>NC_061488.1:11580748-12180748 GCF_022539355.2 Hippoglossus stenolepis
ATCAATTTGAACCCCAGTGATTAACTGACTTCTTGTTACTTAATCCAGTCCTGAACGAAGCACCAGCTACTTCAAACCAGATACAAACTAAATCTACTGTTAATGAAATGGAAAGAGTAAGCCCTTGTGCTGGATTCCCTCCCTCAGTGTCACCAGCGACTGGGAGCACGCCGCTCAGCAGTGACTCCGTGTTTAACATAAATATTTCCCCCACAACCATGGAGAGCGGCTGGAACATCCAAACGTGCAGTTCATTTTATCACTGGGAAAAAAAGCCCTGGTTAGAAATTGTCCTTATAGAGGAACAGAGTGGTCTGGCAAGCTGAGCAACAGAGGGAGGAGAAGTCAGACAGGAATGAAATGATGAAGAGAAGGGCCTTGAACCAATAACCTCGATTCACTAACATGTAGCCGCTTTCAGCCATTCACACCTTTCTCTCTTTGAGCCCAAACAAAAGCAGAGTTGATGCTGTGTGAGACTCATTAGAGGGGAAATGTGGAGCGCGGAGAGAAAACAGAGAAGGTTTGTGTTTGGATGATAACCAGAGCGATTCCAAAAGAGGAAACGCTGATAAGACTGGGACGAGGCCGCCAAGTCCCTGCTGACTGCTTGTTGTTGGCTCAGTTGCTATGTGGCTCCAAACATGTGAACAAGAAAAATGTGTGCCAGTCATAACCTCCAGGAAAATAGATAACAACAAGTTGCAGCATCACTTTACAGCTCAACACGATATTTAATGGATCCATTCTTCTTCTTTTTTGACAGATGCATTAATCGTGTGTGGGAGCCGTATTTAAAGAGAGTGTGTCGAAGTCATTGCTGACCTAACAACCGTGATGTTAAGAATTTTCCTTTTCTCTCTTAAATGGGTGGGGTCAGTCATAGCTGCTGTTTCTATTTGGGTCAGTGCCTGGACCTTTTCCCCTCGAGCCTCTGAGGTCAATATTGATTAAAGTCAGTGTAATTGTTATTTCTCACGGTGAGGGTCAGCCTTATTTAGTAAGTTAAGTGAAACTTAGTATTATTATGAAGTTATTTTAGTTTTAAGTTATATATGATCATAACATTTTGACTCATTATTGCAGCAATAAACTGAGCCTGACTTTAGCAGTGACTTCTATCTGTGGCAGGAGAACACCATCTACTGGTCAAGCTGCAAACATCGCCCTTGTGGACATTTATTTTCCATTTCTCACATAGTTCATGCACTGGAATGTGAACAGTACAAATGCAGGGCGACCACAGAGAAGTTAGTGCTTTGTTATATGTTATATTTTATCTGAAAGTTCATTCTGAAAACCGTGCGTGATGAGACAAATTAGGAGAGGAAATCTTGCACATTTCATCCCTTGTCTCTTGTCAAAAGACTGTTCAGAATTTGCAGAAATCACCTTCATCTTTCTCTCTCTATGTGCAGGTTTCCTCCAAGTACATCTTCACAGCCACTGCTGCAAAACGGAGAGAAAACGGGGTATGGTTAACACATCACACCCTCTGTGGGTTTGATCAGACAGCCGAGCTGTGATCATGTTTCCTGGCAACACATGGACCCAGAGCTGAAAAAGCATCTGTGAGGCAGCGGCTTCATTAAGGTGAGGAAAAGTGCAGAACTCAACTTTCAGTGAGAAGACAGAGATGTGAGAAAGGAGGATGGGGTCTGTGCTGACACATACCTCTTTACTGGCCTTAGTTTTCTACATGACCACAAGAGGGCAGCATATACTCACAAAGAGAGATTCTTACTGGTAAAGCTGAAATATGACAAATTTACTTCATCAACTCAAATAATAGGAGCCGTGCTGTACTGCCTACAGGTCGACATCCAGAGGCCTGTACCAAAATCGTTATCTTTATATTTGTAATGTTGGTTTTCTTCTGCGTTTGTTTATCCGTTAGTTAGCATCATTACACCAAAAACTCTGACAGATTACAACAAAACTTGGTGGAGGGGTTCGGTATGGGTCAGGGGTGAAGCCATTACATTTCCGTCAGGATCCGAATCAGGGAGGCAAACCCAGGTATTTCTTTTCACTTTCTATATTTTTAGATAGAGTGTTTTTGAATAGTTTATCAATTTCCCAGCAATCAAGTACATTTAGGGAATGTATATCTAATAGTGTGTCCGATTTGGTGCCGCTTTGTTGAATTTAAGGGACTTCTGTGTGTTATTCAGTAATTCTATTTAAGGTGCATATCCCAAATTCTTTTTTTGTATTTGACAAAAGTATCACAGAAAGGAATCAGGGAGAGCCACAAATAATTTTCTCTGTCCTCTTCACAGTGTTTGCTGCCCTTACTTTGACCGTTCAGCTTGATTACTTCAGCAGTAACCAGCATCACTGAGTTGAGAAACATAACCAATGCATTTGCTTCCATGCAGGGGAAACTTAGGTCACTATGGCTTTCACTGTGACCACATCTCAGCCCAACTGAACACCACTGGGAGACTTTGACAACCACCAGCAACCCCACTCTAAATAAGGGAGTAATATCACTTTGAAGAATAGTGTTCAGGAAAGTTTCAAGATACTTATCGCAAGCAGCACTGAAGCTGCTCCAGTGGCTCGTCGTGGTTCAACACCTCACCGATAATGTTTTTTAACATTCTGCATGTGCACATTATTTCCTCACACAGACTCACAGGCCGTTCACACAGCTGTTTTCCAAGGTGTGAGGAATTCTGCTGCACTGTTATTAACTCCACAGCCAATCCATCTTCCCCTGTGTGTATAAAACACAGAGCTGGAGTCAGTGTGAACAACATTCCTTCAGAGCCTCGACCAACTGTGGACATACAAGTATGAAAGGGATGTTCAGTCTGTCTCTGCTGCGTTCCTCTGAAGTCAACCCTGCTCGGCCATTGGCTGTTGTCCCGTACTGGAACTAGAATGTCACCAAGTAGAGTGCAAACCTCTGTTAAGGCCCAACAGTCTCGTTAGGAAAGCACATTAAAACCTGTTAATTTTCTCATCAATATCAATGCATTATTCCCTGGGAATTTGGTGAAAAGGACAGAAATCACCCATATCTAGCAATGCTGAAGAAAGATTCCTGGAACCATCCCTTTAAGAGGATCCACCCAAAATGGGGTCTTTCTTAGAAATCAAGTTTCATAGAAATCCATTCAGTAGTTTTTTCCCCGTAAACAATAAACAGAGAGACTGATTCACGCTAAGTGTCTGAAGGAGAAGTATCGCAGGTTGTTCCTTCCTGCAGCAGTAAGACTATGTGCAATCCATTCACTGTACATATTCTCACACTGCACATATTTTTTCTTGTTTTTACACTGCATATACTAGTGTTTATTCACATTTTTCTATATTTTTCACATTTCCTTAGACTTAATTATAATCGTCCTTACACTAAGATATTGCATGTTACTTATTATTACTAACTGATGCCTATTTTGACTCTTGCTGCTGTAATATTAGTATATATTATATATAATATATATTAAAATAATTTCCCCATTTTGGGACTAATAAAAGATTATCTTATTTTATCTTAATCACAAAAAAACTAATAAACAAACCAACAAACAAACCTATCGACAGACATGATGGAGGTAATAATGCTCCGGTGCCAGCTGAGACATGACTTGGCTGAATTTTTAAAGGAAATAGTGCGGTTGACATTGTTTAGTTTTAGGTTTTTAAGGTGACTGGGATTAACTGTGTTGACTTTAAACTGCAGTCCCTTCCAACATGTAGTATTGAGCAGTCACTGAAGAATGTTTGTACTTCTAATAACACATACTTTTCCCAAAGAAAATAAAATATTACACAACAGCTTAAAAAAACTGTAGTAGAATTTAGTTCATGTCCAACTAAACATATCAATACCCCCCTTTTCTTATGAAAGCAGTGCTACCGAACCACAACAGTAAAGCTGCAGGTCATTAAGACAATAATAACTGAAAGATGCTTAAAAGTGAGCTAGAGTTGAGGGGAACCACACAATTTGATGATAATTCTCTCCAGGTTCATCTACTATGTCTTAACTGATTTTATATTTCACGTTTCATTGCATTCGTTCAAATAAACAATAGAGATTCAAGCAGTTTTCAAAGCCAAACTGTGAAAATCGACTCTTTCTAACAGTGACACAACAAACCAGGCAAGTACTGAGGTGTTTAATAAATAACAGCATGAACAACACAACAACAACAATAACAACAACATTAAAAGCTTGAATTCATTTTGTATATATACACATACCGTATATATTTTCATATTTGACTGTATAAACCATAAATATGACATGCAGTCCTCATAACTTAAAACAACCAGGACTTCTCAGACTGAGGTAGGGTCAGGGGCCAAGAGATTGGATGGGTGAAGCTGTTTGTGTGTGTGTGTGTGTGTGTAAGTGTGTGTGGATTGAACACAATGGTCAGTGTGTGATGGTGTGTTTGTGTGTGTGTTTGGAGGTGGGGAAGAGGATTACAGTATTGGCAATAAATCTGCAGTGGCTGTTAGGGAGAAGTGTGTGTGCTTGGTTCGTAGTTCAGTGGTCAGGAGTCGCCCTCCCCAGTCAGTGCCCCAGTCGTCCCCCCCAGGACTTCCGACTGAGAACACAGACACACGCGGCGTTGATGCGGATGAAACGCCAGGCTGTCCGTTCCTTGAAGACGGACAGGGCGCTTACGAATATGTGTGTGTTGGTGCAGTAGGAGTTCCAGTGGCGACTGTCGATGCCAAGACAGCCCGATTTGGAGCCCTGCTTGGCGCCCCGTCCTCCCGTCCTCCCCCCGTTTGCATTCCCGGAGCCTCTGTGCGTGGGGTATCGGCAGGTGGTCTCATAGAAGAACTGTTTCTTCACCACGTTGTTGATTGTAACGTTGGGCAGCACTGTGACCTCGTTCCCGGCTATGTCTGTGGCTTGTGTCAGGTTGCCCACCCAGGTGTTTATGCTGTCACATACTGAGTACTCCCCTCGGTGCATGGTGTGCGACCCTGCTCTGCGCCTCACCCTCATCCCCCGCACCCCTTCAATGTCATAGCCCTCACCCTCCAGGGCGTCGTGTGATGGCAGCACCTCGCTGAAGACCACGCGGGGCGAGGAGCGGTAGCGTCTCTTGGAGAAGAGCTTGGGGTCCACTACTGGGATGGAGGGGTCAGGAGGGGAATTTGACGTAGAGTGCGTGACGACAGGGCTCCTGTCCTGGGTGCGAGAAGCTGCCCGATGGTGCCTCTTGGTCCTGTGGTGGCTGGTCCTATGATGCTCCTGTGAAGAGTGGTGTTCAGAAAGGTGGTCCCCCGCTGCTCTCTGCTGCTGTCCTGCTCTTTGATTGGCTGCCGTCTGCTGTCCTGCTTTGTGGTTGGCAGGCCCGGCACTCCGGGCCAATCCACCTCCCATGTTCAGTACAGCCTGGACGCCGATCAGGAGGAGCAGGACCAGTGGTGACGACCTCATGGGCACACGTCCTGAGGCGAATACAGGAAAGGGTCAGATATGTCATGCTGGTTTCTAAATTCATTTTTGAAGCTTACATCGCCACTAAACGTAAAGAAATATCTGAGATTTTGAGAATAAGGTCATAATATTAGAAGATAATTTGGCAATGGGTCATTTTAGAGGGAGAGTATCAGAAGATCAGCAATCGCCTGCATTAAAATTGAGAAATGTGCAGCATCTTATTATAGGTTTAACAATTAATTAAATACTTAATGTTTTGGGTCATCTGCAACACATTATTATAAGTATTAGGTGTTTCAAAAGATTGTGCTGTGTCTATTCCGAAGAAAGAACAGGGCCTCTTGCCCATTTTGTTGTTTGCTGGTAAGTTCCCTAACAAATTTTGTTTTCATATTTTCTCGAAATTAAAGTCCAACTTTATTCTCATGATAATTTCATGATACCTTTTTTATTATGTCTTATTCTTGATATATTATGACTTTTTTTGTCATTAAATTGTCTTTATTCTCAAAATCCCCAATTTCTTTTCCTTCAATATGGCCCTAATACTCAGTCATATTGTTGAAAGTGACTTTACTTATCAAGTAGAAATACCAACGTTTTTGTAGATGCACTATCCAGATACTCAAGTGTGAAACACAAAATGAGCAATGTGTAACTCCGAATGTTGACTCAGGCAGATCACTGATGTTCATAAGCATCAGCTCCTCGCTAAATGCTTCACTGTGATTGGCTCGTTCACTGCTGTGTCAAATCCCAATCATGCAGGTGTGAAGTGTGGAAATTCGAACCTGACACTGTTACTGTGTCGAATGTGCTGATGTTGATTTACAGCTCCCTCAACCCAACCTCCTCCAGTGTGATGTTTTGTATTATTGATATGACTATGATTCACATTAATGCATGAGATCATTAAGAGGTGATTATCTCTCCCAGCAGAATCCGTGTCACGGCTTGGATTTATCTAGAAGTCCCTCAAACAGCACAGACACAAAGGAGTAAGTGGTAGTTAAAGCATAATTAGTTTTGGCCATTTTCTTCATCACAGGAGCATCTTTGGTCCAAGATGATTTATTTATCTCATTTTGTGTGTTGCGTTGTGCGTTGCTGTGGTGAAGTGTTTGATGTCTACCTGTGGAATGTGTCCAGTTGAAGTGGGAGCCCCTGTGGACTCTAGAGCCAGACTCCAGTGCAGGCCGGGCCCCTCGTGCCTGCCATCTGGACCCCCTGAACCACAGCTCTGTGACACACACACACACACATTTTATATATTTTATTGAAACCATTTTCTGATTCAAATAACTCACGTGCATATATGCATATATCATTATGACTAAACTTTACACACAGGACACATTGATATAAATATTTGAAAGTATTTTAAAATCTTCATTTCTAATGTACGTAAGATGGATTACACAAGACAGTGCTTTGTATCAAACATGGAGAACTCAACAAGACACATTTCAATGAAAATATACAAACAAAAAAAGCAAACAAAAGAGGAAAGAATATAAATCTATAATGTCAGGTCATTTATTTTGTCCTGATAGTGTCATTTATCCTAATGATTAGAGATGGCTACATTTTTATGATTACACATCTCATGATATAAAATATTTAGTTTGTGAAAAGTCAACTTCATGTTAAAAAGAAGAACAAGAAGGAAGGTTATCATATTTATCAGTGTAGATGCAATTATTTCCACATCGCAGTGCCCTCATCTCTGTTCTCCAGATCACCACTGCTCTAACAAGCATACACAATTCATCATGATCCCACCTTAAGTAAACACACACAGACACACACACACAGACACACACATGCTCAACTCTTAAGAGCTAAGGCTGGCACACACTGGAACGCGTGGCATTTCACACCTCATTAGATGTTACGTGTATATGCCCGACGTGAAGCACCCCCGACATGCGTTCACATCATGCGTTATAAATGTAGGGGATGTGAACACTTGCACATATGTGCCACACATGCAAACAGCATCTTTCCACACATGCTGTACATGTGCGTGAAGGAAAGCATGTGAGGTTGTTTTTAACCTTTAATAGTTTGCATGCTTGGATGCCATGATGTGTATGAATACACACACCCCCTCCAACACAAACACTACGCAGGTCACAGGGTGAGTTGAAACTGGAGTGTCAGTATTTTTTGACATATCTGCAGCGTTCTGTAAAATCCACTTCACTGGTACGGTGTTGGAATACCGCAAAGTTTTGTTGTAAATATTTGCCTCCACATGTTTACTTCAGGGGCAACCTTCGAAGCTGGGTATAAAATAGTTCAGATAGTGATTCATGGTTATCTTTAAAACATTTAAAAATATTATTTGCATTTCTTTTTGTTGGCACCGCGGTTGCCCAGATATTAGTTTGCTTTGAAATCCTGCCTGTGTTGCACATAATAACCTGAAGAGGTCAGCGTTGCCTGCTCAGACCTCGATTCAAGGCCGACAGCTGAGACGCATCAAAGCATCATTGGCTCTGATCCCTGCATGAGAGAAGTTTGGCATCTTAAATCATTTTTCAGTTATTTTCCCACAAGATAAGACTTTTTAAGTCCTTGAGATGTTGTTCTTTTAACTTTACATGGTTGTTTCACAGACAGTAGTTGAAAGTAAGAATAGAAATGCACTGTCATACTTTATTTAGTTTATTTGTTGAGAATATTATTGAGAGACTCTTGAGTATGTAAAGCTACTTTATACGTCTCTTTAAAAAAAACACATTTCAGATGGAGACATTTATTTTCCACTCCTCCACATTTATATGACAACTGTAGTCACTAGTTAACTTTTTATTTCTGTGCATGCCAGTGCATTTGGCCTCTCCCTGCTCTGGTTTATAAAACGCCTTTAATTTACAAACACATACTGTACAAGGCATGAGATGTAAATGTGTATAAATCATATAGCAAACTTTTAAGTATGATTAATAACTCTACATTAAATGACCCTATGAAGTAGTTACCTAAAACAGCCACAATAGTACATGTTATATTTTAAATTATCATTAATGATAATAATAACATAATAATATAATAGTCTTCTTCTTCTTTTCTTAAAGAGTGTTGTAGTCTACATAATGACTATTTTTACATTTTGCAGATACATTTTATGCAGTTTTACTTAATTCTAAAATGTAGGAATTAATCATGCAATGAAATACTTTTACACTGCAGTATATTTGTATTGTTTGTTTATGTTTATGTTTACTTAGATAAAAGAACTGAACATTTCTTAAGTCACTGCCACAGGGTCAGCTTGCATATAACAGTCTCGTAACCTCAGGTGATTGAGAGCGTTATTTGTGACACTTTTGTTTTTTAGAAACTGACCTGCCAGCGATATCTTTCGGCTTCAATAAACACCATCACACACACACACTCACACACATATGGAGCTGGTCCAAACAGACAGTGAGCTGATTGATCCAAGCTGAAGGGCAGCTCACTATTTACACGGCCCAGGGTGAGCCGGGAGGATCCTAATGTTAAAAATATGTGCCTTGTGTTTAATGCCAGCGGAGCCAGCGTAAACACTGCAGCGCAGGAGCACAGGGGTCAGGGCGGTTTAGAGAGCACCTCTGACTTATAGGATTACCCCCCCACCCCCCCACCCCCCCACCACACAGATACTGCCTCACATGCACCTCCATACATACACAAGCTCGTAAGATTTAATGGGGTTTGGATGAGCTCCCGAAGCTGTTTGTTGGCTTTATGGTTTTTTGGACGCAAAACCACACTGTTACTGCAGAAACTGTGCACGAGCAGGACTGGAAAGTCAAGATATCTCAGCCACGCTTGCCGGGTGTTGACAGCGCCCGGAATAAAATGCTATAGCTGAGATGCTCCTATGGATTTTACATACTAACATACCTCCTATATCAAACTGTGGGGGAAAGGCGATCCATATGGTACTGACAAAACAGGAAGTCTCCCCGCACTTTGACGTGCACAAGACAGCGAGCTGCTTAGGCAGAAACATCAGAGCGCACGAGCAACACATGGTGACTTGCCCTGGAGAATAAGAGAGCGAGAAAGAGACGGTGCTGCTCACATGTGGCTGCCAAACAATGACAAAGGGGTTCCAAATCCATTTTGGCAAATACCACAAAAACGACAGACACTATATGGTTCACATTTCGAAACACTCAGCATGTAGAAATACACACTAGCAGGAACAAAGAGGTTTGCTTCATAGCTTTTCTTAAAATCCAGGCACCACTGAGGTTGTTTATGGGCTTCAGGAGGTTCCCTTTCTCACAATAGGCCGATGACTCCCTAGTTTCGCCAAACGCTCGGCCCAGTTAGAGACCGTTACTTCTGAGGCATCCATCACTTTCGAACGCTACGATGGCACGGGCGTTCAAGGCACCACACGGCACTACCAGGTTGAACGAGATTGCCAAAGTTGATGAAAGTGTGTGGAGGGAAGACATACGTTACACAGCTGCTAGATTGCGACCTGGAAAACTAATCATTAGTCTGCGTGAGAGGAAAACACTTCAGACAGAGAGTAATTGCTTAGCCCAAGGCTCTGGAGCCCAGCCACACTGTTACTGGTGCTGGCTATGTCAAGTTAACACATTTTCATTTGGTCAACCAGTGAGGAGATGCACCATAGGTCAGACAAAGTGGCTCCTACGCACATGTGGCAACTGTAAAGTGCCGCGTGTTGACTGTAACAACAAAGCAGCTGTGCCGAATCACGAGCAGATACAGAGAGCGGTCATTGATCCAAGGTTAGTTCACAGCGAGCCAGGGGTTCTTCCTATCTGTGTGATGTGTTAGTCATCAGCTACAAGTCCTCGTTAAAAGATGTGCGGGAGTGATGTGTCAGCGGCTCTCTCAAACAAACACACACCTCTCTCTCAGAGCGATGACAACACCATCAGATTATGAGCGGGTGTGAACGCGAGACTGACAGCTCCAGAGGAAGAGAGAAAAGAGACGGAGCGAGGGTGATGAGGAGAAAAAGCAGAGAAAGGTAAACAGCTTTTTCCGTGTCTCTCATCAGCCCAGTGTAGTGCAGTTCCTCCTGCTGTCATCCGCTGGAAATAATTATCAGGAGGGATGACGGCCAGGTCACCTCGCTCCGTTTCACTTTTACTCACATCCAAATGTTTGGAGATATGTTTTCTCTGAAGAAACACTATCTCATGGTCATTCATCAACGTTTGAAAAATGCAAGGACATGCAAAGATTGGACTACGTGGACCATGTAAGTCTTTTTTTTAAATAACACTCACTCACATGGTCATCAGATGTCGTTTCCTCCTTCCCACTTTTTGTCACTGTTTCAGTTGTTGCAAACAATATGCTCAGTTTAGCTCGGCTTCCATGTGAAACTGATACAACGTCCAAAACACTGCCAAGAATCGAGGTTCCTGTCACGCAAAGTGATGTCATGTTAAAAGCACAATTAAGTTACGCTCGCTCGGGAGGCTGTCAGTGAGATGGCTATTCTTGGAAAAGCTTTAAAAGTCTTGTATATGTGATACAGCGCACAGGTCAGAGAGTCGGAAACACTGTTAAAGTAGAGGTGGTTAATGTGTGTTTTTCAAAAGCCGGAAATTTTGTTTAAAAAAATAAACCTTTTAAATGTCGCAATCTTTATAATTGAGCTTAAGTTGGTGTTACACAGATCCACAATCAGTTAACACAGATATTTCTTGTCCATTATTAAAGTAAAGGATTTAATTTAAACAAAATTATTTGTTTATTCTGTACACCAGATTTAGATTTACGGAAACACATGATTCATCATTCTGTGCTCAATAAACATTTCAATACAACTCAGCATGATTGCATTTGAAAAACAGTCTGTAGAAACCAAGAGCCAATTTGTGGGACCTGTGTTTCTCAACCTGCCATAGTTATAATTCCAGAAAACCTGAACGCCGTCAGACTTTACACAGTCGACAGTTGTAATGTGACTAGCAGAGATGAAGGATCATCTGCTGCGCCGTCTTTTACCTCTTGTCTTCCTCTTAAAAAAAAGACATTTCCTGTGAGAACCGAAGCACCTGTCACACATCAGGGATACTTCAAATAGTGAAACTCAATTGTTGCTCAGGCCTCGGGACACAGGGAGAGAGAGAGAGAGAGAGAGAGAGAGAGAGGGGCAGCGTCAAACTGACAGGCGCACACAACCTGTTAAAGCACTTGACTCCTCAGTGCGACGACAAATTACACAAGGTATGCACAACAAGAGAACGTTTACAGGACAAATTGTTGTATTATGTGCTCACAAACTGCTACAATATGGAGGAAAGAACACATGCGCCGTTCTTGACATCAGTTTGAAGCGCAATAAAATATGCTTGGCGAGTACAACAAAGATATACGCTTTTTCAAATGATTCTAATTTATTTTAAAAGAAGTGGCTGGCCTTTTATTCAACTCAGCTTTCTAATTCTGGCAGCCATGTACATGCATGCACTTCATATGAAGTAGACGTGCTGCCAGCGTCTCTGAAATCTATCAGTCTGAAGTTTTATGAGCAACTGTTTCAATCCAATTTACCTCTTATAAAACTTTAAAAGAAAACGGTACCATGCAGTGAGCAGGGAAGCCATTTGTAGGCCATTTCTTGTTTTGATTAGCAAAGTGTGTATTATATGTATAGTTATATATATTTATATCATCGTTTTAAACAGGTGTTTCTATTCATCAGCAGTGGTAAAAGAAAAGCGTGTTTATCTAGTACGAGGTATCTTGAGAATATCAGGGAAGCAGGGAGGCAAGGTGTGGAAACGAAGAGGAAGGGATATTGGCTTTGAGCCAGTGTCTTCATCCAGCTGTTTTGTGTCTTTCTCTGCCTCTGTCTATGTTTCTCTGTCTGTCTCTCATCTATCCAGGTTCTCTCCATTTCTGCTCCTGGAATCTGACTTAAAGCTCGGCTCTTTTTTTATATCTCAAGGTCAAAATCCAGAGGTAACTTCCTGGATATGCGGCGGTGTCTAACAGCGATAACAGACTTCAACACATGTGCACGCACATGCAGAGCACTGCTGCTTGTGTTGGATTTACTTGTGTTTGGGGGGAAACTACACAACAATCCATTGATCAGATCCCCAGGCCAACATCTGATCTCTTTTCCAAATTGGCTGTATCAAAGCGAGACTGCGCGCACGTACTGTTTTGTGCCGCGGGCTACAAATAATTGGCTACTGCTTCAGATGCTGAAAATTGAATCCTCTAGTCTAAAGACACCAACACACAGGAAGTACGATTTCAATTAGCATCCCCTTGGAAACAATTTGTCTTGGAACTATTGATAATTAAAACAGTTGCTCTTGGCTCCACTTTACCGACTCCACCAAAGCAAACTTTCCAAGAAAAGTAGATGTCAAAGAATTGCGTCAAGAGGAGAAACGTGTGCCAATGCAATTGGACTGAAAGTAAAGTAAAGTGAATCTTGAATCTTGAATCTTGAATCTTGAATCTTGAATCTACCTACTGATTCAGTATCCCATCTACGCATCAGACCATTGCAACGACAATCATACAGTATGTGAATTTTCTGTCTCCATAAAGTATCAATGCTTTCCGCTCTCGTTGATGTAGCAAATCTCAAAGGCACGTTGACACTGATATGGCTCCTATTCCCGTCCAAGACACCAAAACACAGTTCCAGGAACAACAGGCCTTCAGTTGAGAATACACTGTCTCTCTCCAGTCTGAGGGGAATTTTTAAGTCTGCTTTTCAGCTGAGATTTCACACGTCTCTGTGCTACATGTGGTTAAACTTATATATATCTTCTTGGCACAATATTTGTCCCAGGGTCGTTTTCTATTTGTCAGGGCAACCCTGAGAAGAAGCAGAGACATGGCTACAGTGTAACCTCACCCCGCTCTCTACTGTCTTACAGTAAGTCGAACAATGATTCACAATAGAAAGTCTGAGTCCTTGTGGTCGGTGTGAAACGAATCCAACACAAACAACACTTTAGTTGACGTTCAGTTCAGCATTTGGATGAAAGGGATGAGAATCAAGTAGAATCCGGCAAGTGGAACAATGCAGCTCATTGTAAACCAAGGAAAATCTTCTTTCTCTCTTTGTCTTAATTATGTGTTTTTTAGCTCTTTCCCAGAATAAAATTAACAACCTGATTTTTACGTAATAGAGTTTCTGGGCTTGTTCTTTGACAGCTGGGTTATACTGTATATCATACTTGCCTTTATAAACACACAATAATTTACTTTCCTGTAACATTAGAAATGAAATTAGCTTTAAGTAATTTGGGTTACACCACAAACTGAGAACTACTGTGCATGAATGAAACAAAAACCCTAGTTCCCTTTACATGACTTTTAGCCTGATTTCCAGTCGCTGACGAGTTTTAGAAGTCTAAGCATTCGGCAATCATTATGCGTAACCTCTTCGAAAAAATGCAATTTTAAGGAGCTTCATCTCGCAATAGATTTCTAGCCCACAACTACAACCAATCAGAGTGCAGGACTAAGTGAAGGTGGTGAAGGTATATGTGGTAGTGAGGTGCCCCCTGACTTTGGAATATTGCTTTTATGCAAAGTGCTATAGAAATGAATAGTAGGCAGGATTACTTTGTTGATGGCAAAGTGGAGAACATTTTTAAAGATTTGCCATTTCTAAACAACTGTGACGAAGCGTTTCACCTCCTCCAGGTTAACGTGTCCTTCAGTGGGCAGGTTGACACAAAAGAGCAGGAGCATCAATCAGACTCACTGCGTCTCTTCTCGCGTGTTTTCGTGATTAAACGTAGTCAGGGTTTCTCCTGGTGAAAGATTGTGTAGTGTCGTATGATCTGACAACGATCTGACAACTTTGAAAGGAGTGTTTTGTCTATCTTGAGGTAAACTGCAAATGCCCGTGTCCAAAGCTTGATTCAACAGTTCAACCGATTCATTTCTACCGCAGTTACTTTCAAGCTTCAGTTCTACTTTCACTGCATTAAATGACCCTCACACACTCTGACTTTGAGTCATTAAAACCCCAGCTAGGCATCATGTTCCCTTGGTACTGAAGTAAAACCGCAGTAGTGAAAGACCCTCTCCCCTCTGTCTCCCTTCCTAACCGGGCCCATCCCCAGTCAACCCACCCTCTCCCTGCACTGGACCAGCAGATGTGGGAGGCCAGTCATCCAGGCCATGAAGGCAGGATGAACACAATGAGTTACATTTTTTCCAGACCCTGGTATTTTATGACCTTGACATTCAACAATCTTCTCATGACAAGTGGTTAATCTTTTGGCATGGCTGTGGTCAAAAACTCCCCCCTTCCTGGTGAGAACTTAAGATCACCCAGTGGAACAGTGAGCGGAGGAGGACCAGAGGCAAGAATGCCTGAATGGACACAGAGAGAGAGAGAGAGAGAGAGAGAGATGGAGACAGGGGAATGGAGAGGAAGATAATCAGTGATGTCAAGGGATGGGGAGAGGCAACAAGCAATGGAGGGTGGGGAAGAGATGGGCAATGAGAAGTCTTGGGAATTTGATAAATAAGGGAGCGTGCGATGGGAAGAAGCAGAGCGAGGAAGGGCAAGGTCACAGGGGGTCAGAAATGTAGAGAAAGAAAAAAAGGATATTGAAGGAGGGAGGAATGAAGGGATTTGTGATGAGTGAGGGACAGAAGGAGTTTTTCCCTCCCAGAAAATAATATTCATTGATGTTTGCTCAAGTAGACAGAAAATTTACTTGTCTAAGGAATGTTGCAGCTCATGTTGCTTAATACTCATAAATACTCATGCTCATAAAATCCCATGTGCGGCGTACAGGTACTGTGTATCAGCATGTATTGTATGTGACAGGTATTACGATATCTTTTTGATAAAGATCAGAACTAATATGAGTGTGAGTCATACGGCTCGTCAATCTGTTATCTCTGTGCTTTGAATGCGTCTCTTGCAGCTTGTGCCCTTTGCCAAATTGAGCATATAGGTTTACATGTCACAGGAGGAACTCTGCATTCAGAGGCGTAAACAGACAAATGCACTCACTCAGTCAATCAAATTTTCCATTACGTCCTACTTGTGCTGCCCTTTCCGTCTCACGCCATGAGGATGGGTGTGGGCCCATACACGTAAACTGGGTATATGTTCCATCAGGCATTTAGGCAGTTGGGCTATTGTATACTGCCAGTGCTCCAACTTGGACTCTGTAATTAAGTGCATGAGACACTAAACATAAAAATATTCCATTCTTAAGGCATGTAACGGGTATCAGCTCATTACAGTATTAGGTTGATAGAGTACAGAGAAAGTGCTCATAATTGCAAGGTCGCGCTTCCACTTTCAACGGGCATAACCTGGATTTGATGAACGTAATTTAATTTTCTTCAGGACCCATGGTTTGGGGGCGAAGGGTCAACCAACTCTAGCGCCGTGCCATTGAAGCATGAAGGTATTAAATATCTCGCTCCAGGATGCTGAGGGAAAACATATCAGGACTGGAAAGATGAGGTCCCGCTGCCATGTGGCCTTAAAGAGCCATCATGTCAAACTGACAGATTCTTCACCGTAACCTTGAATCCTATAATTTAGCAGCATGGATGGTAAGTAGATCCTGACGGAACAATCTCAGTATTCGGTGAATGGCCATTAAATTTTGTGCAGACATTCATGGTTCCCAGGGGATGAATCCTACCAAGATTCAGAAAGTATGGAAAAGCAATAAGTGCTGGACAGAAGCAACAAAAGCCAAAAGACAAGAATTGTCCGCACACCAGTTGATGCGCCGGGATGATTTTTATTTACCTACCAGGTAACGTTTTTGGTCAAAGGCCCTTCTTCACACAATATATACAAAATATACAATATGCCAGTATTAATGGGAACCCATCACTTGATTCGGGACCTAACTTTGTACGGTCATGTTTCCCAGAGGAGGAATCCTAATTACTAATTACTGATCCCCAGAATTTTCATTTAATTTTCACCTGCATTTTGCATAGTCAATGGAATACATTAGCATACTATATACATTTTCTAATTAGCACTAAAATGTCATGATGGTTATGGATATTATACCGGGCTACAAAGAAACAAAGAAAGCAAAAAGACGTGGGAAAGGTGGATATGACACAATTAAAAGGCTGCCAAAATGAAGCGTCCTGTTACCTCGAATAAAATTGGGTATTTCTCTGGGTTTGAACATTGTTGGAAACATTCAGGATAATGTAAGAACACAAACCAACAAAATATCTAGCATAGGTCTAGCTGTTTTTAGACATTTTAATTGTTCCATATATCTTTAATCAAAACTTGATCAATGAACCTAACAATCGTGCTTTGAGGATTACTTTTTGTTCTCATACAAATCAAGCTTTTACTGTTACTGTTACAGACGGCATTGCCAGGACTGCACCGAATCCTCAGAGAGCGTAAAAAAATGTTCATGCTGTCGTCACTTCCAGCCTTTGTTTGATTACCGTCTCACCCTTCTCACTAAAGACTTGACCCGGCCATTTTCTGTTCTGTGTGGTCTACACATCGTTCTGTCATCTCCCCCTCTCTCTCTCTCTCTCTCTGCTTCTGTCTCCCTATCTCCCTCCGGCCCCTCCCTCTCTCCCTGGAGCTGATGTCAACCACCTGTCTGCGTGGGACCTCCCAGGCCCATCCTCTGTCTGTTAGCAGCATGCCATGTCCAGTGCGTGGTGAAAGAGATAAAGTGACTGCTTTCCAGACGGCCGTCATGTGCGTTCATGTGTGTATGTGACCTGCAGCGAGTGTTTAGATACATTTGTATTTACTGTGGCTCTTGATGCATGGACTTAAAGGGGACATAGCATGCCCATTTTACCACAAGTTGATATGGTTCCTTGGGGTCTTAATGAAATGTCTGTAACATACTTTGGTCAAAATACCACAAGGATCATTTAAAACAGCACCCTTTTTACCCTGTATAAAACAGCCCTCCACAGAGTGACCTGTTTTGAGTGCCTGTTCCTTTAAATGCTAATGAGCCAGCTCCCCCTCCCCTCCCCATGATTTTAAACGATATAAATTACATATTTTATATGATATAAATTATCAAATATGCATCCCATACTTTGTATTCCCTTCTGTTGTCCTGGAGTTTTAATTTTCCCAATCACATAATTAAATGCCCCCTCTGCCCATCCACTACAAGCACACAAGCAGACAGACAGAGAGAGAAAGAGAGGGGGCTATGAAGACCATCATTTACCCCCGAACCCCGACATTCAACGGGTACAACAACAAGCGGAGAAAGCAGAATCGCGGGCTGACCTTATATATACCGGGTAAACCCGCGTATCAGTAGTGGGGCTCGGTGTCTTTGTGCCGGTGTTACAGTAGCGCTGAACACTGCGGAAGTCTTCCACACAGCTAGTGGTCCGGCATCGCAGAACACGAGTCTTCACACTGCTGGCTGTGTGGCGCTGACACAAATTCCAGCTCACGCATGGGAGAGCGAGCGGTCGCTCCCGAGCAGCTGCTGCAGCCTCCCAGTCCCAACGATCCAGGTTGAGGTGGGGGGTGGGCCAAGACCATGTAGGGAGACTTCCAGTACCTTGTTACGACACAAAACCCAGGAAGCGCAATCGAGTCGCTCAAGCATGACGTTTCTGACTTAGAGGAACTATAACAAAACGCGCGAATGTTTTTCCCCCAGAGTTTTTGGGTTGGTAGACATGCCAGATACCCACATTAACCTGTAGAAGCACTAACAAAGTGGAATTTGCATGCTATGTCCCCTTTAACAGAGATATCAGCAGAGAAAAATTACTTCAGACGAGTTCCTCCCCAAAACTCCTCTTGACACGAGATTAACTCTTAGGTTTGAAAAAACTGGTCTTGTCTGACTAAAACAACTGGAAGAAAAAATGATGCCTTATGAACCACTTCAGTGGATGTTGCGTCACTGCAATTCCTGTGGGAGAACGGAAGCAAGTGGAGTGAAATGGGCAAGATCCCCAAAATAAGAAAGTAAAATGTTTTATCATGTTGTTGGAATGTCGGAATAGGCAAGGGAAAAAGAGATAAAGATAGTAACAGTAGCAGAAGCGGAAGCAGCATGAAAACCAAATTGCGATAGGCAGTTTAGCTATAACATCATTCAGCATTTATGCAAGCATTTAATGAATGAATGGGACATACAGTAATCTTACATATGTGATGTGACATTTGCTTGGATCCCGAAAACCCAGTTTTTCCCTCATTAATAACATATTTAACCTCTCATAATGGCAAACCATTCAAATAATGGTGTTCAAATGATCCATCGACACCTATAACTGTCACTTTCTGGTACCAGTTTAACTCCGCTCACAAAAGCCATAATCGCTGTTTACAAACATAACAAAAAATTTGTTGAAGGAATTTCTGCTCATTGTGTTGGAGAGCAGTCTGCTAAGACCAGCCAGTGGGTCATCCTCCTAAATACAGTGTATTTCCAAATCAGTATAATCCAAATAAGTGCATAATAAGTGGTTTCACTATCCTTGGGGCTAAGGCGTGTGTGTCTGGGTTAGATGCGTATCCAACACAAACACACATGTGTATCCACAAGTACACACATGCATGTTGCTTATTCACACTCGCTCAAATTCCTCCAGTGCTGGAGTGGTTTATGTTTCTATTTATTCTGTCTATTTTCTATGTTTGAGGGAATGTGATTCCTCAAAATGAGTGGATTATTAAAGTGTTTTACAGGGAAGGCAAATTTTTTTTTCTTTTTAAGGTATTAGCTTGAATTTCGATATTTGAATAGATCTGATAATCTTCTTCTGTTGTTGGCAACAAGTGAGAGTTTCATGTCCGGGCAAGCTACACTGTAGGCAACCTAATCGGGATAAAGGGGAAGGAGAGTGAGAGTGAGAGAGTGTCATCACACAGTCAAAATGTACACACACACACACAAATGAAAAGGGAATGAAAAGAGGTTGGGTTGCGGTGAAACAATTGTAAAACACCAGACGTGCACTAAGTCAACAGATTAAGACCACAACTGTGTTGTTCTAGCAGCCCTGGTAATTCGGTGATTTATCAGCTACTGTGTGTTTGGTCTGTGTGCACATGCATGAGAGGAAAGCCAGCAATAGCTGAAAGTCATAGAGGCATCTAATGTAGAATGAGCGGACATGTCTGCACATTTAGTTGTCATTTTTTGAAGCGCTATGTAGCGCACACTCGCATGTGTGCAGACACAGTAACAGAAAGACACGCAGACACAGGCAAACACAACCCCGAGATGGAACACCTGTCAAAATCAGATCTGCAACTGTCAAACACACAAAGACGGACTTGCATTAACAGCCATGGATTCGGTTTTCAGCGTGTGGAAAAGTCCAAACACAGGAGTGCATAATTCTTGATGTTGCACAGCATATATAGGAGGTGAAAAACAGGTCCATATGGGAGGAAGGTGCGGGCGGGGACAAAAGAATCCTGTTCACATCTGACAAATATTCCGTTCAAATCCAGCAAGTCACAAATGTCAAACAATGTTAGCTGTGATTCCTGCAGGATAAATTCTCTCCCAAACATTGTGAGAAGCTGTTTGTAAAGGAAACGTCAACAGGAATGACCCCCGGACCAGGGTTTTACTTCTCAAACACAGACGTAACCCCCAACACAAACTCTGACCTTTTACCTCTCCCACTGAGTCCAGACGGAACATTTAATCTGGTTCACTTTACGCCAGATGTTCTTACCCCATTCTGTGCTCTGACCTGTGCCAGACTGCAGCTCCAGCAACCCAGAATATAACCAAAGCAGGGTCTGCGTTTACATTTTGGCCCATGAATTATTATATCCTAAATTATCCCCGGGACTGGAGATAAACTTGCTGACAAGCGACTGCACCATAAACGTAATTGTTCACATACTTGCACTCCAGGATGTGGAGGATACCTCGAGAAATGTATGTTTCTCTCTTGGTTTATTAACTCTTCGCCAAAACTTTGCGTCATTGTTGCCGCTGCTGTTGTCGCCTACTTACTCATATCCTCATATTGCCCTTGGACTGCCCCTACTGATCGTGTAAGTATTGCATCTTGCGGACACAGTGTTTATTTCTGACAACATGCACGACAAATGCAACAAAACCATTCACTCCAAAAGAATGCAAGATACGAGGGGAAGCCACACATCTCTAGCCGAAGACAGAAACTTTGTTCCAGATGTTCAAACTGTATCTACTGTTTTTATTCTTGCTTTATCAGATGTCAATCATCATATGTCTTTCATGTTAAATTTTATGGAATCTAGGTTTCAGAAACACATGCAGTGAAAGAGAAGGTAACAAAAAATAAAGATTGGCTTTCAAGTTTGTTCTTCTTGTTAAACATGCTATTTTCCACGCCGCTTTTTACAATGTATTTTAAATTCTTAAGGGAGAAAGATACAAACGACACAATATACAAATAACCTTTCGCTGGACTGGTTTTACAAGCCAAGTATGTTCTCATCAGCAAGTAATTTTTCTTGGACCATGGATTAAAAACAAATGAGATATTGTTTTGGTATCTACTGTCGACATAACAGTGTCGCTACTGTTGCTAATGTCAGGACGTCGAGAAGAGACGAGGCAAAGAGGAATCACTCAGCTCATTGTCAAAGGAAAAATCTAGAAAAGCAGTTTAGAGGAAGTAACAGGTATTTTGGCATAAAGAGTATATCCTTCACTAATGGAGCAGTAATCACTATGCTGGCAGATTGAGACAGTTCATTGGTTGGCCTCAGGCTTTTGTGGTTTGATTAGAAATCTTTTATCGTGGACAGATCAGGCAACATCCTTCTGCATGAGGAAACCCTTGTTGTCATTCCAAAATGATGCTCGGCCTATATTAGGTGGCAAAGAGAGGACCAGTGCTTTAATGTTTACACAATAACTAGTTTCTTTCGGCCTCGGTTGGGTTGTGACCTGATCTGCACTCTAATAGATAGAAAATCGCAAACAGTGCATTCCCAATAGCAAACCTGGTATAAACAAGATTTATTATATGATGACATATCATAACATAACATAAGACAACACTGTTAGGTGATAGGTTAGAACCATTATTTTTGTAAAACGTTTTTTATTGTATTATATCATAACCTACATTTTATGTTTCAATCCTAGTAGAACTATAAGCACCCCTGTCTCCTAGGAATGACTTAACAACAAATACATTTTAAAGTAAATTCTATGCTTTTTTGGGGGGGCGTGACGGTGGTAATATCCAATGTTGGTGATTCAGCTGTCATATCAAATAAAAGTAGCGCTTCATTATTCATTAATGACATAAAAAGAAAACTGTTGCCTCTGAACATGATCCAGCGAAGGATTAAACTGTTACCACAAGATATTTGGGAAAGCTGTTTAGTCGAATGTGGACATAGGAGAGAGGGTTGCTTTGTGCTTTGCAGGTTCGTGCAGTTGGTATTAGGCCCTCGGGTTAAAGAGCCAAAGTCAAATTGACAGTCCAGGTGTGCTGTCGCGGCCTGTCCCTGCCCAGGTGTCCTATACAACACTCTGCAGTCTAGACAGCTCATGTCATTCCATCCTTTATGTTTTTAAGGGGTGGAACTTCTTCCTGTCATAATCTGAATGTGTACATTTTCACAAATATGCACGCCTATTGAGATGGCGGCATTATGTCGAGTCCTCACACGGGGGCGCAGCGAACAAAACAGCGGTCGAGTCCAAAAAATATCTTAAATCTGACATATGGGTCTAATGCGTTGATTAATAATCTGCTTTTGAACAAGCACAACTTCTGTTTATTACATGTGTGCAACTATATGGCAAAGACAATTTACAACGCATTGGTAGGATTATAGTTATCCATGAATAAATGCACCTATACACCTATGTAAAAATACTAAGATACCAAAGATCAAGGTAGGGAAAAATCTATCAACTACCATCTAGTTAACTAACTAACAAGCATCTAGCCAGGTCGTTCGAGATAATAATGATATTATATTGATAAAACCTATGATTATTTTTAAAGATATGCTCTCTGGCTTTATAAAGAATGACTAGCACTGTGTTTTTTACTTTGTCACACGTTGTTTGACCTGGAAGTTACAGCAGAGACGGTCAAAACCAAGGGCAAAGAGGACATGACGCTAACCTTAACACTGATGTTTTCTTTATCTGACATTCAATTATTATAATGTTTGTTACATTGTAGTTACAATAGATTTCTGTACTTTATTGTAAAATGTTATAGCTCCTATCCCTTTCTTTCCATATCTCTCTCTCACACACACACACATGCACACACAAATACACTGGTGCTAACATAGGGAAAGCTGTAATTCAGCTTCAAAGGGAAACCTGAGAGGGTCATGAATAATCACAGACATCTTTGTCTGCAAGGGAAAACAGCACTGTCCATCTGCCCTCTACACACATACACACTGTAGTTCATATGGCTTAGGCTGTTTTTAGCAACGCCACTGCACAGGCTAGTGTGACCATTTCAACTTTAAACCCCAAACAAAAACTAAATATCACTCATTTCCTCAGTTGAAAAAAAACATGTAAAAATGAATTGATTATATTGAAATTGAACAAAATTAACCCTTTTAGTCTGGAAGTTTCTGGAACATTCATGAAGTGGGTCCACAGTGGCTTTTTAAACAGACAGATTCAAATGTAGATTTCTAGCCAAGGGGCAGCAGCTGACATTTAGCAGTGGTGGTGGCTTAAAACGAAGCATACTGCAAAATAACCTATTTTTTAAAGCTGACTATTTGTCTCACAGTTTCCCAGCAAGTGTTAGACAAGAAATGTAGCTGATCAGCTATATCTGGATATACTACAGTGATTTAACTGAAACCAAGAGACAGAAGAGTCTCCCTTTTTATGTTAGGATTTTCCCACTTAATAGGACACCTGCCATCAAATGCAGCTGATATATACACAACGCAACAAAATAATGTCAGTTTAATTCGATTCTGCTCAACAATACCTGTTGAAATGTCACATTAAGCATATACAGTATAAGACTGCTGCAGCTCTATGTGTTTACTTCCTCTGTGGACCAACAGGGAGGTGATGAAAACGCAGTCAGCTCCCCTCCGGCACACACTGGCAACAAAATTGAGGCTCGTAAACAATTCTCAAAAAATTATTTTTGCACAGGCCGGAGCACACCTATCTCTGGAGAGAGCTTTGCTCAGCTGGCCTCCGCTCAGAGTTCAGATAAGTTTTCTTATTCAACACAGATGTGCACGCAAGCAGCAAAGGAAGTTGTAGAAGCTGATGATGCACAGATAAGAAACTTTATAAACCCCGAGCTCAACAATGCCGACCTTTCTTTTCTTTTATACATCTGCTGCAGATTTAGATGAGACCACAGCTACGACCGGTCTAATGAAATAAGTGCACGCACAGGACACTGTTGAAGCCGTCAGTGTGTGATGTTTGTCTGTAAGCGTAAATGTTCGTCCATGGTGACATTCCTCCCCTGTCAAAGCCCGAAAGGAATTCCCTGGTAGGAGTGGCAGGCATGAGGTCTGTGTTTAGCACACACGCTCGTATACACATAAACTCACACACACACATACAATTACAGACAACTATAACATTTTGAATATATAAAACAACAAGCCGTACAAGCACCAGGCCCCACCCAGACATCAGGATAACCTCAGCAACATACCTCATGTTGGACATTGGAGCTCATCAGAATCTACAAGTCCTTTGAGGGTTGTGTAACATGATCGGAGAGAAAGACAGATAGAAAAAGAGGGAGAGAGAGAGAGGGATAGAAAAAAGGGGGGAGAGAGAGTGAAAGAAGGTAACCTGATGACCCAGGAGCTTTCTGAACACTGAACTAGTTCCCATTGAAGTTTGGAGAACCCCCGCTATTTTTTCTTTCTGATCCTCACCTCTATTCTCTCCTGCTCTCTACACCCTGTCCTCTTCCATTCCCTCTCTCCATCTGCATGTACCTGAAAAAAACCTGCTGCGTGGGACTGAAGACGTTGACAGGACAGAGTAACACAAACTCCACATTCACCCCCTCAACAAAACCTTTTCGTGGTAACCTCCTGTGAGTTGTGGTCAGCTGGAGTTTTCTCCCCCCAACAGAGGACTTAAACCGGGCTGAAATTCAGAGGCTCCACTTTCACTCAATGACAGGTATGAAGAAACCTTTCAATTTCCTTGAAATGAACTCACCTTCTCTCTTCCCTTAACCACAGGCACTCCACACATTGATATCATTTTCTAATTAAGAGGGTTTTTTGTTAGACTCACCAGCCTATTAAAACTCCTTCTCTCCCTTCCCTACAGTGAGTGAAAACTTCCAGACACACTCAGCTATATTCCACCTCAGCCAGGTCTCGCAGACTTATCCCAAACTCCAAATCCCGCTCTCGCTTTTAAAGCTGTGACTCCAGGTCTCGGGCCATCCACCTCTGTCAGTCTCCCTCACACACTCTTTGGGAAATGGATTGTTCCAAAACTTTAGTGAGAGGAGTTCCAAAGCTGCTCGCTCCCTCCCTCCTATATATGGCACACGTCAGGTCCTAGTGCCGACCCCTTCCACGTGCTCCCATTTACAAAAAAAAAGAAAAGAAGCACAGCTGCTGATAAGTTACACCAAGCTGCTGTTATTCATTCTCTCCTTCCATTCACCGTTTCATTCATGGTCGTCCTCTCTGCGCAAACCAGTGGAAAAGAAAGAAGATGAATCACACCGAGATGATTCCGTAAGTGCAGTGAAAGCTTCCTGAGACTTGTCAGGGTTGTTCCACTCCTGAGTCACTGCTAGGTTGGCGGAGATACCCCTTGGATGTGGACGCAGTGGTGCAACGTGTCTCAGTCACGCGTGTGGTCCTTGATGTACAGAACGGTTGTGGGGGGGCCCTAGCTTGGTTAAACGACTCATTTTCTGTGCCAGGAGTGCAGTGCCGTTTCCAATGAGATGATATTGTGAATATGCACATGCGTTTGCAGTTCAAACATAGAGAGAATGATGACACCCCAGCAAGATTCATGGATTTAAAGATGATAATAGTTTGATGGTCTGTTGCAACCAGGAATCCATGATTCGTCAAGGATAAATGGAGTTAAGAAAATGGGAAATGGAACAACACAAAGAGTCAAACCATGCAGCTCTGATATCCCCTCACCCCGGTGGAGATTAGCCACACCCTGCTTTCAGGGCCCCCGGGCTACAGTGTCACAACAGTCCCTTTCTGACATTTCTCTCCCTCTCTTGTTTATGCATCTTCACTTTCCCATCTCTCCGTCTTGCCTTCTCATCCTCTCTTGGCTTCTCTTCGTTTCTCCCTTTCACGGCTTCTCCTTGACCTGAGCCGTATCGTTGTCAGTGCCCCTGGCGCTGAGCGGGACAGACACCCCACGCCTCTGCTCCGACAGACAGAGAGAGGAAAGAGAAAAAAGAGCAGAGAAAAATGAGAGAAAAGGGAGGATTGTGTGTCACTGTCATCCTCTTCTCCTCCTCTCGGGGAAATGGAATTCCTTCACTTTTAGCTGAAGCGCATAATGCTGTTTGGATGTTAATGAGAAAAACTTTATTGGGTGCAAATGGGGCATGGAAGGAATAACACAGGTGAAAATTTGAGAGGGGTCTCTCTCGTCTCAAGAATTTTGACCCCAACTTACGGGTTCAAACCCAAGTGGGCATTTCCCTAAAGCTGGCGTGGCGCTTGTGTCACTGTCAAAACTGCCTTGGCCCTTGTTATCGAGATGGAGTTTGAAAGGGGAAACCCCAGACGGTGAACTTTGACTCTGCACCCCCCGGGGTTGGTTAAGGGTGAGAAATGCTGAGGAGGGGTGAGCACTCACTTTGGAGGGTAGAGGGGGGGTTAAGAGTGCCCCGATATCCTCTCATTTACGGCATTTTGATGCGGGGAGTGCCTTGGAGGATCTGTGTGCGTGGGTCTGAGCCTGTTTTGTGATTTAAAAATGTCATCGTTGATCAGGTTTCTTAAGAGTAGACACAGTTTAGGCTTAAAGTGGAGAGCTGAAAGTTGCTTAATCGTAACATCCCATTTGGAATTTATAGAAATTGGGTAATTTCTGTAATTAAAACATCAGTCAAAGCTTTTGAATAATGATGACAAATTAGTTTTGTGCTTGTGTTTATTAAAATAATAATGAATGTATTCCACCCCTCCAAAAAGGGCTCTTGGTGGTTGCGACAGGGTTTTGGTGCAATGTGTGGTCCTCAATTTACAGCTCTATAAATTCCAGTAAATGCCTGCAACATGAACTCTGACAGAGCGTAATCATTGCAATGCATTCTGGATAATGCAACATCATACTTATAATTTTCATGCTTCCAAACAGCATGTGAGTTAATTTCTTGAAGACATGTAGCCGCAGGGCACCAGTGCATGAAATCCACATACAAATACCCCCACTATTTTCTTCCAGGCACTTAAAATATTATCATGTTAATCCCTGCCATGCTCAATGTGTTTCTCAATGACATCTGAGGGAAGTGGTTGGACAGGTTTTCTACCATAGGGAGACACACAGGCCTGCCGAAACAGACACACACTCTCAACTCGTGTTGAAGCACATGTCCCCATTCATCTCATACTTCTGTGAATGTCACGTGTCTGTGTTTATTTTGATGCTCTGTTATCCAGGTGATGGGAAGTGCACCCAGAATAACTCCGCCAAGGCCCAACAGTCCCTTCAAGAAAATAATTCCTTGATCTGCACCTGGATCTTTTGCTGCGCATGACAAACAATCCGGGTACCTATTAAAAATAATTCTCCATAACAAAACAGTCAAAAACACCACAAGCCACCATGACAGTTTGTAGGTAAAAAATAATTTCTTGGCCCATGTTACATCCTTCCAACAAGTTTTGTGGGAATCCGTTCAGGAGTTCTTGTGTATTTCTGCTGATAAACAAACAAACAGCACTGAAAAAAACTAATCATCAAAACACCATGATGTCTTTTTTTAGCTTTGTCTTCATATGTAAAGGTTGGAGATGTTTATCCTTGAACAATTAAGGTTAGAGTGGTTGTTGAAAACATAAAAAAATGTGACAGTCCATTTAAGTCCAAGGCAAAAACACACATTTTTGTATCACATCCATCCCAAATAGGCATCATCGAACCCTGCTCAACGGCCACTTCGATTACAGCAATGACATAATGTTACTTCAGGGTCAACGTACATCTACAAATTATGAGTCTGATGTGACTTCTTATCCCTGTTTTTCAAACCTCAATGGACATTATGAGATCATGCATTAATCAGTCGGAATTATGAGCCTTTCCTGTTTCAAATGAGCCCTGTTCAGACTCTCCTCCGTAACTGATGACACATCTCCTGTCTAATATTTCCCGTAGTATTCATTAATTCTTTCTTTTCCTAGTTAAACCTACGCCAAAAACATCAGTCACTGACTCAGGCGTTCTGGCTCCGTTATCTATAGGTCATGGGGATGGTGGTTGAATGGCAGAATTTCACCTGCACCTTTGTTGACTGTGTGTACCTATGCTTGTATGAATGTGTGTGTGTGTGTGTGTGTGTGTGTGTGTGTGTGTGTGTGTGTGTGTGTGTGTGTGTGTGTGTGTTAGGTGACTGAATGGCTGTTCCCTCAGCACATTGTTGAATTGGAGAGCTCATCCTCCTACACTCTCATCATGGCCTCGTGTTGACGCATCCCAGAAGCCTCTTCACTCATTGACTCCTCTGTCCCCTTCCTCCCACGGCCGTGCGAGGCAGAATCCCGCTATTGTCCCACCAAGGACGGACAGTGGTGCACACATGCTAGCAAACAGACGGGCTCACACTCATGCACATCATGCACCATCGCAACATGTACAGATGGGTTCAGAGCAACAGCAGTGCTTACCTGGGCCTGTAGAAAAACCATACAGCGCATCATTTGCAGCATGATGTCAAGAAGTTTCATTTCCCACAATTTGCTCTTCAACTATAATCTTCTCTCAGGGGAAACCGAGCACTTCACTAAACCCAAAGTCCCTGTGTGTGTGTGTGTGTGTGTTACTTTGGTTCTGTGTGTTGGGTAAATAAGTCGATTAACCTTTCGCCTCTCTCACCATTGTTTCTGGGACATGCCCCACTGCTACTGAAACTTGTTCCCAGAGATTTAGGCAATAAGTTGAATCTGCGGACATCTTGTGTTAATTTCACATCTGGGTCTGTGCCAAAGTCGAGGGATAAGAGCCGGTCATAAGATCATATGATTCTGTGTATCCCACTGGGGAGATGGACACTGATAGAGAGCGCTTTTCAATATTGTCATATGACTCACGCTGTCACTAACTTCTCATCTTTGAAGTTTTTTGTCAAGATTTGAAAAAAGAAAGGCTCTTGTAGTGTCTGAAATTAAATTCCGACTCGTGTTGTCAGCATTATCGTCATTCTGTGACGATAGCTTCATAGTTACCAACGTCCGAACAACGCAACTTCATTGCAAAGTTCTTGATTGGCCGGTTGTCTCTCACACACATGGGGCATTGTGTCCTGTAATGAAGCTGTGGCCTCAGGGTCTGTTGCTCCACATCTCACAACCCATAGACATGTAGGCTTAGACCTCAGCCCTGAAACACATTGCTGCAGTTTGATATCCTTCTAAAGTGCGTAGTGTATATTTCCCATATATACAGCTGTATGCAAACTCTCTGAGACAGGAGTCGCTCATGAAAGTATGAAAGTATGAAAAATAACAAAGATTTTAAGAAAATGGGGGAGCAAACTCTGGATGCATGGGGTTGCTAAGAACAGGAAATCCCTTGGCTTTCATGCTCGCCCACATATCAGAACCTATTTTGTGGTCAATTTTCCAGCAGTAGTCACATCATGTGCCCAAGATGGTGCAAGAACGTTTAAACTTGGTTATATTTTCGGACAAAATCCAATTCCATGTGGTTTTCCCACTAGCGGCTTCTTTTACACAAATTCCATCGCTATGAGTCTCAAAAACCACAAACTTTCGCCTAAATATGAAACTTAGGTGACTCACATCCTACCTCAGCACACGTCAGAACCCGTCATCCGATGTCTACATATTCCGTGTGCACCGACACTAATTATTTCCTTTGATCAAGGAATCTTTCCCATTCTCTTTCATTTCATGTCATTGGTCATTAGCGGAGCATATTTTATGACTGAGCGAGTACAAGCAGGTACATGTCTCCGTGTGTGGTTGCCAGTAGACACTTGGTTTCATACAAAATACAAACAGCATGTGACAACCACTGAAACAAACACAGCGCAGACATCCTTTTTTCCTGCCAAAATGTATTCCCTTGTATTTTTCCACACTGATCCAACTTACTGAGATGTCATAAGGGACAATAAGTACTGTTGGGACTGTTGTATCATGTAAATGGAAGTGTGCAAACTAGGCTCTCTGTCATGTTTTCTTTTTCATTTTCTGCTTATTCCCAGGTTCAAACAAGAGATTAAAACTGACCTGCATGCAAATATATTAATATTCAGCTAAATATTCTAATAGGCTACAAAATCTATCTATCTATCTATCTATCTATCTATCTATCTATCTATCTATCTATCTATCTATCTATCTATCTATCTATCTATCTATCTATCTATCTATCTATCTGTCTGTCTGTCTGTCTGTGAAATCAAATGTGTTGCAAACGTATAATAACATGTTATTATATTGTCAACAGTATAACAGTTTTTCAGTAATTATTAACAAAAGAACAACTGACAGCTTCATTTGAAACTTGGAATAATGTTTAAGGGTTAGGTTTTATGACATAGTTCTGTGCCAGCCAAATACCGGCCACTTATTCAGAAGGCAAAAGGGTGTTGTCACCATTGTTTTATTATTATATTGTCGTCACACCTTGTCCACAATGAATGAATACTTTTTTGAAAATAGTGGCCTAGTTATTTTTAATTGTGTCTATGAATGAAGAGTTTGTAGCTCAGACAGAATCAAGGAATCAGCTACTTTCAGACATGCACTGAACTGAGAACTCGCTGAATTTCAGAATGAGCCCATTTGAGAATAGAGCAGGAAAATGTCCAGAGAATTCTCCATGGGTGAGTTAATTACGTTTCTATAACATCACAGACACAAAACTGCAAAAACAACAACCAAAAGAATACAAATATCCCGCGACGAAAGGTGTATGGAGGTGCAATACACATAGAGGACGCGCAAGCAGTCGTCCACAAAGACAACAAGATTCGACTGCTTTTGGTGATAAGGGCTGACCTAGGTGTCGTGTGATGAAAATAAAAACAGGGGATTTCTGCAGCCGAATTCATACATTATGTCCCGCCTCCTGCATGAGTTTTTCCCGTTGAAAGACAAGAGAAAGTCCGGACCCAATGTTCTGGACATTTTCTGGAGTTCATGTCCAAAACCCCTTCAGAGAGCTACAGTGTTGAGGTTCAAGAGAGGGTTGGGCGATATAGGTGAGTTGCAGAGCTCGAAGGATAGATGCAAGGGGGGCTGGGCGAGGAGGTAACAAGAGAGGAGCGAGGAGGGGACACAGAGTGAGATGTGAGGGGTGAGTTTAAAGAGACACCTGGAGAGAGAAAGAAAGCTGCAGCTGGCTTGGCTTTATTCCTCAGAAACCCTGTAGAGGGTATTTAAAAAGGGGTAAACCAGGTCAACTTGTACACTCACATTTAGAAACAGACAGGAATTCATACACACACAATGACTGATCCAAACCCCACCTGCATGGTGAGATGTGTTTTCTAATGTAGGACTAAGATAAGTTGAATCTTTCTGTTTTCCACCATGTTGACATTGAGATTGTCTTCATAGACTGCCTTTGCCATATGGATCTAAAGCATCTGACATGACAACTAGAGAGACTATTATGGCTGCAGTAATTGGTCATAATGATGGGATTGTTATCCAACATGCCAAAGTCGTTGGAAGAGATGGGCCAACCCTACAGATCACGATCATCTACGAAACTATTTTAGTTTGTATTTCATGATATATTATGACACTATGGAGATCACATTGTTTTACCATGTCTGACTAATCTCAATATTTTTCCAGGTACAAAGTGAAGTTGTGTTCGAGCCCTGAGGGGGATTACTATACATAATTGGAATGCATATGAGAGAAAATAACAGTGGTATGCTTGTTAGCGATCACTCTCGTGAGGAAAAGCTCCATTACCACCCCCACAAAGCTCCAGGCATGACCTCCCACACCTCGAACCAACAGTCAAAACACTCCCAGTCTGTGAAGACATGTGATGAGACACACCCTCTCCAATCTCACTGGAACCACATCCAACATGCTCTACCTTTAGAGGAGCACCACGTACTCAGCGACTCTCACCCATGTTCATAGACAATACACTAACGTAGAATGGAACTCAGTAGAGCGCATACCATAACGAAGACTCAACAGTCCCCTTCCATTCAATCAAGCCACACCAAATTGCACTAACTCAGTTCCCTAAATGTGCCATTATTTTCATCAAGATCCATGATTGAAAAATGCAACTATGCAATGTTGTAATGAAGAAGTAATGAAGCAGTTTCATGTTTAAAATCTGATTGGTAGATACAGGACGTCCCAGAGGGACTAAAATTATTCATCCAGTTAATATATAGGTTTCTAAAAATGTGTATCATATCATTCTGGCTTAAAACTGGATACAAATTCAATTTATGAAAACTTCTGGCCGCAGACCGCATGGGCAAGAGGTAATATGTGTCAAGGTTTGTGAAGATAGCAGGTGGACCCAAAATGTAGGAGCGAGGCAGGAGGCAGATCCAATTAAAATAACAGAATTTATTCCAAATAGCTCAAAACAAGGAGCAGTCCCAGGAAGAAACAAAAGCAAAACTCAAACTGTCCATGAAAGAAAACAATGATGACAAACTAGAGACAGGTGGCACAGGACAAACAGGTGAAACAAAACAAGGCAGGAAGTAAATGGAACAGAAACTCGAGGGAGGTCAGACTTTCAAAATAAAACAGGAAACACAGTGGAACACAAATCTAAACACAGTGGAACACAGAGTGAAACACAGAAACAAGTCTGAAAACAAGGAAACACAGGTAAAGGTAAAATAACCAAAAGTGTCCATAATAAGAATAGTCCACAAAAAACAAATACTCTTTATCCAAGAGTTAGAAGTCCAGAATCATGCCAATATGTCACCATTTGATATACAACCAGATGTAATTACACAAAATAAAATGTATTTGTCTCTAGATTTGAACACTGATGGAAATATTTGGGTTGTATGTATGTATGTAGCCTACACAAGTCAACAAAATAAATAACATTGGTCAAGTTGTTTTGAGTTGTGTGCAATGCTATAGGAATACGTTAACACTTTTGATTTTGGTTTGAGATCACAATTAATGCAATGCAGCTTGTAAGTCCTACAGCATATGTGAGTAGACGCAGAATGGAAATTGTGAGCAACTTCAAAATGTACACGATTTTTTGTTGCAAAGCGTGAAACAAAGCTTAACGTTGCTTTCTAAAGCAAATGTTAGAACGCAACAATGTATCATGCTGCATCTTTAAACGTGCCCTGTGGAGTTTGTTAAATAGAAAAGTTACATTTACACTCAGCGTTTCCCACCAAAACACACCGCCAATTTTTGAAGTATTATATTGAGCAATGTTTACCAGTTCACAGTCTTCTTTTTCTGTGCCTTTGTTGACACATTGTTTTGTTTCTTGGTGCATTATCGCCAGCTGTAGATCAACGGAACCATGTGAAACAATCGGCAGGAATGTGTATTGCATCATCTGTGAGTCTATAAAATTGCTCAATAGTGCCACTAGAAGTCAGACACTCAACAAAGCGTCTTAATAGTGAGTAACAAAGCATTGTGTTCATTCTGGTTGCACATGATAAGTCTATGCCGTCCACGCATCAGCCTTTATGTGTGATAAATGCAAACAATTGAATAGAAAACTGATATAAGTATTGGTATGATGAAGAAGCCCACGTAAAAAGGGAGAAAACAACCAAGCACTCATTGACAAATCAAGATGAGCGTGTGAATAGATTACATTCCACAAGAGTGAGACATGACTGAAAGACTTTCGTCATTCATACACTACCATTGAAAATGAATTTTGTTGATCCAAAGGTTTTATGGGCTTTTAAGCTTTTCCTTCATTGTCCTTCAGTAAGTATCCTTAGACAATAAGAGATCAGTGTCAGACTGCAAAGGGGATTAAATAGGACATACCACCATTACACAGGGCATGCAGCTCACCTGCTTCCAGTGGAGCCGCCAAGGGACTGGAATGATTGTGAGTAAAGATAAAAAATAATTGGCATACACACCCACATAGAGGGGACAAACACTGTGTCCTGCAGGCTTGTATAAGTCTTTGAGACTATTTTCATCATTTGCTTACAGCATTTAGTTTACTGGAAAAGCCCTCGACATTGTGAATTACTGATATAAACAGTAGTTTCAGTTATATTAGGGATTCCTCTGAACTTCTTGGTTAGATGCACTCGCTTTAGAAACATACACTTGAATGTTTCCAAACAAACAGCAAAATACCTTTTTCCTACACAGCACAAGGCTGCTACTGAAACCATGAAACACAAATGTCCTCCTCTACCATCCACTCCTCTACAACTATGTAAGATTGAGAATAACTGCCTTTTGTTGGTGTAATTTAAATTTTTCATATTTTTTCTGCATGGTTCGGATGTAAAACAACTGCAGCAACCACCTGTTGGTACCTGGGGCTGGCATTTTGTTAATCCAGTCATGTGTTTCATCAGCTTTCTCTTTTCTACTGTCTCTCTCTGCTTGCCTCAATATTTCCTTCTCAGTTTGAGTGATGAAGACCAAGTTACATGGTATAGCAATCATTTTTCAAGTTTGCTAATTCGCAGCACTACCTACCTAACAAACAAAGGAGTTGAACATACTGTTGAGGAATGTTTTTTATAGACAATTCACTGGGACTATTTCCAAACGTTATTCCTTTTGAATGCAATTCTATGAGGCAGCTAAATGGTGAAGCTCCAAATGCTAAAGACCGGGGCTAAAGACTGTGTCTAATAGAAGTAGGCTACACAGTGCTGCACTCGAGTAAGTCATTGCAGCACCAGGAAGGATTTACAGAATGCATCGGAGTTTAACACTATATGAACTGTAAAATTTGGTAATTTTGACAAACATAAATCTGGATGTACGTTCCATTATGATACATTAGCTATGGTGAGCACTTTTCAAGTCTCTGTTAGCGGATTTTTTGAATTTGTTGACATGAGGTGAAACTAATGACCCCCTGGACGTTAGGAAAAATGCATTAGATAATTACAGCTCCAATTTCATGAATTGGGAAATGAGAGCCAGTTTAACATCAGTTGAAAGTGCGTAGGATTTATTGGGCTGACTGTGTAAAACCACTGGTATGGTCCTTTAAGCTACTCAGTTCCTCTGTGTGTGGCGGCATGCAGTCGATATCTGACAGACAGCAGGGCTGGTACCGGCCTAGAGGGCTTAGTTACAGCCATAAACAAAAGCCCAGAACACAGGACACATCTGGTGCCACACAGTAGCCACTATCTGCTACTTCAGAACGGCATCTGTTAAAGCCATTACAGCTCCATAGTGAAGGATGGACAGAAAGAGAGGAGGTGAAAAGGGAGGAGAAAGAAGTATGGAGTGAGAAAGCAATATGCAAGACCCTGAGTGGTCTTTCAGTAAAAGGATAAAGGAATCCCATAACATAAAATTGGAATGGAGTGTATTAGATTGGAGTTCAGGCAGATGTCAGGAGCATCAAGGTAAAAGTTGCATTGAAGGGACTTTTTCACCAGTATGTCGCCAACGTCAAAATATGTTCAGGTCACACACTAGAGAGACAGGTTGTGACAGAAGGTAGAACATGGAATACGTCTTGCACCATATGGACACTCAACACCAATGATTAGGCGTAAATCTGAGGCGAATCCAGTCTGAAAGTATACAGTTTGAAATGGGTAATGACTGCAAATATCTCAACAGCTATCAATTGTATTGCAATTCAATTTTAGATTGTTTCCTGGAGGATAAATCCTGATGACTTTGGTTACCACCATGGCTTTGATGTTTGTGGTGTTTAGTGATTTCTCAGCAACTAATGGACAGATTATGGATAGACCTTTCATCTAGTATCACGCCACATTTCTTAACTTTTCCATGACTGTATGTCCAGATGCTTGACTGCCTTGTCTGTGCTGTGTTTAGTGCTAATTAGCAGCAGTTAGCATGCTAACACGCTACACGATAATAAACATTTGCATTTAGCCCAAAGCACTGTTGTGCCTCATCCTCAAAGAGCTGCTGCCGAAAAAAAAATTTTTTCTTTCCATTTTGTTTCTTCCAAAAGAATGGGATTATTGAACACAGACATTACCTCAGTCATCATTCATTAGTTCGCCATGTACTTAGTCATGTTTTGATTTAGTCTTTATAATATAAAATATGACGTTTGGAAGTGCTGGAGCCACTCACCCATTCTTTCACTTTGACTCCATTTCTAAATTGATATTAACAGATGTTTGACTGATTAATTTGATCATGATGTCTTTGGTAATAACATTGTGTTGATATAGTTCATTCCAGAGATCTGGGGATTCAGGGAAATTTAGTGTGACAGAGCAACAATATTGCTCGGTACATCAGGTTAAGGAAACTTATTTAGACGAGGAAACAAAGGCAGAAGGTAGAGTCATTAGTTACAATGACAGCTGTAAACATCCATCACAGTTTAAAGACTTAGCTTTGACCTGAAATACTTGCTCAGAGGTACATGCACACACTTCTCCTGTGCAACGAGAGACCTCAACAAACCAAACTCCAAATGAAGAGTTTCAGATAATCTAGTGTATCTCTTGGCGTGGTTTCAAATTGTACGATTGTCCGACCACTCGGTTATCGTGATCAATAGAAATGTTGGCTTAAACTGTTAAAATAAGAGCCAAGCTGCAATAACTGGGGATCATGCTTTAAAAAGCCAGCTGTACCTAGGTGGGATGGAGCGATGTTTTCTGTCAGAGCATAATTTCTTAATGCTAACCTTTGAATAATATCTTGAAATGGGGTCCCTTGAGCTATCATCCGCCTCTAAATCCAAAGTATTGTTCAAAGAAGACTGAATTCCTAATTTCTTACTTTTCCAAAAAATCTCTGACCCTCTGGCCTCTAGATGGCTGGAGACCCTGTTTGCACACTCAGCCAAAAAAAGCTCACGCAGCATCCAAAGCTACTCAGATAGCTGGAGCCAGACTACAGGAAACTCAGTCTTTTGAGAGGAAATCAGTGTCTAATTGTCAACTGAGGGACCTCCTCACACACTCAAAGCCAAGTGATAACTTAAAAAGGATTTCTTTCACTTTTCATTCCACTGAGAAAAAGAAAATCTTTGAGTTTCATTGTACTTGGCACCTCACTTGACACAGGGATAGATCTGGACAGATGTTCCCGTCAAACACACATCTGTCTTGTTTTCTTCGGAGATATTTGATGTGCTTGTCTCATTGTGGGAGAGGCAGGGTCAAACACTCATGAGGTTTCTATATGCTGAAGAAGACGAAGGGCGAGGCGGCAGAAAAGCAATGATGAAACAAAGAATAAAAAGATAATGGGGAAAGATGTGGTACGATGAGTGAATACCCGTCTGCAATTATCCCGGCTTTGTGGTTTTGGGATTGGCCAATGTGGATATATTCTAGATAGAGTTGTCTTCTCAGCGGGGCCTCACTCAGCGTGAGTTGTGTCCCACACAGTAGGTAAATACAGCAATCTGCTTTGTGCTGCAGAAAATACAGATGAGCATTTATGAATGCACCAGTACGCCTCCTACTCTGTGAAATCCCACGCAGAAAGGAAACATCAGCAGAATGGAATGAAGCAGCTAATTGATCCTAAATGACTGGAAATCATGTGGAACCCCAGACTCCTCCTTCCTGCGGTCTCTATTTTAGGCCAAAAATTACAACAGTTACATTTTCCGGAAATTCCGAAAAGTAACAAAAAAGTAGAGTACGATTTCATTTCATTTTAGTGTGTGTGCGTGCATACGCGTGTGTGTAAAACTTGGGTGGTTAGAGCCTGGCAGACACATCCTGCCTCAGTGCCAGACACTTCTGTAATCAACGCAGGTTGACTGGAGTTAGATGGCTGCGCTCTAAGCCTCTTTAACTGGGAAAAGATGTCGTAGCTTCACATGTCTCCGTTCGGCACAGAGCTCCATCACTTCACTCAAAGATGGGAACTGTTTCCTAATCATTCCGTTATGAACCCCAAAGAGATTTTCAATATCCTGTGTCTACACGATGAAGGTGGTGCTGCTTACTGTGTTACACTCAACGTTGCAGTATAAGCATTTTCCAGCCTGTGTTTATGGCCAAGCTTAACTTTCACAGTAATTGCCGCTGTGTTTTTCCACTCACTCTTTTCCATAAAAAACTATTTTAATTCCTGTCCTCGATTCTCGGTGATGTAAAGTATCACATTTGCTTTATCACTTGAAAACCTCGGAATTCATAGAAAGGGACTGGAAACTTTTCAGAAGGGGCTGCCCTTTCAAAATTTATTCTCCTCAAAAGTTCGTGGGGCTGCAGATGGAAATCCTCTCTTCACGGAGGAGGCCACTGCACGCACACACACATTTAAATGCTCACACGTCACGTTCTGGGGCTCCCTGCGGTCTGCAGAGCTGAGTTTTCCTGGTGTTTAGTGTTGTCTAGTGGTGAGAGAGGGCCTCAGAGCCATAAAGATGTCTCTTCCACTCCTTTCTTAAACCTCTGACTAACTCACTCCTAACCCAGTGGGACCACACAAGGCAGCTTCTTAATCACCCTGTGTCTGAACTGTGTCCAAACTTACTTCCTCTCACCCATCCTCCACCAAGTGTAAAGTTGTTTCTTTTCCAATCTTAAAGCTTGGCTTAGTAATCCTGGAAAGCTAGCAAGGGCAGGCTACACACACGACGGCAAACCAAATTTAATTATTGGTGACGTGGCTTTTTATCTTAATTTTTTTTCGGACAAATGTATTCATTAATGGCGATCGGGAAGCGAAGAGGAATTCAACAAATAAGTTAAAAAGTTTTTCAGGAAAGAATTACCAACCCTATCTTTAACAGCTTTAACAGCTTAAATAGCTTGAACAACTTCTGTAAAATGTGATTAGAAACTCGGACCAAAATAGTAAGTAGTATTTTGTTAAGCTTTGCCATCAATCCTTAATTTTTTGGAATATGTAAATAGGAGTTTTTGTCAGTAGACCAAAACTCAACTTTCCAATCAGAATTCACCGAGAGTTTGAGTGTCATGTCTGTAGACAGCTACTGTTTGAGGCTGGGCTGAAGAGCACAGAATATGAAAAACAATCCAGGGAGGAATGTTGCGTCATTCATGTGATTCCAGAGCCAGGCTTTTTCTGCCTCTGGACAATATGTTAAAGCTTCTCACAAACTTCCTGCACTTTCATCTCCACAATCTGAACAAGCACGCACCACTGAATTGTAGTTACATGACATCACCATAAACCAAACCACATATAAGGTCATTCCGTCATGTGCGTGCATAAGTGCACGTGTTCTTCAAGTGTGTAAGTGTCTGTGTTGAAGAGAAGGATAGAAATGGAAATTGCAATGATCAGATATGATGGGTGACTCAAGTATTTATCTATGACATCATCAACACCAGTAGCCTGGTGCGCAATGGGGATGTGGACAGACAAGAATTTTTTCTTGACCTACTTTATTAGATGACACAGAAACACAACACAGTAGGAAGAATTATCCTCTGTTGGAGAAGTAACCTGCGAAAAGCCCCTTTCAGCTTTTTGCGTGTGATTTTGTATATTTGATTTTATACATCTACAGGTCTACAAGGACAACTAATGTGAATATGAAATCAAGTCTGACAAACTGGTTCCACTTGAGGCAGCATGTAGAATAAAATAAAAATTGTTTATTGTCATTATACAAAAGAAAGCAGTACAACAGAATACAGGTGCCACTCCTGAAAAACATTGCAAATTTATAAACAATTGTTAAAAATCTGATGAAGGACACAATCCCTAAATACACAACCAATAAATGTATTGAAACTAGCCGGAAAAAATGAGCACAATGTTAGCGTGTGTGTTAAGTCCAGCTTACGTCACGTGAGGGCATCTCTGACACGCCAATTTGTTGCATTGTGGGCAGTATAGGCACCAAGTTATGACGAGAAAGAAGAATTTGTTGAAAAACAAAGTTAACGATAGATATGCATTGATTTTGAGTCATGACTTTATTCATCTATTATAAGTCTGAAAGTTTAATAGGATTGTAACGCTTTCTGTGCACGTATAATGCCTTGATGGATGTTCACTTTTTAACATCCTGTTTTTGGGGGTATCAGTTCACAGGCTCAGTTCCTCAGCAACAACCCGGACAGTAGTTAATCACTGAATATTGCTCAAACGCACTTGGTGTTTGCCAGAACTGTCCAGAATCTCCTGGAGGGATGAGATGAAATGAGTTTCCTGTTTCCTCTTAAGACATGCTCAAGATAAAAGATCAACTCTGTGGTCTCCTTGGGTAAATTCTTGTTGCAGGCAATGTTGTGTTTAAATAAACACATAAATCATCACAAGGAAAACAGATCGATAAATAATCGTATTTGAAATATACATGAAAATAGACAGAGTACTTCTGCACAAGCAGTTTGGTCGAGTTCACATCTGGGCCTCTGAATAAATGGGGATGAACAGTCTATTACTGCTAAGTAGACTCGCCCTTATATTAATGTCAACATCTTAATTCAATGAAAAACTAGGGGCCATAATTTAGGGAAGTCATTTAGTAGCCACCCAAAAGACAAAAAAAAACAATGAAGCTGTGTCCAAATCCACCTGACAAAACATTGTCTGAATGACAAATGTCCTGTTTGCATTTTGTCCTGCGACTGGCTGATGATGTAATGTGTTCCTGCAGCCACGTGAAGGGTCTGTGGAGTGTCGGCCACATGTTGGAAGGTGGTCGCGGGCGAGGGGGGGGGGGTCGACTCATTTTACCCAGTACGACAAACAGACTTTTCTTTTCGCTTTTATTTCTTGTTTGTTAAGAGATGCTTATTGTAGCAACAGCCTCACACTTGTCTGGTTGCCATTTGTTGCGGCTCTGGTATACATCTTGACTGAAAAAGGAGCTGGAAGAGAAATGAAGAAATTAAGACACAAAGAGAGAGAGAGAGAGAGAGAGAGAGAGAGAGAGAGAGAGAGAGAGAGAGAGAGAGAGAGAGAGAGAGAGAGTGGTGACAGACAAAAGGAGAGAAACACTTTAGGAAAGAATGAAATGGCACGGTGACAAGGCGACCATTAAAACCAGCTGACAGTCCCACTGATTGATTCCACCACGTCAGAGATGGCACAGAGTCAGCGTCTGGCAGAGCGGAGCGTGGAAGTGCAGGATGAAACGCAGGGCCAACGACTTCCAGCTACTTCTGAAACTCTACCTAGTGCTGAGGGGAAGTGGCCATACAAAAACACATGGTTGTGATGGGTCGACATTGTCAGGCTGTTTAAAAAGCCCAGTTACAGTTAAGTGTCTTCAGATACACACTCTCTCAAACAATCGGGGCCCACACTTCACAGCTAATCAGCGCCGCTTCAGTATCTGGAGGAGAAGAATGGTGAGTGGCAGGCGTATGTTCAAGCGCTCACACCGAACTGTGTAAAGAAAACATGTTGGTCCAGACTGTCTTTGTTTTTCCTGGTGTTTTTGACGAGCTCCAGCTCCTACCTGACGATTGACGAGTTTTGGCAAAGGAGGGTGGATGAGCTGCAGCAATGGACCAGAGGGTGGCAGGATATTGCTGGTGTTGTCTGGATCATACTCACAGTTTCCATCTTCTGTGCCACTGTTTTATAACTGATTCATGGTTTTATTCCCTGAGGACACGGTGAGGTTCATGGTTTTCAGACATGAACTCCACAGAATGTCCGCACAATGGGGTCCAGACTTTCACACATGAATGACACAGCTGGAGATTCTCCGGTCAGACGCGTTCACAACAACACAGACGTCTCCTGACGTCAGGTGAGGGGTGAGGGGTGAGGGGTGGCAGGACGAAACATATTAATTCTGCTGCGGAGATCACATGATTTTGTTTACAGCACATTGACACATGTCTCTCGCATGTTAGAAACATCATTAACTTGCCACTTGCTCGTGGTGAATCCTCCGGAGGATCTCCCACTCTGTTCTCACATATATCAGGAGTCTTTACTATGGGGCTGGCAGGAGAAAATGACTCAACTGACTCCGACTTTAGCGTTCTCACATATATCCCCTCCGGATAATGTCGGGAGATTATCCATAGTTCAGTGCATGTGCAACTTAAGACACAAACAATCTACAAATAATCAAACCAACAGGGCTGGAAACATAAACTCTTTGGCAGAAGCAATGAAATCCCAAATGTTTCTGTGTCTTCTTGTGGACATCTGTGAATTACTTATCGTGTTGAAAGATCTGATGTAATAAAAAGTAAATACAAGACAGATTGGGGCACAGTTGACCTTCTCTTTCCTCTCACAGAAAACATTTATTCCCCTTGAATTCTATGTGCAATCTATCATATTCTGGAACATTAAATTATTTCCTGATCACAGTGCTTTTCTTTGTCGGAGAAAGTGAAAGTGGGTCTGTGACTTCACTGTGTGGTTTTACAGCATCGCCACAGAAATTTAAGCCAGCATGGCCCAGTAACAACGACCGTCATGGCCGAGTGCCTGACAAGTCTCAGACGTGGATTGGACAGACAGATGAATGCATTTTTAAGGTGTTCAGGCCCGGTAAGTGTGGTTGCATCACACTAATTGTCAGGTCCAACACAATCCTCCCTCCTGCCGTGCCAGTCCCTCCATGAGCCTTTTCCACTACACTAAAGACACAATGATTTTAACCCCTGGCCCTGACTGATTATGACCAGGTGGTCTCAATCTTCCGTCTGCAGCAGGATGTGTGTGTGTGTGTGTGCGTGCGTGTGTGTGAGCATGCAAACATATGGAGATGACTCACAAAGAATAATCCGCAAAGAATAATCACACGGAAAAAATGCAAACTTTCACAACTTAGACTCACTCTGACAGTCACAGATGTGACTTGGGCAGCTTAGAGGAGAATGTAGGTATGTGTGTGTGTGTGTGTGTGCGTGCGTGCGTGCATGCGTGCGTGCGTGCGTGCGTGCGTGCGTGCGTGCGTGCGTGCGTGCATATGTGTGTGTGTGTGTGTGAGAAATGGAGAGAGAGGCCCTACAGTGAAGTATTCGCAGGTGTCCGTGGCCATTAACATGTGTTTATAGCTCTGTCTCACACTCACAAAAAGTATGGAAGCTTACTCCTGATGTCAGTGGTCGGGTCGACTGCCATGGAAAATTACCACCACAATGATCTCAGAGCTGATCGATTAAACAAAGCCTCATAAACGCTGTTATACGTCTTGATAGGTAATCAAGACTGTTAGCATATAATCAGACATTTGCGATTAATATGTCAATTCCTGCATAGATTTAGCAAAGATGTTCCCATGCTTACTTTACTGAAAGAGCGAGAGGTGTTTATCCATATGCTGGAAGTGAATGAGAGAGTGTGCGCATTTCCTTTCTTTTGATTTATAATTTGTCTACGTCAAAGCTGAAACTGGAGCCCGTGGTTACGATAACGCTACAGTAATGACCGTATCAGTGTCAGAACCCCGTCATGCTGGAGTCTTGAAAAGTAATTCATCGTGTACAGTATTCACGACTCCAGTAAAAGCTTTCTGGCCTTATCGTTAAGACAATTTAGACATGTGGCTACTTTTCATTACGAACCGTCATCATAAATCTTCCCAGTGTAAATTCCACTTTATTTCCCAACAGACCAAACGCTTTTTTGGGGAACTAACCTCTTGAAAGTGTTTACATGTGAAAGGTAGGAGGAGCGTAAACAGAACCCTTAGAGGGCCATGCAATAAAGGCTTTCTTGCGTCAATTGCATAATCTGGCTATAAAAAACATCGAGCGTGCTAGAAGATGGACGTAAAACAACATAAAAGTTTGACTGAAGTTAACTGAAGTCAGGGGGGGTTCTCTGGAAAAGTGTGAGTGCATGGGTGAAAAGCTAAATGGTGACAGGAGAGTCCGAGCGGAAAATCACTGACACCTAGCACACCCACAGAGGTATATATCCAGAGACAAACATCCATCAGAGTCAGTTTTGAAGTGGACGGTGCAATAAACAGAGCTCCGAACTAATGTAACCCAGAGCTTCACTGCTGAGTAGCGTCTTGGCCGGGAAGTGTAGTTTTCGGACCAAATGACTTCCTCTCTCCTCTCAAGTCGGCTCACTGGAGGGCTCTTGCTCTGATTATGCTGGTCAACATGTTGGGGAAGAATGTGCTTGTAAAACACATTTATGGCTGGTTACATCTTGAATCGGTTTTGTTTATGATTTCAACGAGGAGGGAGACATTTAAAAGGTTTCAGGTGAGCGGGAAAAATCTCCATATTTTACTCAGTTGTCCTGAGTACAGTTCGGACATTGCACCCAGAAATGAACATATTCAGTTCCTTAAGATTATTGCTATAGAGCTGTGCCCATTCTAAACACGTCTGTTTGGAACGTGCTGTTTGCTTGATGCTCCAGAGCTACTTCAGAATTATTCCTTGTCATTAGCGAGTCCTCCTCAAAACCTTCTAGAATATACTGTAACTACTTACTGTTTGTGTGCTGGATGTTGTGTGCAGGGCTTTTTATAAACTGTCTATGGTGCAAGGTAAAGTTAGAAAACGTTACATTCATCCTACCTGGTTTATCTGTAATGATTTAAAAAAAGATTTTATACTCAATGTTTTTCATAAAATTAAACTGAATTTGCTTTATTATTGTTCACAGTGAACGTGGAAGTTTCAATGACTTACTTAACTGCTGTTATTTTTTCATATGACCCTTTCCGAGGTTTGTTAAGCTATTGACACAATCTTCAGACTCTATTCAACAACCTTTCCAAATAAAAGTTCTGTAAATCAGCTCAATATAAAGCATTGCAGCAACAAAATGAACCAAACAGGAAGTGACTCTGGGAATATTGTTGCCATGACAGAGATCAGCACCACATGTTCAACTCGGCCCACAGACTAACAGTTAGTTTACCGTCCCGCCCCCACTGACTGCTGCAGAGCACCGGCCACCTGTTTATTACATTTTTATTGATATTGAACGTATCACGAGTCCAAATCGAACTCAACTCAGCACTATTCTGGCAATTTACAATACACACTCGAAGCGGTTCTCGATATATATACGTTCCACATACAGACAGAATGGCAGGCGTTTGTGGAATTAATAGGTAGATATTATCAACTAAATATAATCAGTCCTTAAAGAAGATCTTCTAACCACCGGACTTGGCTAAGTACTGAATACAAGCTGAGCAGGACAAGAGTCTAATAGGTGGTAATTGTCATGTCCTCCCTTTATATTTAATGATGTCAGGGTTATTACAAGAGAGTCATCCAAGCCAAGGGTTTTAGGTTGCATCCGTGTGTCTTCCTGCTCAGATGAGTGTGACCAGGCAGTGACATCTGCTGAATAAAATATCATCCACGTATGAATAAACAGACATGATACGCACACGCAAAGAGCTAATGTTGGCGATGCGGGTTTGGGTGGCAGTAGTCTACCAAAGTTCATCAGTCGGGTTGGTAGTAGACTGTTAATTAGTGTTCTCTCATGTTCCTTTAAACACACGGGGTACATGCCCTCATGACGGACAAATGCAGACAACACACACACACACACACACACACACACACACACACACACACACACACACACACACACACACACACACACACAGCACACACACACACAGCACACTTTGACGCATGCTAAATAAAACATTGGACCCCAGTAAACCAATCCTCCCCACATACGCTGAGCACAGCATTGGCAGCACGCTGTATTGTACTGTTATATGACATTCATGCGCAGCTTAAGTTTCAATTTGGAAACCATAATACAGGTCAGAGCGAAGAGGGTGGGGTGGTTGCACAGTTTACCCAGCTAATCTAAATCACATGGCGCTTTGTCACTGGGGATTTTTATACCAGCGACTCTGAGGGCCCCCTTTTGACTCCACAGGATGATAACATGAGGGAAAGATATTCTTCTGATAAACCAGGTGATGATCTGAAGTTCCAAAAAACACACCCTGTCCTATCTGGAGGACTGAGATGAGGAGAGTCAGTGAAGGCTCTCAGGGCTAAACTGAATGTAAACATCGTCCCCAAAGACAGATTATAAAGTTATAGAATTTTAGAAAAGGACCCCCACCTTGTTTTTTGTTTAGCGTGGCTCATTACCTCCAATTTGATATATTAACTGTTTACAAGGTGAGATTATGCAGCACCATAAACCCAAAGAGAGGCAGATCTGTTTGTTCTTGTAGCTGGTCGAACTTTTATTAACCCTTACCCGAATCCAAATGGTTTTTAAAAACTGCTGTAAAGAACGTGCATCCAGTCACGAGGCTTTCAACTCCCTGCCATGACTAGTGGTGATACAGTAAAGTACAACGCTAATGACACAGGGGATCTCGTAAAGCTATGCTAGGCTAGTAATAATGAGAACCCACATTTTGCAAAACAAGCAGAACTGCATAAAACCGCACTGCTTTGTGGGTATTACAGATGGAAATTCTGCAGCGTGGACCAACTAAAGCACCTGAGCACAATGTAAAAGAGTGTGATGTCATGGTGTCATTACTTGGAAGGGAAATGGTTAGTGGGAGTTCATGTCTGTGAATGTAACGTTATATTTCCACTGAGTGCAGGTTCTCACTGCTTAATAGCAGACAATTACTCAGCCTTTCAGGAAACTGGTTGCAAATCTGCATGTACATATGCTCACATGTGATTATGTGCACATAATGTATAATACTGCACAAATGAAAGACGTGCTGGCTGCTGCTGAGTAAACCAAATCAGTAAAAGTCTCATGTAATGAGCTTCTGTGTGTTTCATTAATTCACCTCGTAAAGAGAAAGAAACAGACCACCGTGGATCTCATGCTGTGAGTGTGATGGTGCTGCTCTCTTAACCATAGAGTAGCTTTTTAGCTGCTTGTTGCAAAATCAAATGATTAAAACCGACTTCTGCACACTTCAAAGGAATAATGAGGAAATTAAACCCGGAGGAAAGTACATCTCAGTTTATGTTTCTCTGTGTGTTCAAGTCCTCTTTAGCAAGTAAAGCACTTTTCGGATTTGACGGCTGTGTGCAGATTACAGGCACAGCTCCAGACACAGGTGCATGTCTGGCGTCTCTGACTCTGTGACATAGTGGTGCAACTTGCCCCTGAGACACCTCTGGGTCTGATCGTGCATGATTTACTGATTCACATTCTACACACAGACACACACACGAGCAGCACACAGGACCCTGCATCAGAGGTTTCCACTTCTTTGCCAGAACTTTTAAGGATGCATGGGTTAGTTGATTTGCGTCTTGAGGAATCAAAGTACCAACTATTCTCAGGATCCCTTTATAGACCCCAATCCAAACTCATAACTCTAACATTGCATAAAATATGCTGTTTTATGTATTATTTCCTGTGACTTTTCAATTGAATCAATTATTGGAGAATTTATTTTACACATACTACATGTTGCTGTGAAATAAATGTCTTTTAATTCTTTTTTTCATGACAACTCTGAATCTTTTTGGGCCTCGCGTCAGTCCTTGAAGAATCATTTAGGTAATAGTTTATTAGAATAGTAAGCTATGCACCAGCTGGGCTTTTCGCTCAGTGACCAGGCCTCTCCATTGCTTTATAAGGCAGGGAACGGCAAGTTTATGCCTTACCCATGTTTTGTGGGTTGGGTGGAGTTATTGATGAATTTAGATAGTCTGAGTTAAACAATTTTTGTACATTTTTTAATTAGAATTAGACCATTCAGACATAGTTTTATTGTTGCCATTCTGTTTCACCTTGTCTGACACAAACTAATGCAAGAAATGATGTTCTTCCTCTTATTGGTGCAGCAGATAAGAGGTGTTGAGCATGACTGCACACCATTTGTGTTTGTGTCTGAACAAATAAGTGTTAATCATCTGTTTTCATGTCTGACAGATGAAGCCTGCACTTAAGATTATGGCCTTGTGTCAACATCAGCCAAGGTAGTCTTTTACATTCATAAAGCCACGAGTGCAAAACAGCATGCGGGAATTCTTTCTGCCTAGAAGGCGATTGGGCCTGTGTTTAAACTGTAAAAATTCCTGCCATTGCTCCTCAACACATTTGGCCCCCGGGGGCCACGTTCATAACACATCCAACCTGACCTCGCTCTGACTCCAAAACTTCATCAAAACACTTCACACACGCAACGAGAGAGAGAATGTGTTAATAGTTGAAAGAAGGAAAAGCTGTATTGGAAATCGAATTATTTTTACCACTAATGGACGGGAGATCTGAGAGTTAATGCCTGTCGACCTCATTTATCAAACTATGCTGAGAGCAAGTTCAAAATCAGTGCATTAGTGTGTAGCATGTAGTATTGATGACTCACACCTAATTTACATGGTTTTCATGTAAATAAGCCACATGCTCCTAAGATGACATGAACATGACAAGCTTTAATGACGACTTTGTGAAAAACTGCAGCAACTGAAAATAAGACAGAAGACATCACAGGCTGAGACACTAAAATACTAGAATACTGCTTACTCATCTCAAGCATGTTGCTTTCCCGATTGATTTTATATTTTTACTTCATTTATTTATACATGTGTATAAATATTAGCATAAATATAGCATATTCTCCAGGGCCAACGTCTGGACTCACTTTCAGAAAGTGATGGGACACACCAGCCAGGCCAGGGCTAGCTGGTTAGCATGTGTAGTAGAAAAGTAGTAGAAATAGAAGTGAAAAAAGAGTTAACATTGCGGCGTTGCCTGCAGCTCTCTGCAAGTAAAGAAATGAAGTTTATAGATGAACAAGCACCACATTCTGCTTGAGTGGTAAGTAGCAGCTGCTAATGTTGGCTGTGCAGCGGTAGCATCGGCCCATGGCCCAAGATTTTAGCTCTCCAAAAGCAACTCTGTCAAGATGGCGAGGGGGCTGTGGTCAGATTTGATTGACGGTGTTGGCTGTAAAAGCAAACAACCTCACAAGGGAAGTGAGATTAGGATTGACATGTTGCTTGAATTGTAATCGGTGCACAGACATGCATGAGAAGAGTCCAACAGAAAGGAGCTTAAATAAAAGCAGCACAGACAGAAATCTCTCATGCGATTAAACCGCAAATTTAGAAAATTGTGTGTTCATGCATCACTCAAAAATAAGAAAAGTTGTTTTCATGGCTTTCAGCAAGGTGGCAGATTGCAGTTCACTAGAGAGACGGCTCCAGCTGAAGCCTTGTTTTCAAAACCATGTTTGAAAAGAACTCGACACATGTTTGTCGATTTTTGTCTCCGATTTCGGAATCATTTATTACCTTTGTCTTCCAAGTGTTTGTTCGTACAAGGCAGTATCTATGCCCTCTTCAAATTCCTCTCCCTGGCCCTACCCCTAGATATGAAGTGCCCCTCGCTGGGAGTGTCCCCCTCCAAACGAAGCCACAAGGAGGAGGGCCAGAAAATCTTCCTGTAGGAATTGGGACACCACTACTACCAATGTTATTACAGTGACAAACAATATCAACTAACGTTATTATGTTGACAACAAGAATAGTGACACACCTGACAACTACCGGACAGACGGGAGACGTTACTCGTTCTTCTCGCTCGGACTGTTTACATGCTTGTTTTGACTGTGTGAATGGCGATTTTCCTGAAATGCTTAAATGACATTTTCATTTGCTACTGGATTAAAATAACATATTCCGCTGGATGGTTATATTGCAAGATTTCTTACTTACATTTATCCCCATGTTACCCACACCGGTCGCCATGTTGATCCACTTCGTCCGTATGGATTTCCATCTACCCCTTCGCTTTTTGGGGGGGGTCCTGAATACCTGAAGGGGTGTTTGAAGGGCCAGATGGCCACGACCCCTACATCACATAGAGAAATGGGAAAACACTACCCCCTACCCACATGCGAAACAAAGAGGTAGGGCCAAGTGGTAGGGCTAAGGGGTGAATTGGGACAGGGCCTTCTTGTCAAGCACCAAAAGCAATCAATAAAGATTAAATTTTGAGCTAGGTGTCCAAAAAAATGATCTACTGTTTATGCTTGGTTGATAAATGAAGCCCCTAATGTTAAGGAATTCACACATGAGAGGGCCAGCAGCTCCACCCTATCCCACCTGCCTGCCTCTCCATCTTTACCTGTCTGTGGAAACAGGATCCTTGGGAGCGAGAGAGAAAAAACCTAAGGGATCCTGCCTATTCCCATCTATTAGAAACATCCCTGCCCACCGTCCTTCCCCTTGTACCTCACCCACCTCACCCAGGGCAGGGATCAGGTGTCCCTCTTTGAAATGTAGGATGGGATCAAACAGGACGCAGGCATTTGATAGGCCGGCCCCGCTGCCATCAGGACCCTAAATGGAGGACTAGTACGGCTGGGACCTGGGCCAAACAGTGTTATGTGTGTGAAGAGAAGAATGAGGGAGAAAGAAGGAATTTACAAGTGGGAGCTGTAGCATGGGGCTGCTGTTTTGAATGTTGGACGTATATTTAAAGCTAATAGTCTGACGTTAGCCAACACTGTGGCAAAGCTCAACTTGCACACACACACACATCTGAAGCGTGTTAAAAACTTTGAGTAAATGGAGGAATGCTTCAAAAATCTAAATACAAAACGACAATATGCAGACACAGGCAGTTCACCGTAAATTAATTCACAAACCTGAAACGTTTTCGTCCAGCCAGTCAGCCTCGTAACTCCAAATCAGTCCTGCTTTGCTTCGAGTTGTGTAAATGCAAGCCACCGGCAGAATATGGGTGGTATGGACTGAGGCCAAAAAGCTAAATAACCATATTGAGATACATGTTCTTTCTGTTCGCGTCTCTGTGTTTTGCCAGTAATTGTTTTCAGATTGGTGTTCTGGGCCTTTTCAAATACTTCTGCTGAACGAATGCTTCTGCTTGTCTATGTTGTAGTTTCGTAATTGTTCTGCGGTCAATGACAGTGGCGTGGCTGGTTTTCAATTCTAGCTGTAGAAAGATAAAGTGAATCACATATAATCATATTTTGCTTTTTTTGTTTCATGTCGAGGGATATTGTTGTTTTATGCTTTGAGAGTCGTTCTCTGTGGAAAATCTGTACGTCTCTGCACATTATTGTACCACACTCCCTAAAATGGCAGATCACGTCTGTTCTACATGTGTGAGCTATTGTTCCTGTCATCACACTGATGAATATCCAAACATACAGACACATGTATATTTTTATTAGATAATAAATGCTTCACCTTCTGCTGACTAAGTTGGGATAAGAGGTAAGTACTCACGTGTTTATTGATTAGTCGCATGTTGTCCGAGCCCTTTTTGACACATGCATTAGGTCACTAACTTTAATCATTGCATGTTTAAATTTAATTTGAAACAAATTCTCACTCAATGGAGACCATGTCTAAACTTTCAAACAACCTTAAGTCAGAACTGGCTACAAAGGCCCCTTGTCACCGGGTATTAACATGTGGTTTTTGTGATTCTATCTCAAGTGGTCGGCTCTGGGTACAGGTGTGAATGCACTCAGATCAGATATAGATCAGATCGCACCAGACCACATTCGGAGGTGGTCTGGACCACATGTCCACATTCTTATAGCAGTGTGAACATCGAATGCGTCCTGGGCCACATGAAGGAACTTCTACTCGGCTGACGTCTTCTGACCCGCTACAGTTTCACATGAACTGAACCTATTTTTACTCTTATCTGGGCCCATACACTGATTTGTTTTGTGGTCATCGCCAAAATATCAACACTGACCATGACATCATGACTTATACTTGTCTTGAATTAGTGAAATCTTTCTTCACTGCAGCTGCACGAGATTCATTCTGCGCCTCCTGACTCCTTTCTCACTCATATCGACACACAGACACACAAAAAGAGTGACATCAGACACATCTGTAAACTCAGACTGGGTCAGTAAAACATATTTCAACACATTTTGTCTTAACTAACACAAATGACAGACGTGTTAATTTGCATGTAGAGCTGGGAAGTGAGATCTGCTCACAAGTGGTCCCAGGAGACACCTCCAGGACGCAGTGTAATGCCAGGTGTGAGCACACTTAGCACCGGCCACTTGTGATCGGATCTCTCAGGACGGATGTTAATAGCAGGTGTGTACGAGGTCAAAGTCAAAGAACAGGACAAAGTCCAACAGTTCTGTGGGCTGATACTCAACTAAGTGCAAATGCCAGCAGGTTAGTATGCTCACAGTGAGACTGTGAACATGTTGATGCTCAGCAGGTAATGTGCACCATGAAAATCATCTTTTGTAAGTTTGTCAAAATTTGATATTTTGCACTAATCTCTCCGAAAATAGCTGAGGTTGTTGAGAATACCAGTAGTGTTGCATGTATTATATATAAACCAAAAGATATGATACATTCTGATGTGATAATATGAAGACAAATTGGGGGATTAACAGTTATTACTATTAATTCATGACATTAGTGGAAAAAAGAACCCTATATTTTGCATTAATATAGTAAATCTATTTAAAAAAAACAACCTTTAGTATTATTGAGTGTCAGCTCATGTTACCACACTACTTTAAAAAAAACACTGAAATGAATCGGTTACTTGTTTTGTTGCCATATACACAGTTTAGAGACCAACCGAGGAAATCATTGAAAAGTTAAAAAGTTTTTTATCACTTTGAAAGTTAGGTATAGGGATTAACATGATTTTTTGTGAAACATCTAAAACAGTGAGGATAGACACCACAGCAGACAACTATCTGGCTCCTGGTCTTCAGCATGTTAGGATATGTTTTGACTATCTGTTACCACAGTGCAACAATTTATTCATTTTCCAAAATGGTTACTGTGCAATTTGTTATTGTTTGTTATTTTTATCAATAAACAAGTAATAGTCAGATGAGTCAGGAATACCGGAGCAAATCCAAGTGAGCCACCGCAAAGTTTCAGTCCCATGTTCTGGAACTGGGCTAACTGGCCTCTCACAGCCAAGAATAAACCTCATCAACTCTCACCAACCCCTCTCTCTCTCTCTTTCTCTCTCTCTCTCACACACACACACACACACACACACACACACACACACACACACACACACACACACACACACACACACACACACGCACACGCTCATACCATAATGGTGCTCTAGACTGCACACGGAGTGCTAGTCACAGACAAGTTCTCACATTTCCCAAATGCTTACATTCCACTTGTTAGCTTGTCTTGCCCCAGTCCAGAGTTTACACAGTCAGACCAAACCAAACCAGGGGCTGACAGGGCGACATCCAAGGATTTACAGCTTTGATGGAAACACACACACACACACACACACACACACACACACACACACACACACACACACACACACACACACACACACACACACACACACAGAGAGAGAGATGAATTAGGTGGTATTTGTGTCTCTAGACGAACACTTGTAAAGCTGGGACGGTAAAGCTCTCTAAGACACACCTTGAGGGAACAGAGAGGAGGAAGACTTTAAAACCATCAAAGAGTCACTACAGAACCCATGTGGCTTGACTGATTCCTCTAAAGGTCAGATTATCCTTGTGAAGTGACGAGTGTAGTTGTGAATCTTTTATTATTTCCCTGACTGCCTACAGACTTGCTCTCTGATTGACTGTGTATCCATACAGAAAGTATGCATGTATTATACAGTAAATCCCTTCTCACCTGGATATTAATGTATTTTTTTGCCACTGTGGCCTTGTCAGATTTCAGATTAAGCTAAACATACTGTACTATGGGGGTTGTTTAGCTAATGAAGTGGTCAATTCATCTGTCAGAATTTTTCATTTCGCTGACGGATTTCTTTTTGTGTTCCCTTTATCCTCCTCAGCACAATTAGCATGGCTCACTTCCATATGAAGTAAAGTACATAGCCTATCAGACCATTCTTACTTAGTTTTGTGTTATGATAATACATGAAATTAGGAAGAATTTTCGATTTAGAGACAAGAAATGATTGTACTTTTAGTCACTTGATACTTTTCACATTAAAGTTTTCACACAAAAAAATATAGACGAGCCTGTAAAGAAAACCAAAAACATCTCAAACACCAGAAATATAGAATAATATCAGGCTCACACACACACACTACTTAGAGTGAATTTAATTAATAAAACCATTATTAATTTTTGATAGAAGTTCTTTATCCACCATTGCTTTTGGCACTGGTTAAGGTTAGGCATGTAAGAGTTAGGGTGATTGGAAAAACGTGTATGCGTGTATGTCAGTAAGAGTCCTTGCAAGTATAGAAGTACTCTCATATATGTGTGTACTCTTATGTGTGTATAGTGGAGAGTTCCTGATACGCTGATTGTTACTGTCACCGGTTGGGAGGAAGCATTGGATCATAAGTGTCTTTTGCTGCCCTCAGGTGGTCAATACTAATCCTGCAGTGGCAAACCAGATGAAAAAAACAATATGCAAACCTATTTGCCCCAAATGGCTACATCATTTACAGAAAATATTAATCCTCTGACTTTGCATTGCTGTAGTGTACTTCACCCGTAATACTCAACATATCAAACCATGAGCAATTATGATCTGGTATTATTGAAATCCACACGGTCCCCTCTACTCCCTGTGTGGCAGTTTGAGACTGACGGCTATTGGCTGCTATCAAGATCAAGCTCCCCTATCTCCATTGATACCAAACTCCCCTCCTCTGCCCTCCCAGTCCCCTGGCTCTCTCCAGCCCGGCCGAGGTGCACGTTTAATGGGCAGCTCTGGAAACCCAAACCCTCATTACCTCCCTCATTACTCCTGGCTGTACAATGGGAACCCGTTTCTTGGCTTTCACCCTTTCGCCAGAGAAAACACAAGCGCTCACACAGACACACACACACACACATATGCCCAAATGCACCTCATGCCCTCGTCCGTCTCTTTTTATTCCTGCGGGCTCTCTCTCTCTCCCTCTGGTCCAAGACCCTGGTGATCAGGTGTCTGCTGTTCTTTGTCTGTGCTTTTGTTCTGCAGGACAAAGACAGGCTGTCTCCCCCTGCATCCCTTTTCTTTCTTTCTTTTTAAAATTTACTCCCCTTTTTTTTTTTACCACAATGTTCCTAACTATTTCTTTTACTTCTGTAGTGTGCAACACTTTTTAACTTGATAATGCTGCTTTAGGAAAAGTCTTCACTGTTCACTTTCCTTTACGTGCCACTGGAGAGCAGCAATGGTCCCCATGTGGCTGGAACAACATTTGGGGAACAGTTCGTGTGAGTTGCAGCCTGAGCCTTTGTGGTTTATGAAGCCCCAAATCAACTTCTTAAACCGCAAGCATCATAGTTAAGCTGCGTGGACTGAGCCTGTCTCTTTTCGTGTCAGGCTGTATTCGGCCAAAAGGTTATGAACAATGTTCGTGTCACTTGCCTGTTGTGTGTTGTTAGAGCTGCTGTGGCTGAGCTGCACAACGTGGGAAAAACATCTCTCTGGAGTCTCTTTAAGATTATGGTACTTATCGTTCAGTGATCCGAGAGGGTTCAAGTTACATCTGTACAGTACGTGTACACAGAGCCACATTCATGTGGTTTCTCAGAATGTGTGTAACTATGTGCCTGAGTCTGTCTTTCTCCATGGGGGTGGGGGGGCACTCAGACACTCAATGTGAAACTGGAGCTCGTCAACATTAATGCACACATCAGGTCCTGCAGGCTCATCTGTCTACAGTATATGTTCAGCTGTTTTTGCCATGTTGTCATAACACAGCTTTCACTAATGGAGCTGCATTTCATTTCACTAGTGGCAACATTATAACAGAACATGGTTAAGCCTGGAGAGTCTGTTGAAGGTGGAGGGAGAACAAATGCATGAGCCTAGCATCAGGGTTGAGCACAAACATGACCAAAAACGTGTCCCCTATGTTATCAGAGTGCAGGTATACTGGTAACTTTGAGGAAGATTGAGTTATTTCTCTCCCAGACCCATCCAACGACCTAAAGATGAAGGTATCTGCATGATCTGCAAAATATGTGTGTTGGAGGACACAAGGTTGTGCTAGACATCATTTATTCTAACAAACATACTGCCATTGCATTTACTTAATGTGTGTGTGTGCTCTATAAGCTGTAAAAGGTTTGAAAACATTTTAATTTCATCTTCCTTTGTCTAACATGTACGACATGATAATGAACATGCAGACTGTGAAAGGGGAAATGAGAATGATCCCTGAAAACCCACAGAGATCTTGTTGTTAGTGGAAACAGAAAAGCAGTGAGTCAAACTTTTCAACTGTTGGGCATTGGCTTTATTAATGTGCAAATGGGTGTATTATACGCTATAACATCACCATCGGGCTGTTCTATGTTATTTTTCTCCCTCCAAACATTGAAATAGCTATTATTTTTAGTTAAGTTTGACTTTGATTGCGTCGCTCTCACACAAAGACTCATCTGGTTGCCTGAGGTGTTATTCCACCATGTATAATCATGAACAAAAACAAAGCTCAGCAACGTCTCACCACCCTCGGAACACGCATATGCAAACACACACAAACTATCACACACAATCTGACTCTCACTTAGAAGCACACGCACAAACAAACACATACACACATATATACGCACACACACTCAACATACGGACAGTGAATGTTTCAAACATCAGAGCTCCCTCATGCAAAGCCGCCGCCAGTCCTGGAAAATCAGTAAACTGGGTCATGAAGGAAATACTGGTGAGTTGGTTTACCACTGCAGCACATGTGGGCTGGTTTGTTTTTTCACACACACACACACACACACACACACACACACACACACACACACACACACACACACACACACACACACACACACACACACACACACACACACACACACACACACACACACACAAACTGTGTTAGCTGTCCAGTGCAGAGCTAACCCAGACCAAAACAAACTAAAAAGTGGACATAAATTACTGCTGTGCTCCACTAGTACACTACATAACTTGCACACAAAATTAAACAATAGATAATGCTACATGCAAATCACATTATGTCTGTAAATAGAATTTACAGTCATCCTGTGGAAATACAATTCATAGACAATTGTTGCCCCAAATGTTTTGTCTGTTAATTGTTTTTTACTTTAAATCCATAAATTCTTACTGTAATAAATTCCAACTATATTCATTATAACAAAAACAACTGAAATTAATTTTTCTGATACTAAACGTATTCATATGCAAACGCAAATATCAGCTCTGTCTGTCTATGGAAAAAAACCCTTGTCTGCATGTGTGTGTGTGTGCGTGTGTGCGTGTGTGTGTGTGTGTGTGCACCTGCACATCTGTCTTGTGTGCATGCATGTGTAAGTGATTATGTGGCAGATTTCCTTTCGTGCCACAGGGCTCTAATTACCAGCTTCTTTCCATCCCTGCACTGCTTTTTGCTTGTATGAAGGAATCATATAAAGGCAACTTTTATACATGAGCTCAGCGTGCTTAAGTCACTAATTACATATGACTAATGACTAAAGCTTTGCCAGGAAGTGATGTGTTACAGGCTTTTTTGAACTGAAAGGGCAGGAACTGGTGAAGTGTGAACAAGGGAGACAGAGATAGAGGCTCAATCTGTGAGCAAATCAACACCCAACAACATCTGACTTTTCTCTCCAATGGGAATGGATGCAGTCGGTGTTCACTCCCAGGTCAAATGACTTTGCAGTAGACACAGGTTTTAATCAGCTCCATCTCCGCTCTGCAGTGATGGTTTTGTTTCAGTACATAGAACAAGATGGAGATTATGTTTCAGGGTCTACCACACTAATTAATATACCAACCACCAGTTGATGTTAGCGGATGTTAGCGAGCTTCTTCTTTATTTTGTAAGTCTTGATAATGACGCAGCACAACATTACGACAGGCATTGAATTTCAAAAAGCCATGAGCGTTTGTGTACTAACAGTTTTAACATCTTGGTAACCATGTGCAACAACAATTTCTTTCTTTGTATCGTGCAAGATGGAACACTGGCAAGACATCACGGTTTCCAAAGCATTTGTGACGTCCAACATGACTCCCCTGGGAAAAAAACTACACAGGCAAACTCCTCTACTGGCAATGGAGAAGGAGGCAATTCCTTCTTTTAATGGGGTTACCCGTGTGTAAAAAGCCTTTGTATACCTGTTAAAAACTCGTTTCCCAGCTGTTCACTGTTTAAAGTCAGACTAGTTTCTTTCATCACGCAAGTTGAATGGTTCTCCACACAAAATACAAACAGTGATCCTTCTTGTCGGTGTTTCAGGTCCAGCCGACATGTTGACTAATCTCTATTAACAGCGATGAATTATACGAATGCAGAAAAATGGCTCGCAGCCCCGCAATCCTGTCCCTCACCAACAGACTCTGCAAACGAATAACTATGTAATGTGTCATCGTCCTGTATTGTCTTCGCAGCTGCTCATCACAGATCTGCATTCCTCTCAGTATTTAGAGGAGGACGTGTTGACTTGTTCTACCTTTGAACGTGTGACTGTGCATTTCCACCCCTGAATTATCAGCTGCTGCTTCCCAGCTCTCAGAGTGCGCAGAGGGAAGGTTGAGGAGAAAGAAAACTGTGGCGCGGAGGACAGATGGGAGCAGTCGAAGAAAAGGATGTAAATCTGCATTTTGGACCAGGGCGTCTTGACATGTGTAGCACAAAACAACAGTTTGTTTTTAGAGAGACACGAAAGGGCCATGCACTCTGTTCCAGCAGCAGCAGGTTTCCACCCTCTTTCACAAAAACACTGTTATTTTGCCCTGTGCTGTTTGAAATGAACCACGACCCTCCGCTCTCCTCTTTCAACCGCCGAGTTAAATAACAAAGCGAATACCTGTCTTTATTCCTCCTCTCTTTTTTGGTCCGTCTCTTCTCTGTTGCCCCTTCCACTGACATCACTCTCCTTTGTCATGTTCTCCACACCTTTGTCAGCCTCTTTCTCTCGCTCTCTCTGCCAGTTCTAATCAGTGCCTGTGGTAAATAATTCACTCAGTCCGGTGTGGACTGAAACTCTTTGATTGGCAGCTTTATTCTCCTGTCTCTTACATTATTAACATACCTCTATCAGGCATAGTTGCTATGGTAAAGGGCATTACCCACCAGAGAGGAGTCAGCTGTTTCATGCAATGACCACCAAAATACACGTCCTTAATCTTTTCCTGCTTCCATCCCTGATTCCTCCTTTGTCTTTGGTTTGGTTCCTCTTGAATGCCACTGCTCGATAGAGGCACACAGAGCTGAACTAATGAGTGTCAGGTGGCCTTTCAATGTGTGCTTAGTTAGTCTGGAGGCTACGCTAATAGACATAGAAGTCAAGTGTATTTGTGGTGCCTTTGTTGGACAGTCAGCAAACACACAATTTTGCATGAAATGAAATGCGAATTTTTTCACATTTTAAGCAAAATAAAATAACAGAGAAGCCTGATATGCACCTGATAAGGATCGACACATAGTCAGACCTGAATCAATGTTGTAAAAATAAAGGATAATTCCCTTGCTGAAGGAAAAAGAGAAAATAAATATAATATTAAAACCTTATTTATTATTATTGATTTAAATAATTTTAGGAATTTAAATTAGGTCAAGCAAAGATACGTGAGTGAGAAACACAGTTCAAGAAAACACTTCCCCAAGAACAGTCACGGCTCCTGGTTGCTTAAATATGTCTATTTAATACTGATGTGAGCACACAAACCGTGCACGTACACACAGTACACACCCATGACAAGCCTGGAATGGGAGGAGTGTGGATGAGCGGTGAGCAAATTGAAAAATGAGACAGAGGGTGAGAAATGGAGGGAGTGTGGGGAGAGACACAATAGAGGACAAAATGACTCCAGATCTTATAGAGATTGAGGCCACCACAGCTGCAATGTAATTGAGCTTTAACTGTGCCAATGTCATTCTCTGTGTACGGGCTGTGTGGGTCAGTGTGCATTTTTGTGCATTAGTGTGTGCGCATGTTTTCCTTGTTCTTTTTTTCCTTCTTGGAATTCAATTTACACTGTCTCACATCCCCTGGATGCCCGAGGACGTCATCTGTCAAAGTTGGTAGCTGGGGGAGGTCAGTGGTGGGTGGGTGCGTGTGTCTCTGCACCACGTCAATGTGTGAGGGTCTTTTGTGCGGCAGTTTTTATTTGCTCCGATTCCTCCAGTTGCTCAGGCCTTCCATGGGCTCAGTGCTATTAGCCTTTACCCTGTTCTGAATGGAGAGACAGAACAAAACACCCAATGTACTTACACTATAACTTCAAACTCATAACAGCCGCTTCTCTCTTCTCTTCTCTTCTCTTCTCTTCTCTTCTCTTCTCTTCTCTTGTCTCCTCTCCTTTCTCTCCTCTTCTCTTCTCTTCTGAATAGAAATAGCACAGGGTCCCAGGACAGCAGCCCGGCGTCCAGCAGAGGTGAGTGAAGAGCCCAGATGTATTGACTCTGACTCCGTGAATGATGCTGCAAACTAAAATAGGATCCTGGACTCATTCTGTTTCTATAGAAGTGTGCCGCTCTTTAATGATACAAGTTTCTGACCTGCTCAAAGAAATTGTCATTGTTGCAGCCTCTATGGGTCCATCAGGTGCCACTGCCTCCGTGTGTGTGTGTGTGTGTGTGTGTGTGTGTGTGTGTGTGTGTGTGTGTGTGTGTGAGAAAGTGTGTGTGCTTGAGACAATCAAATCAGCAGCCTTTTATGGGAAGCTGTGAGAAATTGGGTTAGTTCTTTCAACACATTGTCCTCTCTCGCAAGAGGGAACAGAAAGCTTGTGCGTCTAATTAACAAGCACAGAATCACAGGCACACAATGTGCCAAAAGACAATAAGTTTTAGAAAAGAGCAGTCACAAGAGAATCAGGGAATGTCTTTTTAAGTTGCATTACTGTAAAAAGAGAAATCTGTCATCTGTTGCAGAACTAATGAAGCAGTGACAGCGAATGGTTTCTGCAGCCATTGGACTTCCTGGTGGTGAACACCAGTAATAACAGATTAAAATGGATCTTCCGCATTCATGGAACAAGTGATGAGTTTATCCTCCAGCAACACTCAAGTTGCATGAAAACTGTGTGACGAGGGGATTAACGGTAAAAAATGTCCCCCTTTTAAAGAATGCAGTTGGAAATACAACTTCCTCCAATATTCCCCTTTTACTGTAATTAGTACCAGGCCTTCCTCCATCTTAATTTCCACGGTGGAATCACTTAAGAGCGTGGCTCAGATTCGCCTGTCAGAAGCGCCTCTCTAGTTACTGACTAGAAACCTTATTTTTCTTCATAGAGAAGACTCTCTGTTCCTTTCTGAGACAAAACTGATGTGATGTTTGGCAAGAACACGTCAATGTTCAATGCTGTTCAATGATCTTTCCTGTTTCAGTCAGGTACTTTCATTCGAAGGTCTACTGCATTCCAACAGTCATTGAGTTTTGTGCTATTATATTGGCTCCTGAGTGTGATGTTTGCATTTTCTCTTGTACCATTATAAAATAAATATAAAATAAAATATAAATATCAAATATTGGTTACAAGGACAATAATAAGAATATTGACTTCCATGATTATATATTTCTAACTTTTTTCACGATGATAATGTCTCATGTTTGTCACAGGTTCTTATGTTTTTCACTACAGTAAAATAATCCACTGTATGTTTCCCCCTTACAATGCTGATGTTGTCATTATCGTTGGTCTGAATTAAACATAGATCTCAATTAAATATTGACATTCTTTCCAGCTTGGTGTGATTTTAAATACAGTTTAGAAAACGCACATGCCTTGACGTCAGGATGTATGTGACACGCACACATTTAAATATGTGTTCTCTGATCACAAGGGCAGAGATTTCTAAATGCCACAACTGAATAATTTATCAAGTCACCTTTCAGAGAGGTCAGTGATGGGGTGAAGATGAGGAAAGGATAGCAGATGGGTGTGATGAATGAATGACCAGTGAACAAGAGGAGAACCAAAATGGTGGTGGAGAAAAACGATAATTGACACAAACACACACACACACACGCATGTACACACATCACAATAACTACACTTTTTTATTCATAAGATGACACAGTTGTATTGTTTTGTGACTCTGATTCAACACTAAACAAATTAAGTGACAGCTTAACTAATTACTGTTTTTGCAATTGTGCATTAAATAATTTACATAAAATGTAAAGGTACTTAAAATGATCAATTAAAAGAATATAAAAATCCCCCAAGTCATGGCACACATTTTTTTGTTCTTCAGCCCAAATCAAACCATAACGATGATCAGCATAAATCTTGGAGGACGTGCAGATAAGTGATACCTTAAGTGAGTCACCAAGAGTTCTTGAATTAGCATGGAGAGTCTTCAGAGGCGTAGGGCTGCTATCACACCAATTTACAAATTATATATTGTAAATTATAGCAAATGTCTTACTTCAATTTGGATAGTATTATAGTATATTACACATTTAAATTGTTATTATCAAAATATGCAGAGCCAGTTTAACAGATTGATATTATTTATACATCTCTTGAACCTCATCATCAATACACTGGGCCGGTTTAACTGTCTAAATGAGCCAGAGAGGCACACAAAATGATGTCTGCACACACTAAAAGTAGCAGAGTCAGCAAAAATGTATGATTTTTATTGACTAGAAAATATATCTATAAAAAGAAAAGCAATTCAAAGTTAATCAAATATTTATTCTCTTAATTTGCAGCCCTGAAAAGACCCAACATCTTTATTAAAATGTAGCAGATTATCACATGAAATTACTGAAAATCATTACAACACTCTTTTAATTACTAATACCATTAATCCAATTTTTCCGACTAGGTAAAAGTGTGTGCAAATGTAATGACTTGTAGTTTGCTGGCGTCAACACTTTCCTTTTTAAAACCCTTGTCTTTCAAAAATAACCTTGACTGTATCAATAGTTAAAGGGAAATGAATGTGAAGTCAAACGACATCAGCCTTTTTAATTAAACCCTCATTTGCATAAACAGTAGTTACAGTGGGTTTTACAAAGACCTTTGTCAAGCTGTTTAGATGACAACAGGTCTCGGGTGACAAACTCCTCATGTGTGCTTTAATACGTTAAAGAAAGAAAGCGGCTGCTGAATCTGCACCACAGTCATGTTGACAGTGTGACCTTGCACTCAAGGGGATTTACAATTGCCTCTGCACACTGGCATACATGCATATTTGTTGAGTGTACAAGGTTTACTGCCGAGGGATGATTTTTCAGGACTTGATCTTAATGTGACACAAAACATTTTAACAGGTGAAGAGCGTGATCGGAGGTGAAAGTAGAATAAGAATAAACTCGAGGAGAAAAGTGAACGTTCGGCAAAGACAGGCTGACCCACTTACTGTGGATGTGTGGCCTTAGAGAGAGCGCACGTGGAGGCCAGAGAGGCCACCAAGGAGCTCCAGCCACAAAGTGCGTGTGTTTGTGTGTGTGTGTGTGTGTGTGTGTGTGTGTGTGTGTGCGTGCGTGCGTGCGCGCGTGCGTGCGTGCGTGCGTGCGTGCGTGCGTGCGTGCGTGCGGGCGTGTGTGTGTGTGTGTGTGTATGTGTCATCTTAGTTCTGCTAATGACTTATTGCCTCTGCCTCTCTGGGGTCCATGCAGGATTTGAAAAGGTGTTGGACCTCCCATGGTACCATCAGCACACACACACACACACACATTCTCGGGTGTGAACACCTTCCTCTCCCTCTTTCATCTGTCTGTAAAACACAGCGGGAGAAATATCCACAGAAGGGAAGTATGGAAATTGGGATGATCAAGAGTTCATACTGCAGCTGGATTCTGTCCATTCCAAACTATTCTGCATAACTAGTCCTTTTCACATAATGATGTCATTACTGCACAAAAAAGGCTTAAGATAAAACTGACATTAATGCAGTCGGAGCAGATGGGATTTTGTCTCCGTGCTCGTTCAATCGAGTGTCAGTCTGGCTACGGGTGTGTTGGTTGAGAGTGAAATATCTCATCAAGTGCTGAATGGATTCCTCGTGGTCTCCAGAGGATGAATCCTAACCAATCAAAGTTTCTATTTTATGTGAAGTATCTCAATATCTTCTCAGTGGATTTGAACAATATTTGGTACAGATATTCATGGTCCCCAGCGGATGAAGCCTAATGACTATATGGTGGTCCCTTGACTTTTTCTTTTACATTTCTGACTGAAATGTCTCAACAACTTTATGATAGATTGTCGTTAAATTTAGTGCAAACATTCATGTCCCCCTTGGGGTGAACCGTCATAGCTTACTCAATGCCTTTACTTTTTATTTATCAGGTAAGAATTTTAATCTGGCCAACACTTTTGTTTACGACCAAACATCTGCAGATCTGATGACATTCCCAGCAGCCTCAGCTTCTCAATGCAAATTAGCCAGCATTAACATCCTACCATACTAAATGACCATCAGGAACACAGTAAACGTCACCTCACAACATTAGCGTGTTAGCATTGTCATTGTGAGCACGTTTAGCTCAAAGGTCTGTCAAGTACAAGCTCACAGTGCTGCTGTAGAAACTTGTTTTGGTGCATCGTTGACTCAGCTGATGTCTAAAAGCTGAATCTGAAGCGTCAGAATTTGATGGCTCCATCCTGCAGCAGAAGGAAGTGGTTTGCATGTCCTAACATCATTATCTAAAGGTCATGTGACTTCACTGAAACTGTGGACCTTCTGTAAATGTTTCGCAGTGGAAAACCGATCTCTTTAGGAAACGGTTTTGTGTTTCACGCTGCCTCAACTCTACACGTTATTGATCCGGAAAACCAGGGTGATCCGGCAGCATCTTAATTATTGGAGATGGGCTCATGTTCTTTTCTTGTTTTGACCACAATCCGTTATTTAGTCTGAGTACAAATTTGTAAATACATACTGCACATTAACCTTGTAAATCCTCTCACCTCTAGCAAGACAAAACAAACAATTAATAAAAAGCAATCCTATTAATCTGTGTCTGAAACGGTGTCACATGGTTGCTTAGAGAGGAAATCTACCCTGTGGTGTGAAGGACAGTAGAGTGTCTGGATGCACTGGAGCATATTTCATGGTGTGTACCTACAACCATCTGGACCAACTGGGGACACGGTGGTTTCCTGAGCGAAGCCTGGAAAGCCAGACAGCAGAGCAGAGAGGAACGTGTCAAACAGAGATGAACTGTAAACACAGATGGGCACAAATACGTTCCCTTTATAAACACATTCCATCAACAGATGCACTCAAATACATAAAACAACAGCTTGCATCAGCCAAATCCAATTCAGCTAAAATAAATAACCAAGCTTTGATTTGGCAACATCAAAATATATATTGAAATATTGCATAATTTATCCTTTAAACAGCATTTGTTCTTCTTTAAAGACAATTAGTGCTTCAGGCTCGGTACGAATTGCACCTACTTTTTCAAATTAGTGACAAAGAGATGGCAGAAGAGTGATTCCATTAATAATCCTAAAATATATCGGAAATAATGTGAATTTCTATCGACCGTCCTCTCCATGGGAGCATGAAGAAAGATAAAGCCATGCACACTTGCTGCAGGCAGAGAGAAAAAGAGATTAAGTACCTTGCCCCAAAGGAGAGGGCTGAAATATTAAAAAGTTGGGAAGATGAGGAAGGAAAAGATTAAGAGGTGTGGAAAGTGATGAGCGGAGGTGAGAGACATGGTGGGGGAGAAGAGGATGTGAGAATGTGAAGATGAAGAGGAGGAGGCGGAGGAGGAGGATGGAGGAGGAGGAGGAGGATGGAGGATGGAGGATGGAGGATGGAGGATGGAGGATGGAGGTGGGGCTCTCATATGTCATGGCTTCCCCACATCTTTACACCCAGAGCTGCCACCGAGAGACAGAATATATGCACCCTTGTTTATTTTTAATGGACTGACATGTGAAGTAGCATGTGATGCAATTATTTAGCAGCTGCTCTCGTGGCTGCGACTCTTTAGTTGTGAGAAAGATTTGTTTTTTAAGTATGTTCTAACTAGGACAGAACCCAGAGACAAACACTAATTAATAGATCATTACGAGGCTTTATAATTCATCAAAGTCCTGCGTGGTCTCCAGAGCTCCGATATGTATAACACAGTCCTCCGCCTCAATCAACCTCAGCCTTGCAGTGTTTTCTCCTGCAAAAGTGAATTTGTTGTTTTTCAGTTGCTGTCCTCATTCTGTTTCTAAATTGAACTCATGGTCGGTGTGCACGAAGCAGGGAAGCCCCCTCTTTCTCACTGCTGCAGCTGATATGCTGTGTTGGGACCATATCTATTATGCATACATATCGCCTGCCTCTACGTATTCATATTTATGACATTCCTGTCCTGGTGGAACTCTCCTACAACTTACTGACTGAAAGCAATTCCACATGAAAAGCAGATGTCTCATTTTTTTTATGGTGTTGGGAAAATAAGATGAAGCAAAGGTCAAATGGGTCATGTCTGCAAATATGCTTGCTCTTTTTCCTTTTTTTTCTTTACACCACATGTGGTGGTGCACATGCATGAGCTGCCTGTATCCCCGCTGTGTGTATACTTCTCTGTCTTCATCCAGGGTGCAGACAAGATCATCCGGCTCAAACGAGACTGAGTGTCAGACGTGTTCTTTCCTATCCCCTCGTACTTTTTCCACATCCCTCCTCTTTCGGTTGCCGGGGTTACAGCGGGACCTGATGCGGCTCCTGGCCAGACAGGCTTTGTTGTACAGATGGCCCCGTCCTCTCTCACTCTCTCCATCTCTGCCTCCTCTGTGCCTCTGTCATGTGCAGCTGCACCCTGGCCCCGATATTCATAGTTATGCTAATATGAGTAGTTGATTAATTAGTACACACACACACACACACATTGTCTATTGGGCCTCCTCTAAATTTGTTAATAGTACATTCAGCACCCCTGTGTGCTTTTACTGTTCATGTGTGAGAGGATAGGAAGGGGATGTTGGATGTGGGAGGGTATAGAAGACCCTGCTTGTAAAGGTGGAAGACTATGGTTGTCAAAGTATCTTCGAATGACCGATCACTGCATTACATGGCAGTGAAACCTTCACAAGGTTTTCGGTTGGACTCCCAGGTCTGTCTGTGTTTGCATGCTCTCGGGTCTGCCTGGGTTTTCTCTGGGTTTTCTCCTTTGGCTTTCTCAGATATGCACTGAACTCTACAATCCTCTCCTTTTCTCCGGAGGACGGGCATGTGTGAATGCAAATGTCTGAGTGGGAGGCTCAGGATTATCTGCGGACTTTCTCCGCCTGACCTCCTAGTAGAAAGTCGGTAGAAAGTCAGGAGAATCCGATGTGTGAATCATCGTGAGTGAGTCTAACACACGACAGACGCCGACAAAGATGTGAAAGAAGTTTGTGGTGATAAGAGTCGACAACAGTGTTGTCTAGAAAATGATGTGATCTCCCCAGCGGAATCAATACGTCACTTCCTGCCTCTGTCTGCTGCACCCGGTTGCTCAACGTCTCGCCTGAATGATACAGAAGATTTGTTGCTGTTGTAAACGCGTCTGTGCAGAGAACCTCCCCCTGTGTTGTGCATATGTGAAAGACAAACTGCAGGTAAACTCCAGACCCAATTCTTCGGAGTTTACGCGCAGGTCATGTGTCCACATGTGCAAGATTGCAGCATTTATATCTCGGATATTTTGACTTTATTTCTGGATACTGGCAGGAAGTGGAGACGTGTCAGATATATTGCTATGCCGTCATTGAGCTGGACTATTGACTGGGTGTCATTCCATAACGTTCTCACCCCAACTGAAGAGCACTTGGTTTAGCCAGTTCAAGAATGGATCACACTTGGGAATCACTGCATGTAAACATATGGTACAAACCTAATATGTGTACAGTAGTGTAGCCTACATGGGTAAGTCTTACGATCACAGCCTGAAAATGACAGTATAAATGTTTTAATGGGATACTTAGGATTTACTTTCTCTCAAGTATACTCTAACATAACTTAAACATTTTATTGTAACATTGCCAATTTTTGTAATATCAGCATTTTATCATAGGCATGCAGTTAAACTGTGTAATTAAGGTCTAACTCCCTCTTGACTACAAACTACTAAGGGGTAATGGGTTAAATTTTCCGTTACAGCTGTACTGGCAACAGTGTGGTTGTTTGTCAGATGTTAGTATTTCCTGATAAGATGGTCTAAAAGGTGCATTTTTTGAGAGAAACTAATGCTTGTGTAATCTACTTGTGAGGTCAGAGTGTGCAACCACAAGAAAGGCTGACCTGTAGGCGCTGGGGCAGGTTGCCTGATACATCATCCCAATCCTAAGTTTTCGCTTAAAGATATCAACGTCACCCTTTTTCCAGGAACTGTGTGAATGGAGGCCGCTGTGCATCCCTCACAGACAGATCCAAACCAGCCTATTTTCTCAAGTGCAACCAGATGTCCATGACCTCAGCCAGCTGAGCTGTTCATCCTGCAAAATGACCCATTTCCCCCTCACTCTCTGGACATGTTTCAATGCCTTTCAGTCAGCCACATTCCAGTTTGAGGCATTCAAGTGCAATGCGCAAGGTAGCCTAATTCTGCAGGTTAATAAGGGAGTTGGGGTGGTCCTATATTTAACATGGAGAGTGGAAACCACATTAGAAGGCCCTTTGGCCGTCCCTGAGCTATTCCCCACAGGACTGGCTGGCCCTTTTATTACAAGACAGCTTCAATGTGGCCTCAATAGAAAAACAGGCTCAACATTGTCATGAGTCACAGACACCCTCAGTTATTATATGAATAAAAAAAACATATACCAATGACAAGGGTGTAATTGGAAATACTGCCCTTCCCTATTGAACCTCATTTCACTTTCTTCTCTGTGTTGCCTCTGATAAAGGGACAATATGTATTTTAGTTCAAAGATGAACGAAGACAATGAACAGAAAGTGAAGAAAAAAATATGTAAAAGACTTCTCTGTATTGTGTAGGGAAGTTAGCATGCTAAACAGCTAGCTCCTGCCCATCACATCTTGTAATACTACTTTTTACCTCAAAAGGTGATGCTGAGTCACTGTTGCGTTCAGTCTTTCCTTCGTGCATTAAGTGAGTCCAAATATACTAAAAACACAATTTGCTGCCATCTTCCCTCAGCATCATTCGTCCACTCTTTCCTGAAGCTACTACTGCTGCTGCTCCATCTGCTCTCGCTCTTCCATCTTGACCCTGTGTGGCTCCGCCTCTACCCCTGCCATCGCTACGTCTTCCCTGTCTCTCTTTAGACATGACCTGTGGGTACAATCCGAAGAATTTAGTCTGGAGTGACGTTTTAACTCCGCTGCGTAGATCACGTGATTTTCACCACAAACTCTCCAGACATCTTCGTCTGTGTCTTCGTCTGTGTCTTCTGTTGCACGTTAGAAGCGTCATCACTTGCTCACTAGCTGGAACCACTGTTTTGAGGTTCCACCGATACACCCGCTTAACCAATCACGAGTCAGTCCCCAATATCATTCATGAGAGTTAACTACGAATTTAAAGCATCAAATAACGAATTAAAACCAAACTTATATGAAAATATATTTCATGGTTATATATCCATCAGTATTATAAGGACAGAAAACATGTATTTGACATGTGTTTTGACTTTTTAGTTTGGTCCATGTCCCATCTGCTAACATGGAGGACATGGGGTTTCTGGAGTATACTGAAGCCAACCACCAGGAGGCAAATAAGACACTTTGGCTTCACTTTGGGGGAGCTATCATGTCTTCCATCTTCATTTACAGAATAGAAACACGTAGAAGTAGAAGCTAACTTTAATAACCTTATACTGCAAAACTTGTTTCAAGTTGCTTGAAAGTTTAGTTGCTGACATATTTTTGATATTTTTTCTGCTACTGGGAATATAATACATTTTCTAAAATATAAATTCTTCTTAATAATTGAAACAGGGCAAAACACCACCCACACTATGAAACATTGTGTTAGAATAACTATTTGGGCCCTCTAGCTGTAATAGTTAAAAAATCCTCTGTGACCACAATTAGCATTTCACTTTAAAGTTACTGCATCAGTAATGCGGCATTTATGATTAAAGTTAAGGCCTGAAGGATGTCAATGTAATATCCTCATTAGTACAGTCCATCAACAATAATCCTGCTTTTGTGTGTGAGGGTGGGGTTGCATGTGTCAGGTTGGGTGTTGCCACATGATGACGGGAAACCTCTCAGATGAGTCCAATCATCCGAGGCTCATTTAATTTAATCTGGAGGAAGCAGATGTTCATTTGCTGTAAACACAGTCATCCCTCACAATTACCCCACGGCCTCTTTCCTCCCTTCTAAGTTTTGTTCCTTCCACTTGTTGATATGTTGTCTGAGACTGTGTGTGCACGTCTGACCGTGTTGTAAAGAGTGTGAAGGTAAAAGCAGAGGGATACAGAAAATGTAATGATACAGAAAATCCCTGCTAAGAATACACGACTCATTCTGTCTTTGTATGCAGATTGCTTTTATCTTTGTCCTCTCTGCTATTTATGTTAAACTATTTTATCTGTCTGTAACAACTTTCTGTTTTTATTCTCTTGTCTCTGTTTCATTTCATCCTCCGGTAATTTATTAGAATGACCTTGTTCAGTTTTTTTCTGTTAAAGACGTCAGAGGAGGGAAAGACTGAGAGAGAGCTGCTGAACATTTTTTTTAGGACACTCTTTTTATTTGTACTTTTCTTTGTTGAGCAGTTTCAGTTTTAGTCAAGAGAGAGAGAGAGAGAGAGAGAGAGAGAGAGAGAGAGAGAGAGAGAGAGAGAGAGAGAGATAAAGGAGGAGATAAAAAAAGTGTGAGAGAGCGAGCTTGGCATTGGCAGTAGACTTTAGGACATTCCATTCCATTTCTCCCCAAACCATCTCTTTTAGGAGTGAGGTAAAGTACATCTGTCCTCACCTCGGGGTATTGTTCTTGTTTCTTCTGACTTTGTAAGGAAGTTTCAACCTAATAAGGATTGTGGGAGATTCCCTTCAAATGTCCCTGTAAGCCTAACACTGTTGTATAGGTTGAACCAGGCGGCCATCCAGGTGATCACATCCATTTTTGTTTACTAAAGGAGTAGATTGCATAAAAGTATAATGTATTTCTGGAATTATGTTGAATTATTAAGAAAAAGTCAAAAAGATCTCAGAGGCTCTAAGGTCAGAAAATGTCCAATAGTTTTTTGTCTTATGTTATTTAATCTATATTATGTGATACCGTTGGAAGGAAAATGTAATTCATAAAAAGATATTGTAGTTTTGAGAAGCCCTGGTTCAGGAAAGTACAGGGGACATTAAGTGAACGTGGTATTTGCCGATTTAGTCAGAGCAGTTTCACTGATGCTGCCCTTTCAGACCGCTGCCACTCCAGCTGTGTCAAGTCTTTATAGGTTAAAGGTCATCAGTTAGCGTATCGGAGTTTTTTTTGGCACGGCTTAGTGACAGGGCTGCTCCTATAGGTTCGTTAAGCTTGATTAGTAAATAAATAATTTGGAATGAATTCTGAGACGTTGAGGCATTTATTACTGACAGTTTGAAATGCAACAAGGCTTCTTTGCTGTGTGTGAACACTTTCAGCACGTTAATACCAAGGCCATAAGGGCACCCATATATTAAATACCTATGTCAATTAAAAGTTAACAAGTGAAGCCAAAAAGACACTGTTTTTCTGGGTATAGTTTACCTATAGTAGCTATTATTTGACCAGATTAATTATGATCAATTTGGCAGCTTTTATGAAGGAGCTACAGCAGCTTACAAGTGGAAGCAAGTAAACTACACGTCTCTGCCCTCCAGTCCTTTTCACAAAGCTGTAGTGTAGTTATTGTCGTGCTTTGTTTATGCTTGTTCCTTAATTAGTGAGATTGCTTCAAGGTCTGTATAAGAAATATCTCCTTTTGAGAAACATTAAAAAAACTTTTGGCCTCTGGGAACTTTCACGTTTTTCATTTCAGCACCTCGGACAGCAGCCTCCAGGAGCATAGCTCAGAAAATCCCTGCAACTCATAATGAAAAAATCATAAATACAAAATGTAACCAAAGAGCAACTAGGCTACTGTTTGCAAAGAACACATTTCTGGTACCTATTTGGCACCAGGGAAATCAAATTGAATTATCTGAATGCACCTAAACTATAAAGTTCCATACACAATGTGTCACTTTTATTGTCTATCTATCTATCTATCTATCTATCTATCTATCTATCTATCTATCTATCTATCTATCTATCTATCTATCTATCTATCTATCTATCTATCTATCTGTCAGTCTGTCTGTCTACAGTTGCCCTTTTGACATTCACCATATTAACCTTTAAATATTACATGGGACTGGTGTGTGTGTGTGTGTGTGTGTGTGTGTGTGTGTGTGTGTGTGTGTGTGTGTGTGTGTGTGTGTGTGTGTGTGTGTGTGTGTGTGTGTGTGTGTGTGTGTTCCATCTCCATCCTCTCCTCCTTCCCCTTCCTCCTTGTTTGCTCCTCTTCACTTTAACACGTACCATCACCACTTTGGGATGCGGGCATCACTTAGGATCTCAGCCGGAATGCAAATCGTGTCTATCATAGTTTCTCCCTGCATTTCAGTCATAACAGAATTATGTTTAGTGTTCAACTTCCAAATGCATTCAATTTTACAATGACACACCCATGTGCGTCCTCCGGATGAACAAAAGATGTGACCAAGGGTGGCGCGTAATGTCCGTGCGTCCTGCAAGTGTGACAGTGAAAAGTGAAGCTCTGATACCTTCTATATTTATAAGTAGCCTATTTATATAAAATGCCCATATCCCTGTGCAATGACCTTGTTTCAAAAGGACATTGTTGGGATTGGTAAGTGTGTGTGTGCAGGAGCGCGTGTCTACAAGACGGAGGGGGGGGCAGAGGGAGGCGGGCACGCCCAAACCCTGGTGTTGAATGACGCCCGTCTGTTGCTTCTTGTGTACATCGGTGCGTCCTGCGATTGGCTGAGGACAGTGGAAGGTACCCAGCGTCGGAGCGCCGGGGGCGGGTGGAAGGCTTGTTTATAAACCCAGATCTCCTCCTGTGGGCGGGAACAGCAACAGTAGGGAGAGTGAAAGTGAAGCACTTGGAGAGAGTGAGAAAGGGGGGGGAGAGAGAGAGAGACGGTGGAGGAGACGAGGCTGTGGCGGCGGCTGAGGTTGACCGGGGTTCGCGGAGGGGGCGAGGCGGCCGCCCCTGTTTGCCTCTTCAGCCGCGCATGGACGACCACCTCAGCCTCCTGCAATCACCCCCGCCGAGCGCGACCAAAACTCGGGGCAACAACCTCGTGAACCACGGGTTCACGGAGACAGAGACCGACGTGATGACGGTCGTGGCGTGTGACAACATGCTGGAGGAGTCGGCGGCTCTCCCGGGCCACCACTCTCTGGACAGATACGAGCCGGATCACGAATGCTGCGAGAGGGTGGTCATCAACATCTCCGGGTTGCGCTTCGAGACGCAGCTCAAGACTCTGTCCCAGTTTCCAGAGACGCTGCTGGGGGACCCCAAGAAGAGGATGAGGTACTTTGACCCCCTCAGGAACGAGTACTTCTTCGATCGGAACCGACCCAGCTTTGATGCCATCCTCTACTACTACCAGTCTGGCGGGCGCATCAGAAGACCCGTGAATGTGCCCATTGACATTTTCTCTGAGGAGATACGCTTCTACGAGCTGGGCGAGGAGGCTATGGAGAAGTTCAGGGAGGATGAGGGCTTCATAAAGGAGGAGGAGCGGCCGCTGCCAGAGAATGAATTTCAAAGACAGGTGTGGCTGCTGTTTGAATACCCGGAGAGCTCGGGTCCCGCCCGGGGGATCGCGATAGTGTCTGTTCTGGTCATCCTCATCTCCATTGTCATCTTCTGCTTGGAGACTTTGCCGGAGTTCAGGGACGACCACAGGGAGCCGATCACCATTGAGCCCTCGATAAATGGCACACTCCCGTATTTCATCAGCCCCTTCTCTGACCCGTTCTTTGTAGTGGAGACGCTTTGCATCATCTGGTTCTCCTTCGAGCTGCTGGTGCGCTTCTTCGCTTGCCCGAGTAAAGCCACGTTCTCCAAAAACATCATGAACATCATAGACATTGTGGCCATCATCCCCTACTTCATCACCCTGGGCACGGAGCTGGCGGAGAGGCAGGGGAACGGGCAGCAGGCCATGTCATTAGCTATTCTGCGCGTAATTAGGCTGGTTCGGGTATTTCGCATCTTTAAGCTCTCGCGTCACTCCAAGGGGCTTCAGATTTTAGGACAGACTCTAAAGGCCAGCATGCGTGAATTGGGCCTGCTCATATTCTTTTTGTTCATTGGTGTCATCCTCTTCTCCAGTGCTGTTTATTTTGCCGAGGCAGACGACCCAGAATCGGGGTTCAGCAGCATCCCAGACGCCTTCTGGTGGGCTGTTGTCACCATGACCACTGTGGGTTATGGGGACATGCACCCCGTGACAATCGGGGGGAAGATAGTTGGATCTCTGTGCGCAATAGCCGGCGTGCTTACCATTGCCCTGCCCGTGCCCGTCATCGTCTCCAATTTCAACTACTTCTACCACAGAGAGACGGAGGGCGAGGAGCAGGCACAATACCTACACGTGGGCAGCTGCCAGCCCCTGGCGGACACGGAGGATCTGAGGAAGAGTCGCTCCTCTTCCTCACTCAGCAAGAGCGAATATATGGTGATAGAGGAGCATGGGATCAACAGCGCGTTCAAACAACAGCCCAACTTCCCCACCACCGTGCACAACAACTCGCAGAACTGTGTGAACATAAACAAAAAGATTTTCACCGACGTGTAGCCACTTTTTAAGAGTTATGGAATATGTATGGACACAGGCGGGGGGATGTGTCAACATACAGCCGGTTCTGTTGTTGGAATCCCCGGTTTATCAGACGAAGAAAGAAAGGAATAAAGAGAGAGGGAGTGAGGAAAAGAAAGAAGAAACCCCTGTCTGTTCAGATCCGCTGCTTTGTGCTCCATTTAATCCAGAGACAATTTTATATCAGTGATCTGAACTCATAAATCTGTATGTTTCCATGCGCAATGGGAGAGAAAAGCTCCTTGAAGTATTAAGCCTATACTATTCCTTTCTGAGGGGGTGACCTGTTGTGCGTTGTGCAAAAGCCAATATATGATCACAACAGGTAGAAATAGAAGCCGTAACTGTGAAGGATGAGCGCAAATGTATGCTGCTCCGAGAACACTCACATTGTATTAACATGCGTTATGAGTCGTGATTCGTCAGTCATAGCCTGCGTATAATATTCGGCATCATTTAAGTGTGTGTAATGTCTGAAAACACAGTTCAGAATATATAATCTCAATTAGACCGTTCTGTGCTATTTGCCTTTATCGTGCGTTAAAGTCCGGGTGCTACTGTCTTCAAAAGAATAACCCTCTTTGTTTCCTGATAGGCTCTTCAATGCGTAAACGGCACCATGTAAACACAGGGGCCATGCAGCCAAGTGTCAGGGTCTCGTCATCGGTGCAAGACACACGTGAGAGAGGAATAAGACACACAACACACTCAGTCACGCACGCACACAGCGATCAAAGACGGAGCGTGCCTCCCTTTGGATGCCTCAAATATAGCCCGCTGTGATGTAGTCTCCATGGCGACGTTCGCTTCCGCGGTAACCCCTAGTCGCCGTTGCCATGGCGCCCTTGTTTCCACAGTAACCTCCGAGATGGCTTGGGAGCTTCACATGGAAGATTCACATCTAAATGGCTCGTCTCCGGTCTGTAATAAGATTGTTTTGCCATCGTGCGTAAAATACGAGCCCCTCAGACGTGCCTGGCGCCGCTGACTCTAATCGGTGAGCTCACTACAGTGCCACGAGAAAACAAAGAAAAACAAATTGGAGTAAGGAGGTCTGTTTACAAATTGCAACCACGAACTGTCCCATAAACATCAGAGCTGGAAAAAAAAGGCGCAACTCAGGGAGGCTCTACGCCAGGAGACAGCATGTGAGGAATTATGAATGGGACTGGGTGCACGATGGCCATGAGTGCGCTACTGCGGGTGCTCACCAGAGGCCGCTGTTGTCCCACTGATTGAAATGGTAAGTTGTGGTTACAGTCGTGCCCCTGTCTCTTCGTGGATTATTGATTTGTCTTTGTGTACTGTTTCAAGATATTCGCAAGTGTTTCATACACTAATCACCTCAGGAAATTCAGAATGACTCTTTTAAGAATTGCACTAATTGGAAATGACACGATCTCTGCAAAGATGTGTAGATCCAAATACTTTGACTTGCAGAGACACAAATGTGTGTGTGTGCAGTCTGTCCTCCTTTGTGCACTGGGCGTGATGCTCCTGCTGTGAGCCCATTTCGACTTTCACCTTCATCTGACTTTGTCTGTCACATGAATAAGGGCAACAACAGCATGCCCATCCAGCTTGTCTCACTGCTGCCCCCTGGTGGCCAATAAAACAGGCGACTCACGCCTACTTTGTGACCTCTGCCCTCCTTTGCCATCGACCTCCTACCAAACCCAGTGTTTCAAATAACAGTGGAATACCAGGTAGTTAGAGTAAACATAGATCTGCTGGATTGACCCTGCTTTGTTCTGTTTCTTATACAGATGATTCATTCTGTATTTTATTGGGTAAAAACAGTAAATTATCATTTGTACACTTATATATTAATATTAATATATAATATATTTTCTTTCATAAACATTGGGTTGAAAATGGTCTTACAGGCCACAGTGTAACCCTCTGCCTTTTTCCTGTACTGGATTCCTGTCTGCTACTCTGCTAATCTCACAGATTTATGTTTAGATTTATGTTCAGTGTCTTCTCTCCCTGTGATTACTCCAAACTGAACTGAAACACAGGCGATGGTGTGAAGGAAACAACATTAAAGTAAAAGGCAGGGCGGGGAATCTATCAAGCAGTTGGGCTCTGAATCTTTTTAATGTGGCTCTGTGTTCACCTGCATGTGTGCTTTTGAGCAGGTGTGTGGTAGTAGACTGATAACATGTATACCTCTGCAGTTACAGTTGAGAGATCAGTATAGGGCAGTCTCATTAGCCATGGTGCCCTAAAGTGGGACATCCCAGTGAAGGACTTCTTTATTGATTATTCCTTCCCACGTTGACCCCGAACCTTGACTTCATACAATTTAGGTGAAAATCTCCATATTTGTCGTCAGTTAAATCCCCCTGCTCATTTCTCATGTCGCGTAAAAGTCCCAGTGACGAGAAACCCAGGTCTATTGATCAGTAAGCGAGATACATTGTCGAGGACACGGGAGCCGCTCGTTCATCTTCTAATAAGATTGATCAGTCTGGGAGCTGCTCTCGTTGGCCCTGGCAGGATGGATTGTTAGAGACAAAAGCATGGACGTAACGCAGGATCATGCCGAGTCATCTTTTCAATTCCTACTCTGTCCACCTCCGTCTGCTACTGCGAATCCCTGCAGCTCATTTGAATTTTACATTTGTTTCTGTCGGACTGTAATCGCATCTCTTTACCTCTGCTCCTCTCGGTTTAAGTTTGCCACAGTGTAGTTGATGCAGGCATGTGTGTAGCTCTGAAGTCCGTGACCTGGGCGTTATCCAGGACTGCACCCTCTCATTAAAATCCCAGTCTGTCACCAAAACAGCCTTTCAGCACCTCAAAAACATCTCCAGACTCTGACCCTCACTTTCAGACTCTGTGACCGAGATGCTAATCCATGCCTTCATCACCTCCCGCCTGGAACAATGCAATGGAGTCCTCTCCGGTGTACCCAACAAAGCCCTGGACAGACTCCAGACTTTTGGGGACAGAGCTTTCAGCGTGGTGGCCCCCACCCTCTGGAAAGCTCTGCCAATGTTGATTCCCAATGCCACACCCCCTCTGGACATTCCAAAAACTGATTCCATCTGTACTTGTCTTTGTCTCTGTCACCTTAAATATGTCCTCAAACATGAAGAGTGCTCTTGGGTGACTTAAAGGTGCTATAAAAATTTAAAAAGTAAAAAGTAATTATTATTATTATTATTAAAGAAAAAATTGACCTTGGACAGTCCCTCTCCTCTCCTCTCCTCTCCTCTCCTCTCCTCTCCTCTCCTCCTTCCTGAACTGACAGTGTTTACAGTTTGACTTTTGCATGAGCGGTAATGAGACAGCAGGGAGAAGAGGAGCAGCCTTGCATTGTTAATAAGACCACAGAGCTGTGTGATGGGGCTGTCTGCGCTGCCTGGCTCTAACACTTTTTTTTATCTCCTCCTTTATCTCTCTCTCTCTCTCTCTCTCTCTCTCTCTCTCTCTCTCTCGCTCTCTCTCGCTCTCTCTCTCTCAGGTAAAGCTTGTTCCGTTTTTCTGCTCAGACCTCCTGGAACCCCTGACGACCCCAATTAGACTACATCCCATTCAGGTAAATAGACTATTTGATAAGGATGTTGAATCTGGGTGAACTTCAACTGACATCCACTGATAATTACTCTAAGAAGTTTTCTCATTTAAAATCTGTATCCATTAACCTGCAGTGACCCTGTTTTTTCTGTAGGGGTGCAATGAGTCTTCCTGTTGGGCCGGATTGGCCAAAATTAAGAGCTGAGACCGAACACGCACTGGATCTGATTTTCTTCCCCCAGTCCTCGTCCTCCCGACTCTTCAAACCTTCTAACAAGTGGTGCCTCGCATTTCTCCTCCTCCAGTGGACCACCATTCAATCCAAAATGGAAAGAGAAAATGCAATCACAACAATGACAGATGAATAACATATTCCACTTACAGCTTTGTAGCTGCAGCTTTATGACTGTTTCTGTTGTTGAGTTAACACAGTGTGAGTGTAACCATCACAGGATCAGAAGTGATTAAGACAGTGACAGAATTCCGAGGGAACTGTTACGGACTCTGACGTTTCTCCAAACTGCTTCTGTGTAACAAATCCAAAAGGACTGCTTCAGGAAAACAGCCAGCAGTTTTGCAAAGCACATTTGCATTTCTGAACTTTCTACTTTCTGTATCCATGTTTCTGGCACATGATGTCCATTACAGACGAAAACTGTCAAACAGCTTTTGCTTCAAGTCAAAAAGTGGCAAAAAATGAAGCCAAACCGTGATTTGCTGATATGAAACTGTGATACAAATCAAAGACTGTTAGCCATATGCCTTTGTTAGCTCTGTGTGCTCCGTATTGCTAACATGTGAAACACATACTGTACGTGTGCTGGTTGCTGCTACTCCCCTGACCTACACATGAAGAACAAAACCAAGGAGTGCACATACACATGGACACAAACACAGACACAAATGTATACACATGCTTGTGGATGGCTGTCTCTTCAATCCCAGAGTGCACTGGTGTTTTTCTGGGATGGGGCAGGATGTTGTCATGGGGAAAGCTGTTGATGGCAGTATTTGTTCCGTGTTATTCTGTGCTGTCTTAAACATGACCCATATAAAGAGAACATGAGTTGTACTGTCCTTATTTAACAAGAGCTTTGGTCTGCTTCGCTTTTCTTGGAGAATATCTCGGTCCAATCGCAGACCTACACTATATTTAAATTACGGCAAACATGGCTAGAGAAGTTTGACACAATAAGACCGATTTTTTGTGAATGTTTGTACAAGTAAAAAACTTATTTTATTCACTCTATATCAAATTTTTTGTAAAAATATTACTTCACAGGATAAAGGTGAAATAAAGGCACGGCAACAACACATTGAATAGTTCAGGGCATTAGAATAAGTAATTAGGTAACACTTCTACTTTATAAAAATGTGATTCTGTCGCTTAATCAGAGAATTATATAAATGCTGTTAACACACAGGAAATGTCACTGTATAATAAGTGTTTCCCATGCAGAGCCTTGCACAGTGGCAGCTTTTCAGAAGTGAATAGCAGCATCTGGCTCGCAGCCCTTTAGAAAGAGCGCTTACAGAAAAAGATCCTAATACAGCACAAGTCTTTGTAATGCTGCTGTGCATGAACAGAAATAACATCCTGACCATAACAGGGTGACCAGGGTCAGTCCTTTATGAGAGAATACTTCATACATGTAAACATCAGCGAAAATTATTAAACCAAAAAGACAAACATCAAAAGTACCACTGATTTCACACATTAATTCTGTGAGAGAGCGATACAGCATACTACATGACAAGCTGCTCCCTGGAAGTGAAGGTCTGGGCCTAAGCGAGAAATGAGCGCCGAACGAGTTCAGTGGAAAACTTCTGATCATCTCTGGTCCGAGGAGGTAAATATTAACATTCTAACAAGGGTTTACAGCCATCACAGTGTCACGCTGTGTATGAGCAAGTGTGCTTTATTGTTCCAGTAAGCCCACCAGCTCGCTAATAGCTCTGACATCTTTGTGTAACTATCAAACAGCCTTTCTAATGTCCTACTGAAAATGTGGTGAGAGACCTCTATTTTTTTGTGTCTAGATTTACTACTTAAGATGTTAGTGAAGGTGTATTACTGCCTTTGTGATCCCTTAAAAATACCTATGATGTCATCAAACCTCGCAATCAGCCATGGTGCGACAGCAAGAAATCTCCATAGCAACAAGGGACGGTTGTTGGTAAGATAAAGAGCCATAAAGAACAGATCCAGCTCTCTGCAGGTGCACTGGAGAGATCGCCACTTGACCTGTCTGCTGCAGCATTAACGTGCACACAGCAACGGTGGCGGTGTATGATTTCGCCGGTGCCAGTGTGTTTATGGGTTTTGTTTATGTGTGTTTTAGTGTCTCTGGCAGAGGATCAGTGTAGCGCCCCACAGGCAGATTGAGTCTCAGGGACTCCATTTGGACGGCAGGTCTAAGTGGAGTAAAGACAATGCCAGCAGACATTCATGAGCCAAAAAAAACAGATTATAAGAACACACAAATACCACACAGGTGGGGCTAAATGCCAACAACAGCTGTAGATTAAAGGGAATCCCAGCATCTCCAGGCAGATGGAATTATTGAAACTTCCAAGAACTGATTCTTTTGTGCCACTTGAGGGCAGCAGAAATAAGTTTGAACACTGTTTGAGTTGTTTCTCTGACCATCCCGCAACCTTTAGCCCATTATTTCTTGTCTTTCAGCTTTGTTTTTGGTCTCTAACATCTCCTGAGGCAAATATGATTCTTTAGCTTCTTCTATATATGTCTTCCGTTTGTCATTAAGCAGTTGGAGTATACCGCTAAAGAATCTCAAGCCAGGATCAAGGCCCGTTCTGTGAGATCAGGGTTGAAGGAGGGATTCACCTGCCTGTGCAAGGGGAGGAGTTTTGAAGGGGAAGTTATTTAAGGTCTGTAGTGTATCCAGCCAAATCCCTTTGTTTGAGACCATGTGGCCATGCACCAGTCAGGTTAAGTTTCTATCCTTTGTATTACATCCATCTATCATACATGTCATCTCATTTTATGTTTGTTATGTTTGTAATGGTCCCTAATGTGGTGATTTATGTGAGAAATTTGTGTTCCTGACCAAGAACTCAGCTGCTTTGTTGACAGACTGCAGGACGTATTTAAGCAACCTTATGTTTGTTTTATTAATTTTATTATTGTTTTTTAGAACTGCTGCTTATGGCAATTAATCATGTTGTTTATTATCCAGAAAAATAGTCCATTCATCCTCGATTCATTCATCCATTCCTCCATCAACCTATTGTGACCTCAATAAATGGTTGAATGGCTCTTGGATACTCTCATTCAAATGTACGCACCAGCTGGGAGATCTGGGAGATCTAAAATGAAAAATAACGGGGAACTTTAAAGCTCTCCAAGAGAAGCTGATAATTCTCTGTATGTCACATTGTTTTCAGTTTTCCGGCTCATGGTGCTTGTATTATTATCTTGTTTTACTTTTTTTCCAGATTCCAAGGGTGTTAAAGATGTTAAATGATGCTCAGGGTGTAAAGCCTCGTGCTTACAAAATTACCCAACATACATTACATGACACACACCATTTATTCTTCACACCTGCCTCCTATAGAGGATCACCTTTTCTTTGTCACTTTCAGTTTTGTGATATTTCCGTGTGTCACCAGCAGTCTCACCACTGGCAGTGCAGGGAAGGGTGGTTGCTAAGGCGGATGATGCTGTTGCTAGTGCTTCGGCAAAAATCTGATTATTTCTTGCTGCTGATTGGCTAACCAGTTCCAGTTTCGAGACACAGGCACAGCATACAAGGTGGGGACTCCCAATCCACATGCACAGTATGCCCCACATGCACAAACAGAAAACACTCACATGTACTCTGATGCATATTTACTCACACAGGCACATACAAACACACAGTATAAATTATGTATGTATTATACTCAGACACAGATCTTAAGGCACATTTTTTTTCTCGCTGTTTGAAGAGGTGATCTGCTGCCTGTCATTTGCTTCAAAACAAAGAGACACATGTTGGAGAGGGTGATGGTGATAAACGTGGAAATGGACAGAGCGAGTGATGCTGCTGTGCTCTATCGGATGACTCATCACTCTGTCAGTGCGACCTTTCTCCTCTACCTTCTCCACCTCTATTGTTTTTCATTTTCTGCCCACCTTTCTCTAGCAGCATTTCTTGATGATCTTACTCTTCTACTCTCCCTCTTCTTCTCTGTGCCGCAGATCGGTTCTTCCTGAACGAATTTCAACCCGTTCCTCCCTTTTCTTAACCTTTCCGCCCCCTCTGATCCCATCAGCATCAATGTGTGCTGGCTCTGACACAGCGGTGCTACATGTGGGCTGTCACACAAGACAAACAAACTACGGACAACGCGATGGCCGATGCCTGTGGCTGTCAGACTGTGGTTCTATACATTAACTGCTGATTTGATTGAACTGACTAGACAGGGAGCACTTAACTGTTGCCGGCAGTGTGGGAAGAAAACATTTGCAGGTGGAGATTTCCTTTGTCGGTGGAGTGCACATTCAGAGGATATTGCAAAGTCACACCAAGCCTAGCATATACCATACGTGTTCAGTCCTGCATATATACTCATGCAGTGTTGATATCATTAATATCAACCCTTAGATTTCCTCTCTTAGCTGCACCACACCCCCAAATCAGTTAAGCCATTGATTTTTCCTTGTTTTCTGTGGCGGAGAAAAACAACAGAAAGTGAAACCACATCCAGAATCAATACACACAGTACTCTACTCTGAAGGTGAGGACATATCTCATCTTAAAAGCAATGATCATCATCTGCCTGGCAGCACTCAACAGGCAGGTAGAGATCTTCCAAGGTCAATCTCTAAATAAAGGGGGAACCCAGAGGGCAGGGGGAGAGTGTAGAACATGTGGGGAAAAGTGGGACGAAGGGTGAAAATAAGCTGGTAATGGCAATGAAGTTCCTTGGCTTGTTGTCATAGTTGAGGATGTCTGTTGTGGAGAGTTTTTTTTGGATGCCTACATGACATGATTAATGAGGAATAGATGGATTTTGTTCTGGTCACGGGGGGGAAGGAAAGGTTATGAGGGCATGTGCTGCTGTCATTCAGGAACTTATGGACATCAGTGGAGGAAACAAAGCAGCTTTGTGTGTGTGTGTGTGTGTTTGTGTGTGTGTGTGCATTATGTTTTATAGGGGCGTGATCACCTCCAGCAGAGGTCATCCAGGTCACCTCTCCTCTCCTGCAGTCTGCTGTCAAAAGTTGCATCAACACCCTCCTCCACCCTGCCTTGTCCTCGCTCTCCTCCTCCCTCTCTCCCTGCTCCACATGGCCTGCTGCATAGAAAAGGGTGGGGATCTGAGGTGTAGGTCTGCTGACTCACTCACTCATGCACAAATCAGCCGTCATATCTCTCAATGTGTCATCTTAACTGAGCAATCTGTGTTGGACTGCAATGAAATGGCTGAATATGAGGATTAAAAGCAAGTTTAAAGAGCATGTTAACTGAGCATGTTTATATCAAGAGAGGGTTTCACACAGAGAACAGAGGTTTCTGTCTTTCTGACATTTTCGGAGGGGCCCTAATTGAAGGGCACAGCTGCCATAGTGCACCAGTGAGTCACAATCAAAAAATGGCGAAGATGTTTTGTACAGTGAACAATGCACTGACATGGTTAACACAGTCATGTTGTGTCATGAGTTTGAAAGCATTCTTGTGTTTCTCTGTGAGGTTCCATCTGGTCTGCTCGCCTGAACACAAAACAGAATCAATCCTCCCGTGCTGCCGAGACTTGGCACAGCCATGAAGGTGACAGGGAACTGGAGACAGAACTGGAGATCTTAAATAGTTGGGGAGTTAGTTGGCCTCAAAACCGTGAATCAATTGTTCTCCAGTACTTTAAAACTCTTTATCAAGTATACAGAGTTCTCAAAGTCTTACAATTTGTCCCCTAATTCAAGTTTGTTTCTTCTAGGATTTTTCATTGTCTCTATTCACAATTAATTCTGCAACACAATCATGTCATGGAAAGTATCGCGGTGAATAAATTAGACTGGCACTCAAAAAATTGCCCAACAGTCTACTCAAATTCAATCAAGCTGCACCTTCATCAAAATCCATTAATGATTCCCTGGGAAGTCAGTGAATATGTACAAAAAAAAAAAAAGAAAGCAAAACAATCTCACAATGTTAAAGAAAGTGAAAAAGAAATTCCTGGATCTGCCCCATGATCCGGATCCAAAATCGAATGGGTTCTTTCCTGACCCATATCGCATCATTCTACCAAGTTCTGCGTTTATCCATTCTGCAGATTTTGTGTAATCTTGCTTACAAAGACAACAACTTTCTTGGTGGAGGAACATTTTTTGTGTGTCTAGATTACACAAATTTTTGATTATAGTTGGACTCCCTGGGTTTTAAATTAATCTGTATTTGACCCCTCTCTGTGTCACAGTCCCTGTTGCAGCTCCAACAGCCCAACCATTTTGGTAAACAGGACAAAACAGGATGAACTACAATCAAGCAACCGTCCCTTTCACCTCAGGCCCACAGTTGGAAAACTCTGCTAAACCTGCCACCTGTATCTCTTGCAAATAATTTTCATTTGCAACAACTTTTTCAACATTTAAATCTTTTTTCTCTGTAAGGTTTTTATCAACCATTTCAGACATAGTGGATGAAACTGCAAAAACGAGTTGTGTTTTTGTTTTGTTTCTTGTCAATGAAGGTAGATTGGAGATATCAGGCATGATAATGTTAAATGACTCTTTCCTTTGGGCTCCAGTGTGGTTTGTGTTAGTCACCTACTACAGGTCAGATGAGGTTAAGAAAATGATTGAAGTCATTCTCATAAATACTAAATTTGAACATGTAATAGTTTGTGCATGCTAAATGAAATAAAACATAAGTCAATAGAGGAAATGACCCCCCCCCCCAATTCCAACAAACTCAATCTCATATCTCATCATCTAAGTGCCCTCTACCTCAGCCTACTAGTAAAACTGTTAGGGATAATTGCTGTGAATGTGGCGGTGGATGATGAATTGTTACACTGCTGACATCGAGCATTGGATACTGGTGGTTGCATGGGCTCTCAGCTGCCCAGCATTTGGAAATGGGGCTTCCTCATTTACATTCATGGACGGTGGGGATTTAAGAGTTCCCGGCCATCAATCAGGCTGCATATGCACAAGTGCCCAGTGCTCGTCGTCGAGACATTTAGCCAGAGAGGAAAACAGTTGCACTCTTTGCAGAGGATGAGCCACTGTTTGCACTCATTTTATGCAGAGTGATCTGCTGTAATCCCTGTGGTCCGATGTCGTCATCTCAATTTGTGCTTTGCACTTTATTGGAGGAGGATGGCAGACAGTGTTGAACCTGTCCTTGGACTGTGGCAGAGCCAGGAGAATGCATGGGGGTGCGTTGGGGGAGTCTGGGGTATTCCTCGTGTATTTCATTCATTTAGTCTCTTTTTCTTTCATGTGCAATTCTCGCTCTCTGCCTTTAGACATATCTGGATTTTCACCTGGCCCACTTCCAGTCAGCGGAGGAAAGGAGGCCATGGGGAAACACCGTCTGCGAGAGAATTTCCATGCACCAGTTAATTTCACCGCATATAATCACCAAATTCGGCATGAAATTTAACTTGGTTGTGATTGTATTAACAGCATCAGTCCAACCTTGAGTGTGAGTGCGTGCCTGTAATAGGTGTGGCCGGTAATAATGCATGTGATATAGTGCAGGTCTGTAAATGATCAGAATAAAATCAGCAACTCAAGAAATTATATTTGAGTCACTCTGCATTTGGTCAAGATTTAAGACCTTACAGGTGGCAGACACATTTCAAAGTACTACCACAAAGTTTGAGCACAGACTGTACTGTTGTATTTGTACAGATAAAACATAAAGTAAACACATAGAAGCACACAAACACATTATTCCAACGCAGGCACAGGGGTTTAGAAACCTGCACTCAAATCATAAAATATGATAGAATTACGATAAGAATGACTCACTGCTTTACAAAATACAGCTCTGGCATGAAGACTAGGGACTTTCTTGTTTTGTTCTCACAGTGTATGAACACATATTGAATATTCTGCCTCGACAACCCTTCAATTCACTCGCCTTATTTCAGTTCAAGGGAAAGATGTCCCTGTTGTAACGTTCCCCTGATAATCCTCCACACCATGAGGAAAATACTGCACGTGTTCCGTCTATCTTTGGACCAGAACTAATTTGCTTTACACAGGCACTGACAGTATTTCAGCTGTAAAGTGTAAATGCAGCCCGCAGTTCCTATTAGAACCATTTAGGAAACGCTCCTGCTCATTTTGTCGCCAGGCGCGTCCTCCACATGCTATTTTCTCACGTATCCTCTCCAGACGCACATGCTCGTGTTGAGACCCAGTGGTGGGCGATGCTTCCCCTTTAAAGTGGAGCGGTGTTGGACAGTAAGTGTCGGGGGGGGGCGCACGGACGGGGCGAGGCGCGCAAAAAGGAGCTGTTAGTATGCGCCGCGATGTCCAACTGCAGCCCACGCACCTCAACTCTGCAGAATCATGGCGAAATATGATCCATACGTGGGAAGAGCCGGCAGCTAATAGACGTTCGGTCGTGATGAGATGACACAGCCGCTGGACACATCAGTCAAACGGGGGAAGAGGGACAGAGATGAGGGACTCGCGACCTCACGGCACCTTTTAGGAGGAGACCGGGAGAAACGGGGTGAATGCCTGCATGCCGTTTATCTGAAATTGTGCGTTATGCTCCGACGGGTGATGCTGCTCTGCTGCTTCTGTTTAGTTTAGTGCATGGAGTGTAACGTGGCTGTCCGCGGTCCACGAGCATGCCTGGCACCTGTCACTCCAAACTAACCCAATAACGCGCAACTATACAGCCCTGCCATTAAACATGTGAATAACCCAGTGCATGGAACTTGGCTGCTTTGTCTCCCCCCTCCCACCACCACCTTTATTATCAGCAACCACCAAAGGACTGCGTGATTATTCATCCTTGGAATGTGTCGTGAAGATAACAGCCTCTGTGCATCATTGGTGTGTGTTCATATGGATAAAGGGGAGGAAAAAAGATGGTGGTTTATAATATTATAATCATACGGACCTGCGTGGATCAAACAGGTGATTCCGCCTCATGGATCCGCTGAAGCATCCTGAGAGCGTCGCCTCCCACAAAAAAGATTAAAAACTCCTTCCCCAGCAAAACCTCTGCAGATATCAGGCTAGAGCTGGGGTGTCAGTTTTTATTTGCACATGCCGGAATATTTGTGAGAATGTGCCCCCGTCAACAACCCCATAGCTTCATCATCACAACATGCATCTGCCGGTCACTGAGGGTAGGGAGGTAACCCCTGCGTCCTCACGCCTTGTCCCCCTTTCCCACTCCCCACTGCTGCGTTGCTGCAGAGCCGGAGCCGCGGGTGGTGATGTACGGTGGGCACAGGGGAGCTGCTTTGACCTGTGGGGACTGACTCTGGATCGGGGGGAACTTTCAGCTCCATGGGCACCCGCAGTCACACATAGACAGAGCGTAAACAAGCCTCACAAGTGCCAGTGAGAATAGGTAGGACTTCTCGATATTGCTGCTTTTATTAGCAAATTCCTCTGTGGTTGTGTCTCTTAGGTCAAATTAATATTCCTTTTATAGCTTTTATGCAATGGCATGTGAAGTTTAAAGGTTACAGCTCTGCAGTATCGCAGTGTAAATAACCGGCTGTGACAAATATCCCTGAATATAATCGGCTGATAAACTATTAATCTGTGACTTGATGACATGTTTCTTCTTTTTGGGACCCCCACAAGAAAAGAGGACATTTATCACAGAGATTGTATGGAGCACTCAGCATATAATCAGATTTGTTTGTTGTAATTGCACCCTGCGAGAGCTGATACATTATTAGTGCCGAGCATATTGATCCTGCAGTGAGCTGAAATGAGAGGGAACTCATAACCTAATACACATAGACACAATGGAGCCAATGCGCTGAAATGGCTCTGCCACTCCTGCCTGTTATTTTCAACTGCCCTGCTTGTGCTTGTTTGTAAGACGGTCGTAAAAACAGCAAGGCGTTTCTGGGAATTACTGACAATTTAGAACTGTGAATTGTATTTGAAGGAATGAACAGACAAGATATACATGCTAAAGAATCCAAGTTGTTGAAAGTCTGAGTTTTCTTGCTTCTTGCATATTAAATAGCACATAACATATGTTGATGATATTAATATTTGCAGTCTTCCCTTGCTTTCTCTCCTGTTCCTGCAGCTCCTCACTGGCTAATATCCCTGAACCCACAAGTTTGGGGCATCTTTGTCTCCTTGTGCCCTGACGTGGCCCCACCCTGTCTGAAAGCTGCAGGTCCCATCTCCCTCCATCATGACGGTTGCGACCAGCGACCCCTCGGATGAAGCAGCAGCGCACCCGGGCGGGCCTCACGACCACTATGACCCTGAGCCGGACCACGATTGCTGCGAGAGAGTTGTCATCAACATCTCTGGCTTGCGCTTCGAGACGCAGCTCAAGACTCTCTCACAGTTTCCAGAGACGCTACTGGGTGATCCCAAAAAACGGATGAGGTATTTTGATCCTCTCCGGAACGAGTACTTTTTTGACCGCAATCGACCAAGTTTTGACGCCATTCTGTATTATTACCAATCAGGAGGGAGGCTGCGCCGGCCCGTTAATGTCACCTTGGACATTTTTTCTGAGGAGATCCGGTTTTATGAGTTAGGCGAGGAGGCGATGGAAATCTTCAGAGAGGATGAAGGTTTCATAAAGGAAGAGGAGCGACCTCTGCCGGAGAATGAGTTTCAGAGACAAGTGTGGCTGCTGTTCGAGTATCCAGAGAGCTCAGGTCCTGCTCGCATCATTGCCATAATCTCCGTCATGGTGATTCTGATCTCCATTGTCAGCTTCTGCCTAGAGACACTGCCAGTTTTCCGAAATGACGATGAGGACATGTACAAATATCCATCCCAGTCCATGTACAATACCACCTATGTTGGCTCTTCATATTTCACAGATCCCTTCTTCATTGTGGAGACCCTTTGCATCATCTGGTTCTCTTTTGAGTTCCTCGTCAGGTTCTTTGCCTGTCCCAGTAAAGCTGGGTTTTTTGGCAACATCATGAACATCATTGACATTGTGGCAATCATCCCGTACTTCATCACACTTGGTACAGAGCTAGCAGAGAGGCCAGAGGACAGCCAGGCAGGCTCGCAGGCCATGTCTCTGGCTATTCTCCGTGTCATCCGTCTAGTCAGGGTGTTTCGTATCTTCAAACTCTCACGTCACTCCAAGGGGCTCCAGATCTTGGGACAGACTCTGAAGGCCAGTATGCGTGAGCTTGGCCTCCTCATCTTCTTCCTGTTTATCGGTGTGATCCTCTTCTCCAGCGCCGTCTACTTTGCAGAGGCAGACGAGCCACAATCCCAGTTCAGCAGCATCCCTGAGGCCTTTTGGTGGGCCGTGGTCTCCATGACCACTGTAGGCTATGGAGACATGGTGCCAACAACCATCGGAGGAAAAATCGTCGGGTCTCTCTGCGCAATCGCCGGTGTGCTGACTATTGCCCTGCCTGTACCTGTCATCGTGTCAAACTTCAACTACTTCTACCACAGAGAGACGGAGGGCGAGGAGCAGGCACAGTATTTGAATATGCCGAGCGTGCCTAAAGCCAGCTCAGCTGACGATCTGAAGAAGAGTGTTCGGAGCGGCAGTGGGTCCACTCTCAGCAAATCTGACTACGTGGAGATCCAGGAGGCTGTGAACCACAGCACCGAGGACTTCAGACCCGAGGGCATGAAAACAGGAAATTGCACACTGGCCAACACTAACTATGTAAACATCACTAAGATGCGTACCGATGTATAATGTGAGCTACTAAGGATGGTTAACTTCTGTCAGAGTCTACAGGGATTGTGACAGGAATGTCGGTCCCTGTGTTGACCAATGTATGGCGCCTCCAGTATGGGAGTCCAGAGCAGATGAGTGAGATTATCTTGGAGAAAAGGTCAGTAGAAAGACCTCATATTCTCCCATTATCCTATAAGGACCTATCATTGCATATCAAAGAACTGCTCCCTCTCACATTTAGGACATTGTCAGTGTCTGCATGGAGTTAGTCGTACCTATATGACGTAGTCGTCGTGCTCGCAACAGTAGCCAAATAGTAGCCTAACCAGTCATAACCAATATTAACAGTGTAAAGGGACCACAAGTTTCTACCTTCTCGCTCAAGCTGCCGCCTGGAGAAGATGCAAGATGACAATAATTCAAATCAGCTTAAAGTTTGTTTTTAAATGTAATTAACTTACTTGTGATTTAAAGAAAAAAAAACAGGCCATACTATCGGCTTACATAAGCGACTTTCATCGGCTGCTCAAACTGCCAAGGTCCTGACTCGGAGAAAAACCAAATCACTGAGATCACCGCTGTTCTGTCAGGGGAAAACCAAGAGACGGAGAGAGAGTATTTGTTGCTTTCTCTGTGGGAGAAACAGTCTGAGGGCACTAGCTTTACTCTCTTACCCCTCACTAGATATTCTAGCCTAGTCTATAGTACAAGCTAGGGGCCTCTGTGGAGATATATTAGGATTCTGTTGTGTAATTCAGGACCACAAGAGCACACCACCCTCTTTTTCCTGCCAGTTATTCCATCTTAACGAAACTCAAGTAGATTTATCGTACATATGTACTCTCTTGCCAAGACTCTGCCTTGTTTTTCCAGTAAATGCAGGCTAAGGGGTGGACAGAAGAAATGTTCCTCTGAACAAAGTGAATGTCTGATGTATTGTTGTATGTTCGTTTCATTTCTGGAAATGTGTGCTTTTTTTAATCAACATGATGAATGTGTGCTTCTTACCAACTTTTTTTAATGGTTAAAACGCATGATGTAGAAGGAAAGACTGAATATATAGTGTTCTGATTGAGTGCCTGTTTCTCCATCCTCTTGACTGTACCTCCAAGTGTCTCTTTGGCTACCACCTGCTCCACTGTAGCAGTGAGCACTAGTTTAGTTCGACACCACTGCCCAGCATTAACGTTGCTCTCCTTGACTTCACAGCATTCCATGTTTGTACAAACAGATCAGACGAGATTAAGGACCAAATTTGGTTTTAGGCTTTTATTTAACCCAGATCAAATGTTAGCAATTTAAAGAAGAGCTCATTGATCAACCCAAATGAAAACGTCCAACCATTTTAAACCAGCGATGTCGGCCACTGCAAGTCTGCTTATGATATCCAGAGTCTCACTAGCAATACTTGTAAAAATGATTGATCTTGCCCAATCAAACTGAGAGCTCAACACACTACCTTTTAAGAAAGCACATGGAAATAGACACCATACATACAACGGAGAATCATATCCATCAATTTGACAACACAGGCACGGCAAATGGAAAACATACTGCTACTCTGCCAATTCAGGGAATCTGAAAAAATCCACTTAATTTTGAAAAATGCTAACATCATGTTAGCTAGCTATGTAACATGCTAGCTTTGTCGTTTTCAGATCAACATGTCTTTACTGTGGCGTTGTTGATCTGGTTTTGGTTTTGTCGTCAATATTTGGTTGTGTTGTGAGCATATGGTTGCGTTGAGAGTATTTGGTTGTGTTGTGCAATGTGAGTATAGGGTTGCGTGGTGAGTGTTTGCAGCGCATACTTTATTTGCCGCACATGTGTTTTCAAATTGATGAAGATGTTTCTCCATTAACATGTGATGTGTCCATTTGCATATGTTTTTCTAAGTTGCTGTACGTTGAGCTCTCGGCCGTCGTATTGAAAAGTCATTCCATTGGGGCATTTTGCCCAAATAATGCAGGACCTAGCGTAAGTGTCCTCTATTAGCTTATTATCAAATGCTAAGATGCTATTCTGCTATTGTAGTGCTGCATGTCCTGAGTATTCATCATAGCATGCATTAGTATGAATAGTATTAAAAGGGCAAATTTCCATAAATATATATGTATTTATAGATACTTGCGCTTTACGCGATATATGGGAGACAGGTGTCTTGTTTAAGAAGTCTGAGTGATGCTTCACATATATGCATCTTTCTGCCATTGCTATTTGAAATGTTGTTGAATCCATGTGAAGTATGTACCCCATGAGGCTTGTGTGTCCATTAGAAGATTTAACTATATCTAATCGGAGGAAAGGAAACAGGTTACATGTACGGAAACAAGGAAGATATGATAGATTCAGAAAAGACATCAGGATTGCCAAACTGACAGTATGATCCACAGCCCAGATGTTAACTAATGTCCCGCTCCAGCTTTATAGTCTTTACCATCTGTTGCAGTCACAACCCACTAACTGTGTGTCATAGTGAAAGCACAACAACAGCTACTACTCTGTATGAGCTGCCAAACCCAGTGTACGCGCACAGACTCAAGCAGTTGGTCAGTGAGACTTTTTGCTCAGCCAAGTGTATCATAATGCTCAGAGGGACTGTCTCTGACATACAGGTCCATCATGCTAAGTGTGTTGTGTTGTCTGTGTGTGTGTGTGTGTGTGTGTGTGTGTGTGTGTGTGTGTGTGTGTGTGTGTGTGTGTGTGTGTGTGTGTGTGTGTGTGTGTGTGTGTGTGTGTGTGTGTGTGTGAGAGAGAGAGAGAGTGTGTGTGTGTGAGAGAGAGAGTGTGTGCGTGTGAGAGAGAGAGAGAGACAAAGAGATTGTGAGAAAGATCTTTTAGATACAAGCTGCTTGTGTAGTTTTATAGACAATGTGGCAGCAGTTATCCAAAACACTGCTCTCCTCGACTCCAGGCCTGTGGTTCTCTGTATGTTCGACACCATCTCAGCACAGTGTTTACAGAGCGTGTGCATACTTAACACATGCATCTAGTATATTAAACGAGGAAAACTGAAGGGAATGTCCCGCTTCACTCGCCAAAGGTGAGATCTACGAGCATGTGTTTACGACATACGCTGTGGTATCAATTACTGGGACTTGAAGAGAGGAAATAGAGGGAAAGTGAGGAATGATTTGGAAGGAAAATATGATGATGAAAGTAAATCAAGCACTGCCCACACCCTCCTCTTTACTCTGGTGTATTCTTGTATTTCTCCACACTACTGGAACGCCTATGTGACTTTATGTGAATCTTCTGGACCTCCGTCTTTTCCTCTATTGTTACCAAGCACACAGTTGAAGTGGCGCGCTCTGTCCAGACAGGCAAGTTCTCTCAGAGAAACCAACACGATCGCACATCAGGATTTGAACCAAGGAAAACACATCTCTGCTGTACTTTATTACATACAGCTATTGTACACGTGTGTACACACGCTGCCTGTGTGGTGACTTCTGCTGCCAAGAAAGACATGTTCCTGTGGTTCTATCAAACTTCAATACACACAAACTGAATGGACTTAAAGGCCACAGCTGGTGGTGAACACACATAGCCATGTAAACAATGTATTTAACAGTTATATAAAACGGCTGCTTTCAGTGATGTCTTAAAATGCCTAAAGCTTCTGCTTTAAAACGAGCTCCTGCCATGTACAGATCCCTATGTAGCAGGGAATCAAAGTGTATGCCTGCTGAACTAATCCAAGAAGCTAATGTTTCATAGATGATGAATTAGCTCTTAGGTTTTTATGCTCAAAGGACAAAGAATGGAAGTATGTTAAGAATTCACAAAGGGAATATCATTTCTATGAGAACTTTAATTTATTTGTGTTATCAGATGTCTAACTGATCTTTTGTTTGTTTCCTCCATGGTTTCGTATTGAATGTCATTATTAGCTCTTCTTTGAGCCTCACACGTTGCATGGGCGGAGGATTAACTGAAATCCATATGCAGGTTTGGTTCTGTCTGTACTGTCTCAACACATATTTACCTCCAGACTACTGATCTCAATTACTCTAAATCATCTGCCTTCAGTCAGAAATAAGTTTGAATGTGCTTTACATAATCCACAGTATTCACTGTATTATTATTCTTAAGGTGGATTCTGCTCAGCTCCATGTGTTTGTTTACAACCTGTTGTTTTTTTTCTACCATTGTAAAGAAAAAGACTGAACCATGATGCAAACTGTACGATGTAACATGCAAAGGAAAAATGGACCTGAACGCTTGCCATGCCGGTTACAAGGACTTAAAGTGAATATAAACTGAAAGAGGCACTTTTGTCATTCAAAACCATTGTAAATGATAAAACTATTATGAATAATAATACTAATGGTCTGATGATACTAATGGTCTGATGATTATATCAATAATAACATCTTTACAATAAGCCTCTTTTGCTTCTTCTTGTGGTCTATGAAATTGGAGTGGGCTTAGATCAGTTTGTCCCATCCATCCATCCAGCCATTATCTACACCTATATGTTCCTTTGAGGGTCGCAGAGGCAGCTAGAGCCAAGTTTGTTGCATGTTTATTTAAATGTGAGTCCAAATCTGCTCTTTGAACCAATGGCTTTTAACTACAATGTTGTTTATCTTAACAATATACTTAACGCTTGATGTTCGGGATGCTCAGAATTGAGCAAAAATTATTTCTTCATATCTCAGTCAGAGATTCTCTATAGTGTGTGACAGATTCATTTCCTCTTCCATGATCTTAAAGCAAAGAACTTGGTCATCATGAGAAAGAAAAACTAAATATTTCATCTATCATTCAGTATAAATTGATGAAAAGCGGCCGCTCTCTTGTCCACTACAGACGATATATTTAAATCGACAATCGACCCTCACCTCCTGAATGTGTCCTGCTTTCCCCCGTGAGTGAATCTTACGTACGTTGTGGTTTCCTGAGAAAGCAAAGTGGTCTATTTATAAAGCCAGCGAGGGGCAGTGGCAGAGAGGACGAGGCAGACAGAGGAGAGCAAAACGCTCTTGATTCGCAGTTCAACATATTGTGGTACAAGCACAAACACTTTGAGTATCTTTTATTCGAGTCAAACACACCTCTCCCCAGTTGCTGGAAATGTTTGCCTCTCCTCTTGTTCCCTGCATCGCTCCTGCTTGAGTTTGTTCTCACTTTCCCTCTAACTGTCATTTGCCCTTCTCACATTTCATTTCCCACACATTTCCCCTCGTGTTCATCTCTCTTCCCCCTCCAGCAGCAAAGTGATGCACAGTGAGTGATCTGAGTCTCCCCTCAGACGTACATTAGCAGGAGTATAATGCTCCCTCTGACCATCTCAGCTGACCGTGGTTCTGGTACATCAGCTGAGCTCAGATTCTAGACAGCCCTTCAGATAACTGATTGTCATTGAATCGCATATTGACGTTTGCTATGTATTAAACATGAGCTTCAAGTTTTCCATGTAGGCCAGCCAGACGTCCAATATTTATTTATTAGATTACCTAAAGTGGCCATGAGAAAATAATGAAATTCATATGTTACCAATGCGTTTTCCGACCCAGTTTATGCCATAAATCCTGTCATTATGATGGACACGAGTGCTCTTGTGACTGTCGTATGAGGCAATGCCCAATGGGCCAAGTTCATAGCCCATTGCAGTATGAGATGATTTACAACCTAATATACAGCCCAGTTCATGGCCTGTCATCCTGAACTTTCTTTATAGCATGCCACGTTCCACAGGGGAAACCTGTGTTCATATTGTGTGCACATCTGAACATTTCTTTTATGAATGTCTGTGGTGGAGGGGGAGCCCTTTCTTTATCGCTCCTGTTCACTCATTGGAGGCTCCTTACCTCCTCTATTAATAACAATAGGTTTCCTTTCTGGTTGAAGGGAATGCCTGCTTCTTGCTGTAAATACTCAAACAGCCAGTGGATTGTGGATATTCCACGGTGGATTTTGTTGGATTTGTAGTAAATCTTGAACACAAATGAAACAAAAGGTTATTTTTAAATCAGTATATTAGATGCGGGGATGATGTGACCGAAATAGAATGTGGATAATAGGAGGGGTGGACTGGGAGCTGGGTTGGGTATTTTGAGTAGATGAGAAGGTGGACATACCAGTAAAGAATGTCACTGGGGAGCTCCGGCCTGTCAATGAGTTTAATGAGCTGAATTGATTTATGGGTTTGGCCCACATTCTGTCGGCTGCTGTCCATCATATACCTTTACTTACAGCAAAACACAGCACTGCAACAGTCTTCAATATTGTCTTGAAATATATTTATAGTAAAAGAAATAGCTGTTTATAGCTGTTTTTTTAAAAAAAAATCATATTATTTGATTTATGGAAATGGAGTGAGGAACAGACAGTCTTTACAGCTACAGTATATGTATATATGTATGGGTATGTTTATGCATAGAGAAGTTTGCAATTCACTAAATTCTTTATTCCATCTGATCGTTGCAGTTTACTTGCAGTTGTTGTAGACACACGTTCATACAGCAAATATTACAAAACATAAGAGAAAGGAGGCATTCCCCATATACATAACAGAAACCTATAGCTGTTAATCTTTTCTGCAATTTGGTTTCTTGCCCTTATGTATGAGTAGGATCTTGAGAGGCAAGAACAGGTGATTTACATACAGTTGTTTACTTAGCGCTGCAGTGAGCTTTAGAGGGAAAAAACAGTGTCAAAGATCGTGTCTTTTCAGCACGTGTGATAATGTGTGACGGAAACAAACAGCACCTTTCTCAGCTAAAGGGTATTAATAAAAAAAAGAGCAATGATTATATATCTAAAAATAATAATAAACCTTTAGCAAGTCAGCCTGGACTGACATCTGCGTTCTTTAAGGGCCTGCAGAGATGAAACTGAACCCCGTGCATGTACGTTGCTTCACAGTAAAGACAGACATGAGGGTTTCTTTACTCTCTAAGTCTAAACAGTTTATAGAATCATCTGAACGGAGGTAAACCTGCAGTCCCCTCCATCAATCAGCTGCACAAGGATCTCTAGTGGAAGGGTGAGCAGATGGAGGACCTCCTTAAAAGTTTCCACTTCACTGTCGGCCTTTATGGAACTTTCTGCTCTGACAGGTCAGCCTTGCAGGAGCCATATATTTGATTTGTATTTTCCAATTCTTTTTCCTTCTGAGCTAGAGGTGTGTTTGTGTTGAAGGCCAGAGGACGTTTAAGATCATTTTGGTTATCACAGACTTACGGCTGATGTAGAGCAGCTACAGTTGTTGACCATGGTCATACAACCTTTACATTTGTTCCATTCAATTCAATTCAATTTTATTTTATTTTATTATCAAGGCACTTTACAAAGTAAGGTCAAGACCTTAGAAATTATAGTTTATCGTCTGTGTGGAAAACATATTGGGAGTGACGGACACTAAAGAAAATAAATGCAGTATTTTATAAATCAGCTAAATTAACCAGGTTCTGGTGTTTCAGCTCAGCAGACACCAGACAGCCACACAGATGACTGATCAGTATTGATTCACATTTTGCTGTTTGACTGTAGCAAAGTTTGGATTTCACTTTATTATAAGAGCAAGGTCTGTAATTATATCTCACTTTTCTCTTCTTGTTGACCACCCCACTCTATCTCCTGATCGACAGCAGCAAACAGAGCTCAATCAGCAACCAGTGGCCTTCCAGTATTGGTGAATCCTAATTCATGAATCCACTTCCTCTCTGCCACCTAGTGTCCACCAAGAGACATGATTATATCTGCAGATGCTGAACTGGAATAAGTTGCTCACCCTCCTCGTGTGATACTGTGCAGCAGGATCTGAACCTTGATTCTGTGTTGGTCAAGAAACAAAATGAACCAAATTCATATGCAGTAAAAGCCGAACTGTGACTGCTGCATTATACAGTTCATAATTAGTACAATGTGATATTCAAACTTTGAAAAGCTCATCTTACAATATTTCTTATTTTGCTTTTTGTAGAAAGACAATGGTTTTGGTTATTATGCTTTATTACAGTAAAAAAGAGCCCAGAGAGCAAACATAGGACGTGTCACTACCCAAACAAAAAAAAGTTCCCATAATGCATTCCTAAGCAGCCGGACAGGCCATTTCCTCTGATCGTAAAACGTGCTGATGAATACCAAGGATTCTTCTATTGCTCACTGAATGAGATCATGTGGGGAGGCAGGGTTGTGTGTGCGTGAGTGTGCATGAGGCTGAGTACGATAATGGTCACCTCTGTGAGGACGCAAGCAAATGATATCCACTTCCTCTCCTCCTCTCCATACCTCCACCCACTCATTTCTCACAGACATGAAATTGGGGTCTTAAAATATCTCATCCGTATAAATAATTCATAAACTCAAAAAGAAACCCACATTCTACAATCCCTTCTAGTTTCCAGTTCTATTTCCCATCTCCCCCCTGCTGGTATTATCTCTCGTTCTGCAGGTGGGTTTTTACTCCTCGGTTTTGCAGCTTCATGTTTGCTTTGTTGAATGAATGATTTTCTACCTGACTCTTGCTTGAAAATGGTAAAAAGACAGATTTGCAGATGTGCTCACACAGACACACTAGACAAACACACACACACTCTCCCCCACAGATTTGCTCTTTGCTTTTATTCCTCTTACCTCTTAGCGTATTGATCAAGAATGCATCAGAAGTGGATTAATGGGTGGTGATTGGAGAGCATTAGCAGTCAATGGTTACTTAGCTTAAGGGTGCATTTACTTCCCTCCCTCTGCCTGGTATCCTGTGTTCAATCCCAACCAAGGGAGAATATAACTTTTTAAAAAAAATTATTATGTTATGGCATCTTTTATCACTAAATCTGTGATACATATAAAGTATGTAATATTGAATTACCCATTCAATCTCAACCTTTTGGATTCCCCCGTAAAGTAGAGTTCACGTAAAGTTCACGTAGAGCACCAAAGGAAAAGAAATGCAAAACGAATTTAACAGACTTACAAAAGAAAATCTTCCGGATATTCTCTTTGTTCTCGTCTCCCTCGTCATCTCTGCAGCTTTGTCTTTGAAGTTGCAAAGCCGCCGTTCTCTCTTTGGCATGTATTTTGTAACTCTAATGGGAAAGCAGAGTAGACACAGAGTGTGTTGGCAGTACAACAGCTTTTGGGAGGAATAGGAAAAACAGAGAAAATGAGAGAAGAGCGGGAGATCAGGCCTGTGTAGTGGAGGATTCCTGGAAGGAGACAGTGCAACTCATGAATATGGATGGAGGTGGAAACACAATCAGAAAACACAGAGAGAAATATGCAGACTTGTGTGGCTCCGTAAAGTGGGAAATAGCAGTGCGATTCATGGGGAGGAACAGATGTCGAGGTGAATGATTTAAAAAGTTGAGAGTATTATGTTAAAGTAGAACAGCAGTCACCTCCACCAAGGCCAAACAGTGGCCTCATGAAACCACATTTAAATCAGCCAGAGCTTGATTCTTATTTGCCAAATTGCTCGCATTCATCTGCATCAGTCCCCCAAGTCAACTGATTATTTTCATAAATATGAATGTATTATTATTATTATAACCTACTGGAACTAAGGCCTGGAGAGTGAATTTTAAAAGTGCAGTGCCACCATTAGCCTACAGAGGGAGACCTATCCATATTCTACAGTGATCTCCATGTGGCTTCTTAATGATCCAGGTTCAGGAGCATCTCAACCCCCCAGAGGCTGGATGCAGGTCCAGGGGTCAGGGGGTCAGGGTCCAGGGGAAAACTTGATGCCATTTAAAACAGCGATGATGGGAGATGAATATATAAGCAAGGCAGCGTATCGATCTTCTTCAACCACAGAGAGTTTGACCTGCACTTACTTAATAATACACAACAGATGATAAAGTGGTGCAGGTAAAACTGTCAGAAGAGGAAGGGTTGATGGACCGCACAAGTAGAAAGTATTAATCTTAAAACCACACTTCCATTCCCACTGTGCCCACTGTGATTCTTTCTGGTTACTTAAATCGCCCCTGGCCCTGAAGTAATGTGATGGGGGGGCACAATCCACAATTCTGCACGGTTCAGCATTAAAGAAAAGTGTTCATCATCCATAGGGTCTTTTAAGCAGGAACGCTATTGATTTAATAAATCAAATTCTGTTCACAGGTCTCTGGGAATGCTGTCATCATGACTGTAGCATTTCTGGGCAGGTTCAGGCCATGTGTCTGTTGGCACGGGACATTAAAGTGACCAATAAATTGATGAATATTGTCAAATGGATAGTTTGACCAAAAATGAAAATTCACTCATTATCTATTCACCACTATGCCGATGGAGGGGTCGGTGAAGTGTTTGAGTCCACCAAACACTTTTGGAGTTTCAGGGCTACACAGCGTTGCAGCCTCCGATATGCTCCTCTGGAGCCGCGTTCGCATCTGGATCACAGCGGACATTTAGGCTAAAAACTTGGTGTAAATGACCTCGTTCTGACTCAAATTTGAATACCGGGTCTTACGGGCACTTCGATGACACCATGAGAGCAGTATGGATGCATTTTATGTTTATTTCTGTTGTTTTTGGACGTTTTAAGAATCGGTCACCATTTACTCCAATTTTATTGGATTTGGCTGCAACGCTGTTTACCCCTGAAACACCAAAAGTGTTTGGTGGACTCAAACACTTCACCCGCCCCTCCATCGACATAGTGGTGAGTATATAATGAGTGAATTTTCATTTTTGGGTGAACTATCCCTTTAAAGTCCATATTGTTGTAAGATGGAAATTGTGAATGTGTCCTTTGAGCATATTGATTAGAAATGAAAGGTTATAATGAAAGATAGCATCTCTCTCTCTCTCTCTCTCTCTCTCTCTCTTTTCTCTCCTCCCCTCTCCTCCCCTCCCCTCCCCTCCCCTCCCTGGAGATAAACAGATATCCACAGGCTGCAGCTTTTGGTTGGAGGACGAAAAAGAAAAAAAAAGAAATAAACAAACAGGGCTTTTGCCAGCGGGGAATTGGCCAAATTAAAACGTAAGCATGCAGTTGTTATATCATTGTCACATCTGGCCGGGCCACCTCCACCGCGCCTGCTGTCGGTGCGGTCAACCCGGGGGCGACAGGAAGTACGTGGGGGTCAGTGGATCCGGTGCGCACTAACCATGCCTCCGGCACGGCCCGGAGCGCACAAACTTTCGCCAGCTAAGCCCGGGCATGTGCGGGGATCGTGACGGGACTGAAGGTAGGTTCCTTTCTCCACTTCTCCTCCGTGCGTCCGTCACTGGCTCCTCATGTGCCATCCGTCACCACCACGCGCGTTTTCTTTCATTCAACCAGCTGTTGCACGGTCGCGCTACTTAAGTGTGTGGCTGGAGCAACAGAGAAATCACACCCGCCTTCTTTCACTGGAGAATAAAAGATGAAAACTTCAACTTTATAAAAACAGACCAGAGGAAATAAGGGATACTTCTTCCATCAATCTGGACAAAGCTCTTATATTTCCCCTCCCTGATTTAAGGAGGTGCTGAAAACAAATCAAACCCTCCTCAGTGAATGATTAATGGTTTAAAAAGTTCCTCAACTATAATTCAATTAAGAAAATGTATAAAGAAATGATGAATGAAACAGTATGAAGTTATTGAGTGTCATTTATGTTAGGATGTTGGCTATTGATTAATGGATAGTTGATTTGTTATATGTGATTTTTGAAAAGAAAGGAAGTCAAAAAAGTAATGAGCATATATATTTATGTTACACTCAAAAACAAATTATGCCTCTAACGTTGACTTTATGTAAGTCAATTACATGTTAAATTTCCATGTAACTTTATAACATTAGTTCAATGTAAAGTGCCACATGTTTTCTATCAGGTTGAGTTAGTGTGTTTAAATCAAATAACTTGAGAACTTCTACACAAAACATATGGAAATGTAATAAATGTAACAAATTGACATAAAGTCAACTATTAAGGCATAATTATTTTGTTATTAAGAGGATGAATAGTATTAGATTTTTTTCTTCCTGCTCCTTTTTTGTTGGTGGGATGTCTATAAGTGTGTAAGTGTAATGGTTTTATTTGTAAAATTGATTTGGATAACACTGAAATGGACGATATAAACTAAATTCACAGTAGGCTGCAGGACTGGCATATAGCTTCCTCTCCTCTGATACTGAATTAGTATCCAGCACCGTGGCTTGATTTCTTTCACAGAAACGGGCCTGCGTAAAAAGTAAAATACAGCTGTTACAGAAACAAGTAAGAAATAGTTGAATTGTCGGCTCTGTGATGGAAACCGAAAAGTGAAAAGCTCCTCTAATACCTACCTGAGATGACATGGCTCTGTAGAAATTGCAACTGCTCTCTGTTTAATGTGTGCTTGTCGAAATTAATGGAATTTACAGTAAATATCCCATTATGTTAAATAACATTGTATTTACTGTTTGCATTTACCTCGTTGTCATGTGGTGTTTCCTTTGTCTCCTCGAATAGTTTTAGTCTTCTTTAATACACATGGTGGAGCATAAACAATATATGAATCCTTTGACGACCATTTCTTCCGAAAGATCACCAATCAATAGCCATAATCTGGCCTGTTGTGTTAATTGTGTTATTGTGTTATTGTGTATGCACATATAAGTAGACTTGTTGCTATGAGTCTGTCCCTGTCAGTAAGCTGATACTGTGAGGGAGAAAATTCGTCTTGAGGGTTCAAAAGTGTACAGCGTGTGTCATTTATAAGCAGATGTGGAGCTTCACTGTGCACCGTGTATTTTGGCATCTGTGTGTGTGTGTGTGTGTGTGTGTGTGTGTGTGTGTGTGTGTGTGTGTGTGCACGTACATCACTTGTTAGTATGCTACCTGGGATTAGTGACATGTGGAGAGTCAGACCAGATGGCCATATTTTCTCTGTCTGGAACTGGCACCAAAAAAGCTTCTAAAAAAACATAACGTCATATTTTTGTAAATGAGACCGGCTTAATCCTCACTGGGAGAGAGGAATGCCGGGGTGTGTATGTGTGAGAGTGACCTAGGGAAGCAGTGGAAGGGATAACACTGCGTGAGTTGTCTGTACTTCATTGCTTTTGAGATAAAATGAAATGCTCGTTTAATTTCATTCAACCTGCTGCAAAACACCTAGTGACTGTCAAATCCCCTCGGACGGACCTATGGCCTGATGTACTTTGGAATTTCATTGTGCGTTTATAATACAAAAAAGCCTGTGTGTGTTTCATTGATAACTTTGCTCTGATAGTTGCTGGCCACAGCTGCATGTGTGGCGTGTAACACTTTCATCCAGACAGACTCGCACTGGCACATCAATCTTTTTGTCAGTGCCAGTAATTGAGGGCGTCTTGACAAAGCAACAAGATCTGGCATGTCTTCCCTTTTTTTATTGACCAGACACATTAACCAGCAGCGTTCAGTCTTTGTCCTTATTTAGAAGTGATGCACTTTAAATGACCTGTTCCTCCAGATTTAATACCTGCATTTAGATTTTTTTTTAAACCAGAACATCTGTCTGATTCCATCAAACTGCGTTTTTATTTATCCCTCTGCCTGAGCACATAACACAGGTCGCACCTTCAGTCTTATCAATTTCATCGCCTCCAGTTAAGTCTCTGTGCTGTTTTTAGCTGCTCCACTGGAAGTTTTTAATTCATCAGGAGGATTTTTGGCTGTACTCCCCTCATGCTGTTGTTGCCGTTGTTGTGTGCGTGCGTGCATGCGTGCGTGCATACGTGAGTGTGTGCGTTTGTGTGTGTTGTCAAAAAGCCAGGGGAGGATTTTGGTCCCAGCTGCTGTGCACTGGGACTTGGCCTGGAGCCTGCAGACACCCATGTCAGCATCAGCAGCAATGAGAGTGCACGTAGACAACAAATCTGCTCCAGACAGACATATGGAGGAGGCAGGGGTGACATGAGCAAACTTATATTAAGATGTTTTATTTTACATTTTTGGGCAGGATATTGAGTATCAGCCATGTTTAATTCAGTTTCACCACATTTAAATTGACTAGACGTGGATTTTAATTTTGATCTGCACCAACATTTTATGGTTTATTCTATGGTTTAAGTCTCTTGGAAATCTGTCAAGTAGTTTTTTTTGCGATCCTGCTAAATAACAGACAAACTAACAAACCAAGACGAAAACATAACCTCTTCTGTGGAGACAGTAAGAAGTAAGGTTACAAAGACGGTTGTAGTCGTCATCCAAAAATCTACTTTTATCCACTTGAGTCCGTGGTCCCTGGTCTATACTGTTGCACTATTTTAATGTGTTTAATGTGTGTGTGTTTGTGTGTTACATCTACACTCGCTCTACTCTGTAATTGACCTGTTCATCAAACAGCCTCCAACACAGCATCATCAAAAGTTATTCAGCAAATTAGTGAAGCAATAGAGCACATGCTCATTTCAGGATGTAGCATCCCACGCGCACACACACACACACACACACATGCAATAAAACATAAAGTATAATGTCACCTTCTATAACTGCCACACTCTGGAGTACATCAGGGTCCATTTTGCATCTATTTTTAGCTCCATTACTGAGAAGCATTGTTGGCTCTGGTTGTGAGGGCTGCATTACCAAATGGACATTTGTAATTCATATTTCAGTAAGTGATGTAAAAGCTCAAGAGAGAGGGCTAAGGTTACGATATTCGGATAATAGATGTTTGATAATTAAAAATATATTCTAAATTACCATCTGCAATACTGGGTTTTTAACTAACAATTATTTTTAGTAAAAATTAAGTTGGTAATTATTTGCACAATTAATATTCATCAGATATGTTTGTTTGAAATGAAGCCACAATATCAACACTGATCACCGCATAATGATCGATACTTTTCTTAAATGAGTAAGATCTTTCTTCATAGCTGCATGCACTCCGCTCTCTCTCTCTCTCTCTCTCTCTCTCTCTCTCTCTCTCTCTCGTTGACACACAGACAGCCTGACACACTCACTCAGACACACAAACATTGTCATCGGACACGTGTAAACTCAGACTGGGTGGAGATGGCTCAGTTTGGCATGGTTAAGTTGGCAGTGCGCAGCGTGAATGATAGAGACGCAGAGAGGAGCAGTAAATTACTGACAGAGCCGGTAAAATATTTTAAAAAATAACTTCATGTTCAATGTTTGAAAAGATCCAAAATGATTACTGTAAGCAGACTTAGTGGAGCTGTGCATGGCTCCCTGAGTGTGGCTTTGTGGCGCTGTGGCAGCCACTCTCGCCTGTGCAGTTGAGCTGTCTTGGTTCCCTGGGTCTGTGTCCCGGCTCTGTGCACTCTCCCTCGGGCAATGGAACTGCCTGATGGCTCAGTACCACTTTTGGAGCTCTTGTGCATGAGTTATCATGGAGTGGAGCTTTAGTATCAAGGTCCTGCCCATATCTGTGCTCAACCAAAAGTCAGTCTTAGCTGTCAATCATGATGTTTCATTTTGTTTTTATAGCATCAAATAACTAATTCAAACTAAACTTACCCTTACACAAATGAACACTTTAATTTTTCTGATAAGAACTAACCTGGTTTTGATGAGAAGTGATGAATGTGAATTATACAGCATATTAACCTATTCTGTTAGACTACCAAATTAAATTCACAAACCTTCCCAAATATGGGCCCTTTAAAATGTCACAATACTACATCCAATCTAAAAGAAAAAATGAAACTTGGCAAAAATTCTGTAAGGAAGCGACCTACTTTCAATCCCAAGCACAGTTTCCCACTATGTCGAAGCTCCACCTACTCATTCTTGTCTCATCCAATCACAACCTGACAATTTGCCTTTAGCCAATCACTTGTTAGCTGTCAACCTTCAAGTGTTGTCTGTTTTTTCGGTTGTCATCCATCTGTCATTTCAGCACCATGAGGTTTTGTGTCTCACCTCTTCACCTCGACTGTAGATGCCTGAACTTCTACCCTCTGATCAGAAGTTTCCTCTCATGAAGTCATCAGCTCCATTCCTCATCATCCTCACCAGTGTCTATCCTCAGAGGAAGTTTTCTACATATTGAAACCATCATAGCACTTTATGACCTTTTAGTTCAAGCTCATACGTGACAAAGGAAAGAGTCAAATATGCACATTGACAAACTGGACCCAGAGAATTATTAGTATTTAAATCGAAAAAGAATCATTGAATTAATCTTTTTTTAACCAAAATATCCATTAATCAACTACTCATCACAACTAATGTAAGTGCAAGTGGTTTTAAACACTGAACCTTAACTTTAGCTTTAATATAGTTTCGTTTCTATAGATGGATTATGAAGTTAACAAAGAATATTTGCTCGTAAATCTGCACATTTGTGTGTGTGTGCGCTCCTTTTTTGCGTTTGTGTGGCTATCTGTGATGGCTCACTATCATATCTGTGTTGATCTGACGGAAGAGATTCCTCGGCTTATGGCACTGAGCTGCCCAGCCTGCATTAATCTGCTTAATAGGGTCAAAACTCCGGTCCAGAAATATCAGTTCTACCAAACCATGCCCTCACACAGCCACAGACCACCCCCACACAGCCACAACCACCGTATCCACCAGCATGATCACAGGATCATAACAAATGCTGCAGCGCACAAGGTCAAACATACTGTATTTACTTGCCTTAATGTGAGAGTATCTCCGGTGATAGTACTATATAGTCCCCCCCCACCACACACACACAGTGAGCGCACTTAACAGATACACCAACTGTTCTCAGCTGCACACATCTGGCACACTGCAGATTTATTCTTGTGATAATGAATATTAGTCAGTAAAGTGTGTTGGAATTTGGATTTCAGTGTGTGCTGAGGGGAGTGAACCATCATTTAAAGACAGAGATAATTTTAGGTTAGTTTGTCATTTATTGCACAGGAGGCACGGGCTTTGAAACAACTGCAGCGGTAGAAGTTTCAAGTATATCTACTTACACAATATGGTATATAGTTTAACACTATTTGTGTGGAGCCACATACTGAAGTACTTAGAGGTTAAATAACTTGTCTATTAAGAGTCAAGTTTCTGTTTCAAGCTGTGACAAAAGCGGACCTGACGACCACTTAGATTAAAATGTGAAATATGCACCAGGATCAGCTGCAAGCAAAAGATCACTTGAAACTTTAATGAAGCCTCAACCCTGAGTGGAATTACTCAGGGATCTCTCTCACACACACAAACACACACACACATGAAGAAAAAAAAAGTAGAAAAACACCCCATAAAATTGTACCGGCTAACGTCAGACAGACATAATGGCCGTAATACGCTAAGCTTGATCTCCTTAAAAACCTTTCATGGCTTTAAAAGATCTGAAGTCAGCAGTCTTGATCCGCACCAAAAGCAAAATGGAGAGAATGTGTTGTCTCTTAATGAGGAGCAGGCAGAAATGTGAGATCATCCAGCTCAGTTGGAGAGAGTGAGTGTGTTGCTGTCCGTATCTTTTTCAGTGATGTGTGTTAAATTTTCATAAACGTGTCTTCACATTAAACCCGTTACTGGAAAGTAATGTAAGTTGGTGCTGCACTTGTCTCCAGTAGTTCACGTTTGCATCGGTTAATGCAGCAAATCCTCCGCTGAATTAATCAAAACAGAAAATGGTTAATTGTTACTCAGTGTAATACAATGTTGTGATGTCTGATGATGGTATTCCTTGCCGACCAGCTAGCAAAGCCTTAGCTTGCGGTTAAGCTAGATCTGCCTGAACATCTGCTCATGTTTACGCACATGTGGTAAAGTCACAAGGGCAAGCTCACTAAACTGCACAGTTGCTCAGCACTGCGTGTAAGAGCATGTTTCTGATGGAGATTCCCATGTTGGCCCACATATACAGTTACCCCCCCCCACTGTATGTGTGCAGGGCTTTCCTGTGTTTGCTTGCATCAGAGCTTTATATGTAGAATGACTTTTCATTGTTTGTTTTTTTCACCATGTCTCCCCGTGTATTAATAGAGTGGTAAGAATAGTCATGTGTTGGCGTGGGCCCCATATGACACCTCCTTTTTTCGCTGTCCTACCGCGAGTCAAGGTCACGCTACCTCCTCGGAAGCATTTTGTCCTCACTGCTGCAATACACAGCTGCTGCTGTCTGGCAAAGGCTTGTATAATCCTGTACATGTTTATCTTAGATGATTTATTTATTCTTTTTTTTTATCTTGTCATTACTTTGAGCTTAAAGGGATAGTTCACCCGAAAATGAATATTCACTAATTATCTACTCACCACTATGTCGATGGAGGTTTTTGAGTCCACAAAACACTTTAGGAGTTTCAGGGGTAAACAGCGTTGCAGCCAAATCCAATACAATTGAAGTAACTGGTGACCACTTCTTCAAACGTAGAGAAACAACAGAATAAAAACATAAAATGCCTCCATACTGCTCTTGTAGTGTCATGGAAGTGTCTGTAAGCCCCAACATTCAAATTCGACTGGAAACGGCGTCATTTACACAAGTTCTCACGAGACAAGATCAGCGAGAATTTGGCTGCAGTAACTATAGGAGAAGGATAGCAGCGGACATTTAGGCTAAAATTATGGTATAAATGACACAGTTGAATGTTAAACTGCATATTGCTTTTATTCTCAGTACAATCAGAGTTTCTGTTTTGTTGTTTAATTCAGCCATTTTTTCCACTACACCTCCAATCCAGATTCAAGTAAAAGGTATTTTTGCCAATATGTTTTCTGTGATTTATGAACAGATTTTCAATGGATTCTAGAAAACGTTTTTATATCATCCCTACATTTACTCTTTCGTTGTCAGTTTAGCTTAGTTTGGTTATTCTTTTACAACTAGTACTCAGTAGGGCATAAACAATTTTTTTTTAATAGATAAATATCAGTTCCCTAAATATGCCTAATTTCTTTCTCATCCAGATCTATGAATTATTACGCAGCGTTATTGGATATGCCCTTAATGTCCTATCCTTCCACCAAGTTTCGTGGAAATCTGTGGAGTATTTTTTGCATAATCTTGCTGAGAAACAAAGAAACAGATGGGGGGGCGGGACATAATCTGCTTGCTAGAGGTAAACATGCAGCACATTTGTTGTGATTAATTGACATACATAAAAAAAATCTGGATCAAATGTCTAAACGTTTTAGAGAAAAGAAAAATCCTGTTTCAAGAGGATAAATAAATATCAAATACCAAAATAAATATTGATGTGATATTGAATTAGCCATAGTTTAACAGTGTTGACATGACTCTGTCGTTGTTCACACATACTCATGGAGTGGAGTGGCAGCTTCCCTGCATGCCTGTGTGCACAAATACATTTTACACCGTGAAGACAGGGAGGTATGTCAAGAAGGCAGCTCGCTGACTCTGTCACTCTCTCATCGTTCTTTCCCTCTCAGCCATGTCAGACACGTAAATCGATTTGCTAAGCATCAATTATTAATTGTGATACTGTTAATAAATCAGATATGGTGTGTGTGTGTGTGTGTTTAAGCATGTAGAAATCTGAGGATCTTATCGCACCGTTCCACTCCATTGGGCCTTGAGCACATCACCCAGATCATGATGTGAGACAGTTTATAGGACACCTGGGCCACAGCACTCACACACAGACACATCCACAAAATGAACAGTGTTTAGCATCAGGTTCTTTTACACTGTCTGTCTTTTTTCCCCTTTGTTCCTCTGTGTGCATGCCTGTTTCAATTCATTCGTGAGTGTGCATGTGTTCACATGTGGCCTTTGCCACAGCTCTAGTTTCTACTTCAGCGTAAGGTTACCCAATGCTGTCTGTGATAGATTAGTCATTCTGATCCTGATTGTGGCCTTAGCAGAGAGCAGCCGCAGTGGCAGAACCTGTGGAGGAGCCTTTTCTCCCCCTTCTGTTTGACCTTTTTACAGAATATTGTACACACGTGGCTCGTAGGCTTCTTCATAAGTCAGGTAAGGTGTGTGCTGCTGTTTGTAGCTCTGTCTGTTACCATGTCTGGGCTGTTTGTACTGTTATTTCTATGGTGTTTCTTTATGCAACAGAAAGAGTCTAAAGAGCAGGTTTGCAGCTGATGAAAGTAAATTCCTAAACCAGAGACTCTCAATAGATCTTGGTAGAGACCGATCGATATGTATCGGTCGGCAGATAATACTGCCCAATATCACTGACATAGCGGTATCAGCGTTTTGCGCCGAAATGAAAACTTTTACAGAATATTCAATGCAGAAAAGTTGTGCATTTAAATTTTAAAAAGATTCAGATTTTAAGTATTCGTTGTGTTTATGTTTTCTTTTTATTTACTCCCTAATATCAGTATCGGCATCCCCCAAAGTTCTCGGCCACGACTGTAATTAAACGTAAACAGCTGAATCAGTGCAAACCTCTTGATTCGTTTTAGAAACAATTTGTCTTTTCAGAGCGTCGGAGCACTCGCATTGCTTTCAATTACCTTTAGAGACAGACATTTAAGAGTGTTCAGGTCTGTCTGTTGCAATAAGCAACAGAATTATTGAAAACAAATTAGGAATCGGACCAGCAGAGAAATATCATTGGCTAATTTCTATATTCTGATCTAAGGATAGATGTTTTGTATTTCTATTTTAAGATATGACAAAGTTCTGGTTGTTTAAAAGGTCAGATCATGTCATTCCAGTCATGTGGTTGAAGATCGGAGGAGAGAGGGGTTGGATTGATCATTTTAGCTGAGTGGTGATCTGTCATTAAAGCTGTAGGTGTTTTTCCTATTAGATACATTTGTCAGTTTTGAATCAACCTTCTTCCTGTACGGACAATCTCAGCTCTTGTTTCTCTTACCCCCTCATCGTCATCTGGTTCTTCTCTCCGTGATAAACCCTCTGTCCAGACTTGCTCTCTCATCATCCTGTCTCTCCATCCACCCACCTATCAACTCCCATTCTCTCTGACTGTCACTTTCCTTCCTCATCTCATCCCACCCACATCCGTCTTCCCAACAATTTTCACGTCATCCTCTTTATTCACTCAGCTGGACTCTCCTTCCCCCCAGCAGGATTGGTATCACTGGTGTTTTAGGTGGTGAATCATCTCTGGAGTCTTTAATTAAACATCTGCAGGCGTCAGCACTCGATCGCACACGTGTACAGTGCAAGCACAATGCACACACAGATCCACACTCAGACAAATGCATGCACACCTCACAAGTCAGCCTACAAATGATTTATTTCTTTATGTTAATGAAAGATACATTTAACAAAGACGTAAAAACAAACAGCAGAATAGAAACAGTCAAACTAATGTATTCTCAAGGTGAGAGGAAATTAAGGGGCACTGTCCAGCTTATATATGAGCCCTGGTGTCTGGAGGAAGTGAAGCCTATGCTATCGCAGCACAGCCATTTAATTATGCACTAATGTATGCACGGCCCTGGTTGTCCTGTCCTACCCTCTCCTCCTACAGCCTGATTTCAGGTTACTCTAACAAATAAGCCCTCCATTAGCTACATTTACGTCCAAATGTTTGGTCACTGTTTTGTTTAATCTTTTTTTCTTTTTCACAGTTACATGACTCATCACAGTGCCTCCACAATAACAGACTGTGGAAAGAAGTTTCAAAGACTTCACTACTACGTCTGTCTTTCCAAACTGGTCAAATCTCCTCCTCATGCCAGTGTTACTGCTTAATCTCTTCTTTCTTTCTACCATTCTCTAGCAGCCTCAACCTCTTCTTCCTCTTTCTCCCCTCATTTCCGTATCTCCAACTCTCACTCGTCTTTCTGGTGCTGGCTGTTTCCAGAGAGATGGGTGTCTAGGAAACGAGGAGTCATGATAGTATATGTACTTCCAGACATAATATTCTTGTCAGCTGATGACAATTTTCACAAAACAAACCCTTCACCATTGACAGGAAGACACTAACTTTCTTTCTCTCTGTGTCTCTCACTCCGCAGGTGTTAGAGGGAGGAAAGGATAGAGAAGACAGAGAATTCGTCCTGTTAGTGTAGGTTGTGCTGACGACAGGATTCTCTGGTTCTCCGCTGCTGAATCCTGTGACTGAGCCGCCAATCTGTCCATTTGTGTGAGTGTGTGTGATTGTCTTACCCTGGGCTATCAAGGCTTGGCACTGGCTGAACTGCAGCCATGGAGGTGGCCCTGGTAGACTTTGAGAGCCTGGATGAACTTGACGGCAGCCTTGAGGATGAGGTGGACACCTATGCTGATGAGACCACAGCTCTCACGGTGGACCTACCCCCAGAGGACCACAGCTCACGCGGCAACTACCTTCTGCGAGCTTCTCAACTTTCCTCTACACCCTCCCACCACAGTACTGTGCCCTCCTGCATTTGGGAATCCACCTCATCTTCACCCATTCAACAAGCACATACACTGGTGGTGCCCCAGTCCCCTACGATACCATCCCCAAGCAGGCAGGGGCGCAGTAGCTGCGACAGCATAATCTCCAACTGGAAATTGCTGCTAAGTAGTGAGGGCACTAAGGAGAGTGAGACGATCTTCAATCGGCTTGCTAAGGAGTGCTGCGAAGATTTATTCGCCGATAAACCTGGGCTCGATGATGGAGAACAGAAAGTCATCATCAACATTGCTGGTCTCCGTTTTGAGACGCAGCTCAAAACATTGGACCAGTTTCCTGAAACTCTGCTTGGAGACCCTTTGAAGAGAATGGAGTACTTTGATCCAATGAGGAATGAGTATTTCTTTGATCGGAACAGACCCAGTTTTGACGGGATCTTGTATTACTACCAATCAGGGGGTAAGATCAGACGACCAGCTAATGTTCCCCTTGATGTGTTTGCAGATGAAATTGTGTTTTATGAGCTTGGAAATGAGGCCTTGGAGCAGTTCAGAGAAGATGAAGGATTTATAAAGGATGTTGACATACCTCTACCTTCTAATGACATGTACAAGCAATTCTGGTTACTGTTTGAGTACCCAGAGAGCTCCAATGCTGCCCGGGGTGTAGCACTTGTGTCTGTTTTTGTTATTGTCATATCCATCATTATTTTCTGCATGGAAACTCTTCCGGAATTTAGAGATGACTCTGACCCAGTTGTACCCACAGTTCTACAACCTTTCAACCAATCCAGAGGTAGCACGGCTCCACCTGGTGCCAATCCCACAACTTTCTCTGATCCCTTCTTCGTCATTGAGACCGCCTGCATCACCTGGTTTTTCTTTGAGCTCTGTCTGAGGTTTTTGGTCTGTCCCAGCAAAAAGGAATTTTTCCACAACCTCATGAACATCATTGACATTATATCCATAATCCCCTATTTCGTTACTGTGATTACAGAAATGGTCACAACGCCAGAGGAAAACTCAGGGCAGAACATGTCTTTGGCCATTCTTCGTATCATCCGCCTTGTCAGGGTGTTTCGTATATTTAAACTCTCACGTCACTCCAAGGGACTGCAAATCCTGGGACAGACTCTAAAAGCCAGTATGCGTGAGCTCGGCTTGCTCATCTTTTTCCTCTTCATTGGAGTCATCCTTTTCTCCAGTGCTATCTACTTTGCTGAGGTAGATGAGCCTAACACACAGTTTGTCAGCATACCTGATGGATTCTGGTGGGCTGTGGTTACCATGACCACTGTGGGCTATGGGGACATGTGTCCCATCACCATGGGGGGCAAGATGGTGGGCACCCTGTGTGCCATCGCAGGTGTGCTGACCATCGCTTTGCCTGTTCCTGTTATTGTCTCTAACTTCAACTACTTCTACCATAGAGAGACAGAGGCAGAGGACAAGTTGCCGTTGACAGATGCTAATGAGCAAGACATGAAGGCTGAGACAAATAACAAGCAGGGTAGCAACACCTCACTCAATATACCCAATGGCATTTGGGAGATGAACAAATAACTGAAGGACTCTGTTAAAAAGAAGAAGAAACTTCCACAAAGCAGTGTAAGAATTTTGAAGATATAGAGACTATACAGAGATTTAACCTTCATGATTTGTGTTGAAGAACGACTAAGTGAGGTATGTTGTTTGTAAACTTTAAAAATATGTTTTATAATGAAATACAGGGCATACCCTGATTGCCTCTTCAGTGTCTATTATGAGAATGACACATTGGAAATAACAGACAAGTCATGTTCAAGATGTCAACATATTACAAGCTTACTTTGTGTTAGGACAATTTGTTTGTTAAGCATAAAAGACCCTTATTGTCATATTTCAGCAGTATATATGTTTAAAGTTGTTTTTATAATTTTTGTCTTATTTGTAGTATCTTGGCCATTAATCCTAATGCTTATAACATTTTGCGCACCAGCTTGACTGCTGAGATTTTGGACACACAGACTTGAAACACAACTTTAAAAAGAGTGAAGAGTTGAAGTTTCTTCAAGGGCCATGAAAGTACAAGAGTTATACAGGTTTTAACCAGACACATTTAATGAAAATAATAGAGAGGAGTTAAATGCCACCAGCCTGCGTGTTATATGGAGCAACTTCTTGGCTCAATTTATGGGAATGACCTTTCCGCTGCTGCAATAGCTGACAAATAATGTTTATGACAGTAACATTACTGGCTTACTTCACTGATAGGTCAAGAGGTCGTGCAATAGGTCAAGTGAATCATGAGGCAAACTACTAGAACAAAAACTTAAAAATGTGCCGTATAGAGTTTCCACAATGTTACTATGACAATACTGAGAGTCAGTTTTTGATGCTTGAGACATGTATAGATGATCTATTGCACCCACAAGATGATGCAGCTTTCTTCAGATGTGCAAAATCATCAAGTGATAGGAATGATGGCCAATCCTTCTCAAATAGGACCAAGGTTGTTTATGAAAACATTGCAAAACACAAATATCTCAAATTAAATTTTTCTGTAAGAATGTGTACCTTGTATATAGTTTCTAGGATATAGGTCTGCTGTATTTATTTATTTTTAAATGTCTCACGATTTCATTGTATTTATTCATTCTCTCTGATACGTATCGGGGGTAACAATACTCCACTAATTATAGTCGTCTGACTTCACACTATGTATTTAATGGAGTGCCTTAAAATACGTATTTAGGAAACTGTTGAACTCGCCATACATAATCTTACTGTAACACCCATCATCATGCATATATACTTATATACGTATTTTTTATTTCAGCTTGGTTGAAAATGTACAAGTTGTTCTCCATTCTGGCATTTGATTGTGAGAGTTATTATCCAAAACGCTGTCCGACAAAGAAATGCATTCTGACCTGAAATACAGTATATTGTAGCCAAAGTACAGCAAAGATTGAATCTGTTTGTGAAGCGGATACCTTTTGGATCTCATGTATAAACATCATCAGTGGACATCATATTGACAGAATAAAAGTTTCAGTTACAACGTGATCAGAAAAAAACAGAAAGTAGAGAGAAGCCAAAGATAACCATGAATACAGGGTATAAAGGGAACTGTTATAGCTGTTGCATTAGTCCTGCTGTTGCAGGACTAATGGTAAATTATGCTGTGTTAATGCAATGTCAAAATGGTATTTTTTTATATCTTGTATTTACTGATTATAAAAGAAATGTTTGAAAGTAAGTTGCATGTTATTCTAGCTCCAGAAGGATATTATCTCAAAATAGCTTGGTCTTGTATAATGTCTGGATTTCTGGTTGAGCATAAAATCCAATTAAATTTACCACCAACCTACAAAAAATGCTTTCATTGGTAACACACACACGAGTTCTTTCAGATTAAAGTTAGCTATTGTGTAAGTTGTTAACCTTAATTTGAAGTTAAAAAACTTCAGTTGTGTGTTACCAAATAAAGTCATATTTTAAGTTGGTTCAACAATTTCCTTTTTCAGTGTTATATGCGTCTTCAAGGAGATGATACTTCAGCTTTAAGGATATAAAGATGATTACAGTGGTTATACAGTATGCCCATTTTAATGATATGAATGTCAGTCCCTTGTCTGTAAAGTCCCAGTTAAGTAACTACTCAGAGGTAGACTGGCCTGAAGTTATTACCTTGTGTTGTCAGGACTACAACGCGGGTGAGGGTTTATCACACCAACATGACCATTACACTGTATTTGTATTTGTACATATCAGTATATGACTTACTGTTATGTTGATGCAATATATTCTGGAATTTTAATAATGTCTCCTCATGTTTTATGTGGTCTGATGTTTTTCAAAAGGGTGTGTGTGTGTGAGCACGCTCTTGTACAGCTATCTTTGTGAGGACCAGTACAACCTACGGAGTGAGGACATTTTGGGAAAGTGAGGACCTTTTGGCAGGTCCTCACTTTGTGACCCCCTTTAATGGACTGTTTGGGGGTTAAGACTCGGTTTTAGGGTTAGGGTTCGAATTAGGTTTAGGTTAGGTTAAGGGTTAGGGTTAGGTTTAGGCATTTAGTATGGATGGTTGGGGTAAGGGCTAGGGACTGCATTATGCCAATGAGTGTCCTCACTAAGGCAGCTGTACAAACGTGTGTGTGTGTGTGTGGGTGCGCGCGTGCGCCAGGTGACAGAAGAAGAAAGTAAGAGGGGTCGGTGTTCTTGTAATTTCTCTTTATCTCAGTCGGTGTTAACCCAGAAAATGCCCCATGTTTTATACGATTTCGTCATTACTCTCAGGAGTCTGTCTCTGCTTTCACCGTTATGTTAGTGCCACACGCATACACACACACACACACACACACACACACACACACACACACACACACACACGGAAAGGTAGAGGTCACATTAAAGCAAGTGAATCAACAGTATCACTGGAGATCTTCCAGACAACAACAGGATGCCAGTCTGTGGATGACTAGGAGTAGTCTGAGCTATTAATGGTGGCCAGCTTCACCCGATACCCTTCTCTCAGGACTCACCTCAGAACCTTGTCTCGGGCTGAGGAGGCTCCTAAAACCTAAGGCTATAGATTCACTTCATAGACTTGAAGCAATAAATTGTGGAATAACTCAACGAACAGTATAACTGCTTCACAGTCACCAACAAGCTTTTTTTCTTGCTTCAAGTGTGATGCAGTGTGAAAAGCAATAGACCCCCCGACGAGGTAACGTGAATCTAATTTCTTCATACAAAATAACAATGAATAAACTGTGTCATGCATGTTCCTATGAAGTAGCTGGTGGGACAAAGTGGAAGATATGTTGTTGACAAAATGGATAAGTAATCAGCAGTCGTAAGATCGTGTCTAATATCAACATCTTTATCTGTGACTAATATTCAGAAGATACAATAAGGTGATGAGATTAATTGCTTTTGTATTACATGTTCATATTGTTGATTTTCAAGTTCTTGATTTTCAATGCCTGTAAATTTTGGGCAAACCTACAACATAGTTAATTATTGTTTCCATAAGAAAACTTGAGGAACATTTTTAAAAGCATCATATCCGGGATAGATGCATCTCTTTAGGTGGTATTATAGTGGCGGAATGAACTGAGAGACGTTAAAAAAAAAAAATTGATTTCAGGCTTGTTTTCCATCTTATATTGAAAAAAATACTATAAATTCAAATTGTTGATATCAGTATTGTCTTATTTTGTGCACAACAGTGTAGCAGTAGGTTTTACTCAGAGGGTTTATAAAATAAAACTGTTACAACAATGATTTGCAAGAAATGTCTAATTATCAAAGACCTACTCACAGTCAACTTTAGAGCTGATTTTATTCCGTATCTCATCACAACTGTTGTGTCATTATGCAGAGTTGGGAACATTAACACAAACATTTTTCTGGCTCTCCGAATTCTCTCGATCCCAATATTGTTTTCCAACTGCTGCAGTAAAACAGGTTGCATTTCCTCTAACCTGATAGCAGGAACCCTAAACTATGAATGGATGTATGTCTCAGATTATGACCATAGGACATGTGGGACATCCAAGGACAAAGAGTGAAAACAGTGCCAGTGATGAAAAGAGAGAAAGGAGGGATGAATAACACTCGGGAGGAGATGGGATTTTTGAGTTCACACGTTACCTGTTGTCTGGTAATGGACTGTCAGACACACGGATAGGTTGCAAGCGGGTGTGGAAATAGCCTCCAAGTGAAATTGATATCTGCCACCCACATAAATCTGCATGTTCACACGACACATGCTCTCACACACAAAACACAACTGAGCCTGTAATTTGTGTAACTGAAGCTACAGGTCAAAAAAAGACGTGCCATACATTTATAAGGTGTCATCTAAGATGTCAAATTGGAATAACAGAGATTCGAGAGGAGATACCTCTTGCATGCCTGCATGTTCCGGACATTTTCCTGTTGTTGTGTCTAAACTGAAAAATCTCTAGCTGAGTTCTCCGTAAGTGAAACACAAAATCTAGAAAAGGAAACGATTCTAAGAATTTTCTGTTTCAATTGAGATTCAATCTCAAATTTGAAAAGGACAGAGCCAACATCCTAAATTTTAAATCCAGATATCATCCATCATATCAGCGAGGACTAAAGCAGCTTTTGATATTAATCCCAGTGTCTGTTTTTTCTGCGTGTGTGTCTGTGTGTGTGTTTGAGCGTCCCACATTCTCATGGCACTGTGAGGTTTTAACTACAGCCAGTCAATCTGACTGGCTCCTTAACAAGGTTGGGTCACAAGAGGTCACTAAAATTGTATTCCATTACAGTCACCAGATACCTCATCAAAATTGTAATTGGTAATGTAATCCAAGGGATTTCCCAAACTCTGAAATAGAGACTACCAGATTACTTTCGGTATTTCTTATGTAATCTTTGAATAAATAATGTTTAATAATTTCATTTGTCAATCAGCACAAGCAGAGACCTTTGATCTTTGATATTGTTGCTTCTTTCTGGTCTTAGTTGTCCAGTTAAAAGTATCTTGTTCCCCATTTAAAATTGATTTCAATTTTAGAAAGTAGAATCCATGTCCACCACCGACATGTGCTTTATCCATTCCCACAACAGAACAGCCTGCCCCTGCAGGCAGAACCAACGTGGGTGAATTTGTTTGTTCAAAGGACTCAAACTGCACAGTGGAAGATACTTGTCAAGTGCTTAAAGATGCATGAGAGTGCTCCATCATTAACGAGATGCTTTGATGGAAAGTTCCACACCGGAGTGGAATATATGGGCAGCGAGTGAGAAGACAGACAGAGGAGGCCACAGTAGGCTTAGTACAGAGAGAAAGAGAGAGAGAGTTTTTGTGACACTCAGGACACAGAGGAAAGCACTGGCACACAGTTTATTTCTGTTCAGTCTGGAGCCTAAATCTGTTTACAGTCACATTTTGGGAATTTCTTTCATTGTGGGACAAAGAGAAACATGTAACACTGAATTTGAAGGTGAAGACGTGCTTGAAGTTTAGGGAAAGGGTAAGGTTAGGGTTGGAAAAGTAATAATTATTGTTAAGGTGAGAGTATTGTTACAGGAAATGAATGTATGTCAATGTAACGTCCTGAAGTCCAATCTGATCATTTCTTATCAACATGAAAAGCATAAATACCAAGGATGCACATTTTATAACTTCATCACACAAACAGCAACTTGTCTGTGTTACCATGACAACAACTCGACCTTTTGTACAGTGTTATAATTGTGATAACTTTCACAGCTTTGGTCAACGTGACTTAGAAACTGTTACAATTAAGGACAAGAGACCCTTGTCAAAGTTTCTAAAGACCAGGCCTCATGACTGATCGTCAGGATACATCTGAGTGGCGGAAATTGAAGCAAACACCATCATTACAACCACTGATGTGTCCTTTAACAAGGCCCTTCAAGCAGCATTATGTGTCTATTTTTACATTAAAATAACATGTATGACTTATAATAAGGAAAAGGAAAAAGTTGTGGAAACATTTTCTGAAACAAAAACTTTGGACAACATTTCCTTTTCATTCATTCATTCATTTGTATTTATTATAAACATGTAAATAACAAAATAAATTATACAAACGTATTATTTACAACCAGTGATGAGGGAAAAAAATCAAACACCTAATGATTTAATCTACATATTCAAAAAGGAGTGAGAAGAAGTACAAACTAATTTAATCTCACCCCTTCTCCATAAGTCATTAATTTATAATTATCTTACACTTAACCAACTTCCTATGCATCTATAAATATGTTAACTGTGCTCTATATTGTATGTAATGTACAAAAATGATATGTTATAATAAATACAACATAAATATACATTTTGAAATGATATTTGGGTTTGGGTGGGGTTCAGTCATGTTGGCTGTACTATCTACTTGATTATTTTTTTTACGATGCACGTGCCTCTAATTGGAAGAAACATCCGGCTCTGGTTGGGTTCGGAGGCCAAAAATAGAATCCCTGTTTCTCTCTCTGAATTGCACTCTTTCATTACCACTCTGTGCCTCTAACACTTGCTCTTGCACCACGTGTCTTAGGCATGAGCTGGAACAAGACATGTGTAATTCTTTACGGCTCTATGTCACACAGAGGCAGAGCTGAAGACACAAGCTCCTGCAGTGTCGACATTTTAGTGCACGGTTGTTGTGGGTTCACATGATTTCAGTCAATCTAAAGAAATGAATGCCGACTTGCAACGAGTGGACAGCTCAAGTTCTAGTTTGTGCTGAGATGATGATGTTGTTTTCTGTACATGAACTTGATTGCTAAAGCTCAACAGCATCCTGTTATTATCACTTGTGGCTGCAGAGGCCGCTGTTGCCAGTGTTGAGTCTTGTTTTAACTTTGAAATACTCCACACTGGAGCATCTGAGGCCAGCAAATACCGGGGACTGTGTTTGTATTTTCTAGGAACGTTTTGAACTGTTAACGTGGAACAGGGGGAGCTAAGAATGACACAGGGCTGGTGGTTTGCATAATTAGAGCCAAACTCAGAACAAAACTGTGATTCACTGCCGCCAGTCATGGGATTCAATAGAGTGGTCACCTCCAATTGGTTTCATTTACATTTCAAACATAATTGTGTAACAGGCTGTTGATGATGAGTCCTTCGAGTTTTCTCCGTGTTGTTGTCGTCTCTGCCTCAGAAATGACAAACATGAAAAAAGAATTTCTCCCTGATTTACAAAAACAGTTTTACAAAGTTGTGATTTTCTATACTTTTCAGTGAAATAACCACTACAGCAATGAATTATTGTAATGTTTGCATATAGACTTTTATGCTGGACTCACACTTACGCGTTGTGCCAGCATGATCACATACACAACGTAGCCAGCTTTCGTCCTAAGGTGCTATGCTAGCTATCAATACAACGATAAAGAGAAGTGCACAGGAAATAAAATCCACGACAAAATAGAAGACGCAGTAAGAAAAGATTAGAAACAGAGACCTCTTAATCTTTTGCTGTTTACTCGCCACTTAGGTCACCAGGTCCGTCTGAGTTCGTCTGAGACAGCTCACACACACACACACACACGGTGAGAGAGAGGCTCACTCATTAAAACGTGTTAAGTTGTTCTCCGTAGTGAAACCTGACAACATCTGTTTAAGTCTGTTGATTGAGTGGACAGAATTAATCATCCTCTCCCGATCCCTCAGATTACACATCTTCAAGACAGACAAACAACCACGAGCTGATAGTTGGTCACATAAGGCTTTGGTCTTGTTGAGATGAAGAATTTTCTCAAACTTACTTTGACATTGTCTTGTCTTACATCCAACGCAAAACTGCACAAGGTGCCAAAACGCTTGATGCAAGTGTCTTTGCTGTTTTCAGACAAATACGGTTGTCTTTCCCATCCTGTGCCAATGTTACTCAAATAGCAAATGCACCCTTGATTAAATAAGAGACCAAGCACAACCATTTTGAAATATGCGTGTGGCGCAGTAACCTTTGTCTGCTGTTGAACTTACAAAAGTGGATTCGGAGAATAGATTCACGGCTAAATTTGTGGTAAAGACGTACTCTCAAGACACACCAACAACTCCTGATTGACCCTGTGGCTTAGTGTCATGGTCATTAGCATCAGAGATTTCATAATCAGGATGAAGAATTTCCTCCTCGTCTTCCCCATGTTCTCATCTCTGTGATCATTTCATAACTGCAGCCTGGAATCACTACATTTTGACCCATTTGTGTAAAGTTGATGTTTTTTTAAATCTACTTAAATTAATGATAAATGCATAGCTTGTGCAACAGATGGTTAGTTTATGAAAGTGCACTAAAATCATTTCAGTGATTCTGTCCAAACCATTCACACACACATGCACACATTTGCTCAAGGGAACTGTGAGTGAATTTAATTTTATAACCATGTTTCATTATATGATTGTGACTCTATTAGTTTAAATCGATATGTCACATATGTTGTTGTTGAGAAAGGAAATACAAAGAAAGTTAATGAAAAGGTCTAGTAGTGGGTTGAAACCTCCTTCGTGTCAATTTCAGTTCTGAGAATATAAAAAAATATACACCTGCACGTGTCTGGAGGATGTTTGAGATGGGAGCATATGAGTTAACTTTCGTACATGAACTGCTGTAGAGTATTTGCAGCCCTTTGTTGCGTGTCATACAGTGTTGGGATGAAATACATTTACTCTATTACTGTACTCAACTACATTTTCATGTGTCTGTACATGATTTATTTCTGGGTACTTTTCACTTTACTCTCAGCAAATATCTGTACTTTCTACTCCACTACATTTTTAAAAGGTGTCACATGTTCATTATTTTGATTGTAGTTATTATTGATTGTTTTTATTTATGTTATTATGTTATTATTATTGGCTCCCTGATCAATAAGAGTGGGTGTGTAACATTAGACTCCACCTCCTTCTACGAGAGCAAATCAGGCCTACAGCTGCAAAATTTCCTTCCCCATATGGTTTCAGGTCTTGCTGCTACATCGCATATTGTTGTTTTTGAAAAATTTCAGTTTTTTCGTGTCTTACTCATGTTATGTCAAGCATCACATACAAAATCAATGAGAGAGAGCAGTTTGGATTGTGTTTTGTGTGATTGTGTTTGGAACAGAAGAAAAGAGCGGGACAGAGTCAGATGGAGGCAGTTTCTGCATGTCATTAAGCGGTAAAGGTCAAAATTCCTCTTCATCATCTCAAATGTCATCCTCTCTTCCTCTTGGGTTTTCATCTCCATCGATCAGTAGCAGTGATGTAACACTGTAATCAACATAAAACCAGCCACACTCCCTCCGTCTCTCCTCTCACAAAAAGCAGTCCACACTATTTTTCTGAAAATTGAACATTTTACGACAAACACCCTGCAAATGTCAACGTGCTCATGTGCCATCAAATCACGTAAATACGCTCTGTTCACCCGCTTGTTAGGCGGATTAGTGAAAAGGTCATGTGCTTTTAGAGGTATCATCCTCACCAAAATGATATGATAAAAAATGGATACAAAATTCAGAGTAGAGACACTCAAACTGCCTTGTGATATTTTCTTAACCAACACAATCTGACACATCCTATCCTGAATGTATAAATCCCTACATGGCTCAGTTTTTTGTGTGTTTCCGCTCTGTCTTAACAAAGCCAGCTGGTTGCCAGCTGACTGGCTGGATCAGTGGCTGGTGTGGGACAGCAGCAGATGCGTGTCTTATCCGTGTGATGCATCCACACCCGTTACATAAGAGGATCTCTCCGCAGGTAACAGACCAGCTGTATGAAAAGGACATGGATATCAAATGGTCTGTCCCTGATCTGTGCCAACACATGTTACCATTCAGTAGTGTTTCTACTCTCAGTGATAAATACTGTCTATTATATTCTAAAGTGTGCCTGCAGTAATATTGTGGTCATCTATTATCTTTGCACAACTGATGCAACACAAAAGCAGAATGATATTTATCTTAATGCTTGATAAATGGACTTCACTTTAACTCTGGTTTAACTCTCTTAACTGTGCAATATATCATTATTATATCCATTCAATGTACATATTCTAACACTGCACATATATTTCTTGTTTTTACACTGTATTTATTAGTTTTTATTCCATTCATATTTTCTATATATTTATATTTCCTTACACTTAAGTATTATTATCATTACACTTGGATATTGCATGTTACTTATTATTACTTACTGATTCTTATTTTTGACTCTGGCTGCTGTTATATTGCAAATTTCCCCATTGTGGGACTAATAAAGGATTATCTTATCTTATTTTATCTTATCTTATCTTAGAGTGTGGAAAGTCAAATCAATGAGATCACATTTTGAGTTTAAATCGGAGCTGTTTTCGTGTTTGTCTGATGTGTGTTCTACAGAGGGAGACTTTTTGATGTCATGTCACATGTTTAATTCTCAGCTGCACTGTGCTCCACGCTGCTCAAAGCTCCATCTTGTGGGGATATTATGTAACAGTATGAGGGTCCTATAGGGGTTGGCTGCAGCCAATTAGGGCTGATATTGGCTGAGAGGCATGGTACACTCCTGACAGGGGGCCAGTCTATCACAGCGCTGATATATAGAGACAAACCACTATTCAAGGCCACATTCACACCTCCAGGCAATTTAAGGTCTTCGAACTGTGGGAGGAAGCCAGAGGACCCACAGAAAGTGCTCACAGGCACAGGGCGAACATACACAAAGGCCCTGAATGAAGAGGGGTTTGAGCCCAGAACCTTGTTGCTGTGATTACCACTGTAGAAAGTATACACAAGCATGAACATCCAAACTTGATAAACACTAGGACAGAAGCGACGAAGACCAGAAGACTAAATATACTCTTGTGTCTTAGTGGCTTGTGCGAAAAACGTTAGCGGGGCCTAAGTTGGGTCTCAACTTGTGTGGGGACATTCATTGTTTTCTAGTGATAACCACCTCACCACTGATTTACGCCTCAGTCCAGACAGTTATTGGCATATTGGACAAGATAAATCTGCTTTAAATTAATGACTGTAAGGAAATTATTAGGGTGAGAATTTAATTTCACAGAGGCAAGGCCGTCCTCATGTTTGATATTTTCCTTTAACCCTAACCTCAAGTCATAGGAAAAACTGGAATACGCACCTTGAAAATACTGCATTTCTAAATGGTAAAAATAAATAAGAATTAGAGTAAACCTGTATATTTATTGACCTAAAAGAGTTGATGTAACTAAACATCTGCATCCTGAAAGAAATGTGATACCTGACTGATTCCAAATGACAGATCAAAGCCAGCAATCATAAATAAATAAATGGCGTAATGACGTGGCTTCAAGTTTGCACCTCGAAGAAATCCGCTGCACTCTGTCAGGATCCCACTTTCAGTTTATAAAGATCTGGGAACCCTTCATTGAGCATATTTTCAAAGAGAGGTGTCAGTCTGAGAATTAAATGTATTGCTTGTATTTTATTACACTGTTAACTGTTTACCACTGAATGCTATTGCATTGTGCCTGATCCACCGGGACTCATTTTGGGCCTTCCTCCACTTCACCTGGTTTTTACCTCATGGACTGTGTTTCTGGCCCTCAACCCACTTCTGGGCTTTTTGGACAATACGGACTGACATCCAAGATCGTCCTTTATATTTCTTGTGACGTGGCAGCTTGTTTATTTTGTTCTTTATTGTGTTTTAATACGTCCTTTTAATTTGTGTATTGTGGTGTAAAATTTTGCAAATAAAATAAAAATAGGACATTGTACAAGTTATACAAGCGTGATTTATTCATTTGAAGTCACAAACAGGATTCCAAAAGCTATTTTTATGTTAATTACAGGAGCCAAGGGAAGTCGATGATTTGTGTGTCACAGCACACGGTTACAAATTCATTTGTCAGGATTCATAGAATTTCCTGCAGCCATTTAGGAAATAAGCTCATGCCAGAAGCTTAACAGTGGATCTGTGTGAGTGGAAAGTGAATGCTTACCACTCAAGGGGACATGGAGTGAAAGGGTGCAGTGTTCAAATAGCACGTCACAGGACTGGCTGTCATCTCTTAAGTGCAAATTAAATTAGAAACAGTAAATACGAGCCCTGCAGCGAAACCTGACTCAAAAAGTATTTTTTTTGTATGTTCCACTAAAGCAAACATAACAAATAAAACTTTTTTTAGGCCAATCATCACAACAGTGACCAAGCAATGTGAACTCAACAGGTAGAATAAAGTCTGGTTAGCAAGTCACTTTCAGACTAAACACTGGTTTACTGGTACTGAGTCTTGTGTCTTGAGTCTTGAGTCTTGGGTTTACTGGTACTAATTTGAAGGGTTTGGTTAGCTTCATGTGCTGTAATAATATCACCACATATCCAGTACAGTGTTGAGTGTAAAAGAAAAGATTACATGTGCAGCATGGCATTAGTGGAGGCCGGCTTCCCACTGATACAATAAAAAAGTATGAAACATCAGAAGCATTTTCACCAACTTAGATGAAACAAAGTAAAAAACAAAACTCAGCCTTGGATTCTTTTTCGATGTAGAACATGTGATCGATTGTACAAAGAATAAAGTTTTTATTTAGATTTTGTTTTCTTGTAATCCCGTGACGGAGTGATGAGTTGCCTGGGTGAACATCCACGCTTGATATTATCTGATGGGGCGGAAGAGTTATTGCAGGTCGATGAGTGCGTCTGTCGTGCAGCCTCAAACACGGCCTTGATTTTCAGCCACCTCAACAACCAGATGACGGGCATAACCCTAAAACAAAGAAACAAATCAAGTCCAGTCGGGTTGAGGAACAGCAGAAATTTATTAAAATTGGTGGCAAAATAAGTAAACATGTATACATCGAAAACAAGTGAACAGGTTTCCAGGATAGTACTTCAATTGTTTTACCTGTCCTTGGTGTTCTTCTTGAGGCTATAAACAACTGTGTTGAAAAAGAAGAAGAAAAAATGTCTCAGGCTATGCCAGGCCCAGAAAAACAACTCTGGAGTGAAGCTGGGCAGCATCTGTAATCTAGGAGAAGACAGAAAAGACATACTCAAAACACTCAGTCAAAATCCATGAATTATTCCATGGGAAAATGGTGATAATGTCAAAGAAAGTGAAAACTGGATCCACAACCACAATTTAATTTGTTCTTCCCTGACCCATACCACCTCCTTCCTAAAATTGTTTTTCTGCACAAGGTACAAACCAGAGCATTGATCAAATTCAACAGACTTCCCAGTGCAAAGTGTGACACGGGTCGATCAGCAGTAAATATTGTATAGATGTCTCACTGAAAACCCCTGGTGAATATGACTATGTTTCAACCTGGTTTATTTACCTGATTTTAATGTGTTATTGAACCCTTCACATATAATCAAATGAAGTTTAAGTAAGCACTATTACCTTAAAAAATATGTGCATTGAACTTAAAATATATATTTTGATTTAGATAAATGCATTTTGTTCAACCACTTGACATAATAAAATGTAGTAAATTCAACACAAATATGTGTATTACGTATATATCTTGACGCAAAGCTCAGCTGCTATAGCTATAGCCCTAAATTTTCGACAAACATGTATGAGAGTGGTTTTCCCGATCCCCAAAATACTGTTCCGTTAAACGAAAGATGAAAAGTGTATAATTTTTCACCCCCTTGTCTCCCTATAAAATGTTTCAGAGCAGACAACCTCAGCCGTGAGTCCTGTCGGTGTTGTGTACAGTATATTTCAGTGTATTTATTACCTCTGCTTACTGTGGACTTTGGCAGTGCCCGTCTGTATATGTCTGTTGTCTGTAAAAGATGTCAGTGTGGCTTTATCCTGCTTCTCCTTCATCTCCTCCTCTTCCTCTGTGGTGGTTTCCAGATGCATCCACACTTTACTTTGGTTGCTGCTAAGTGGCCCCTGGGATATGTTTTTCCTCATTAAATATGGGGCAAGACCTGCACACGGGGAGAAAAAAACATGTCATTGAGAGAAATTAGGTTAAGGTTGAGTGCATGTAACAAAAAGTTTGTGTCTTGGGTCTACAATTTTTCATAGTATTTTGACCAACCATTGCGCTTAAGAAAATCAATGGTGTCTTTGTAGCCACTGTAGTAGGCTTGATCCAGCGTCTGCAGAGACAGAGACGTACAAATATAGTTAAATGTCTTTTTCTCAGTGTTATTGTTGCATAAGTGGCCTTGATCCACAATGATAAATCAGCACCGTCCACTGAGAGTGTTACATCCAGTGATAGACACCATGGGACTGACCTCTAAAGCCATGGGGTAAAGAGCGTTGATGACCCTGAAGCTGTTGGCCATGTTGCCCTTCAGCGTGGATCCGCTCACCACCATGTCCCAAATGCACGGCGTGTCCGAGGGGCAGATGTCGGTCTCTCCGGAGAACGGGGACACTGTCAACGTGTTGCTGCAGGACAGTACAGGCTGCATCCCACTGAAACCTCCATCTACATAATACTGCAAGACATGATCACATATATTACGATGTAAACCGAAAAAACTGGGCTGCAAGTGAGTCGGCGGGAAAAGCATAAAATATACTCACTTCTCCTTTGAAGGATGGGGGCAGAATTCCACAGTACCAAGGCACAAAGCAGCTACAAAGCAGGGCCTAAAGACAACATGCAAGAATTACACATGTCCATGTGTTTGTTTATACTCAGGGACCTGTAGTGCAAACTCACCTGTACTACATCCTCTTTGGACTGAAACTCAGTCATCACTATGTGCTTGCCATCACTCAGACGGGTCATAGCCACAGCGAGACGACCGCTGGCAAAGTGGTGTGCATCAGGGGGAAGGTACTTGTTCAAAATACTCTCCAACCAGTGGAGCACATTGATTGAGGGGTTGAATGGCCCGAGTGTAAATGCCTTCATCTGTTTGGCAAAGTGTATTATCTCATCCCGAATGGTGACTGTAAAACACAGAGAGCTGTGAGTCTAAAGAAATGATAATCATCATGAAACAGTTTTGAAGAAATTATCAAGTCACTTACTTGGGCTCATCTCACAGACCACAGCAGCTGCCACCAGAGATCCAGCAGACGCACCGAGAACATACGGAGCTGTGCGCAGAATCCAGGGAACATAGTTCAGGAAACACTGGGCCACCCCTAACTGGTAGGTGGCCATGAATCCAGACCCGGAGAAGGAGACGGACTGAGGAACTTCACCGTTATTGCAATTGACAACTCCTGAAGCCATTTTCTGAAGCTTTTCGACGATCCGTTTCAATTGTAGATGGTGAAAAACATTTGTGCTGTGGCACAACTTCTGCTTTAAAGAGGAGCCAGTTCCAGCAGGCTGAGATAAGTTATTCAGTGGGAAATGGCTGAGCGTTAATAAGCACATCTCAATTAGACATACCATATTGGTCATACCCACGTGGTACCAGTAATGTGCCGGTACTCAGTGGTACTTCTGATCTTTGTCCTCATGAGTACCGTTACTTCTTATTGCGTACCGCCACCTCCTGGGGAGTCTTGGTACACACATGTACACATGAGTACGCACCGTGTTGTGCCAGGGTACGTATCCTCGACAGACTTTCTGCCCTTCGATCTCACCCAAATAAATATAGAAACATGTGGATTATGTGTTTTACACATTAGATCAACAAACCTTTCTATAATCCTGAGGATGTTTTCTAACCACACCAGAGGAAAGAATGGAGATATCAAACTCAGAGGAGACATGGCACAGCTTTTAATTTTCTTTGTGCCAAAAAAGAAATTCTGCCTGAATTTGATAATCTGGGACAAGTCACTTGGTAATCTGGGACACTTGTATTAGGTTCAGGCCAACAGATATCGAATTTTCAGAAGGTTTTATGACACGCATTCAAAATACATTTGAAGTGGTATACATTACCAAAATATTCATATAAATATATCCAAGAAACATACGATGATCATGTTGTGAACTGCTGAATTATAGGGTACTGGCACCTTTTTGGTCCAATTCAGGCACTGAGTGGTACGGCATGCAGTACTGTCAATTACTGTTTTCTCTTTCTAGTCATAAAACATGATTTTGGTTTGCTTATCTCACACTGACTTCCATGTGAAGCCAATATAAACAAAACTCTCCAGACATTTGGAAATCCTGAATGAATGAACAAAAGTTCAAATCAACAACAAAAACAGACTTAAACCAGCAGCTCACTTCAGTACATTTGGTACAGACTTGCAGAGAAACATTATCTAGGATTACATAGTTTTCAAAAGGACAACTAAAGCATTTTAGTCAAAAATTATGAGCGTTGAGAATTCAACGTAATTTGCAACAGTTATTAATACATTTATTATTATTTTTTTACATTTATTTGTCTAATACTTTATCAAGGATACAAACATGAAAGTAGTCATTGGTTTTATACAATCAAATAATTATCTTGGGGGTGTACTCTCATCATCTCAGCTGCTGTTTCCTGTGCTACCACAGCACCCCCTGCAGGTAGAGAGGCCAGCTTTGACTTGGGGAGTAAGCAAGAAGTAGGCTACTGTGATTGAGTGTGTTTAGCTCACAGGTTTCCTATATTACATGAGGCTGTGTTTGCTCTTAAGTGATACAGCTAAGCAAAATGTAAATGGACCACATTGTTTTGATCTGTCTCATTTGTCTTTGTGCTTCACTGTGCTCTAAGACCCAATCCAAGACCTTTCAACACCATTAAAGTGCCAAAAGTATCATGTACCACAGTACATGATACTTTTGTGCATCACAACAACAAATGAATGACATATTTTACATGTAATTTAATCATTTGAAAAATGCTACATAAAATAGTTAGAAAGAATGTTCAATTATCCACATTCCATTTTAATGCAATACAACACACTACACAAAAAAATACATCTTCAAGTTGATTCATCACAAACTATAGTAAAATAACATTTTCATGTTAAACCTGGCTTTTGATCTACAACACTTTTTTTGTGTGAACATGAATAATCTATTCTTCTTCGTCCAATCTGAGAAAAAGAAAAGTTGAACACCATCGCCATCTATTTAAACCACTTACCTACAAGACTTGCAGGATTTAGTGCATGAGAATCTGTGTATTAACTGTAATGCTATTATTTTGAGTGCACCTGAGAAATTTTAATTCTGGGGATTATTGCTCTGATTTCTCTCACAGTTTTCCTTATCCCTTAGTGTTCATTCTGATCACAGAAAAAAAAAACTGAAAAATAAAAAGCAATCTCACAGTGCAACAATTTCTGACAATACAACTAACAGTGCATTTTGTTAAAACTTTAAAGGGGACATAGCATGCAAATTCCACTTTGTTAGTGCTTCTACACGTTAATGTGGGTATCTGGCATGTCTACCAACCCAAAAACTCTGGGAAAAAAACACTCGCGCGTTTTGTTATGGTTCCTCTAAGTCAGAAACGTCATGCTTGAGCGACTCGATTGAGCTTCCTGGGTTTTGTGTCGTAACAAGGAACTGGAAGTCTCCCTACATGGCTTGGCCCACCGAGGCTGCGGCAGCGAGCCCGCCCTGCGGCAGCGCTGGCTGTCCAGGACGAGCATTTCTCGTGGTCAGCCGCGATTCACCACATGTGGCAGTCTTCTACAGTCAGCATGCTCGGCGCACCGCCGCCTCCCATGCGTGAGCTGGAATTTGTGTCAGCGCCACACAGCCAGCAGTGGAAGACTTCCGCAGTGTTCAGCACTACTGTAGGCCGGGTTTACACCGGACGCGGAAGCGAGGCTGCGAGGCAGCGCAGCGCCGTTCTCAAGCGCGCAGCTGCCTGGCTGTTCACACGGGACGTGCATTTCTCCGCGCTGGTCAGCCCCATAGACTGTATATATAAGGTCAGCCCGCGATTCTGTTTTTCCCGCTTGTTGTTGTACCCGTTGAATGTCGGGGTTCGGGATAAATGATGGTCTTCATAGCCCCCCCACTCTCTCTTTCTCTGTCTGTCTGCTTGTGTGCTTGTAGTGGATGGGCAGAGGGGGACATTTAATTATGTGATTGGGAAAATTAAAACTCCAGGACAATAGAAGGGGAATACAAAGTATGGGATGCATATTTTCATAATTTATATCATATAAAATATGTAATTTATATCGTTTAAAATCATGGGGGGAGAGGGAGGGGGAGCTGGCTCATTCGCATTTAAAGGAACAGGCACTCAAAACAGGTCACTCGGTGGAGGGCTGTTTTATACAGGGTAAAAAGGGTGCTGTTTTAAATGATCCTTGTGGTATTTTGACCAAAGTATGTTACAGACATTTCATTAAGACCCCAAGGAACCATATCAACTTGTGGTAAAATGGGCATGCTATGTCCCCTTTAACACCTGGGTTATTTTTTTCTGAAGCTGAAACCAGAAGAAATACACACCACAGTTTTATCTATCTTACAGGAGCATCAGTTAGAGGAGGCTGTGGAGACATACGATCAGGGGAAATCTCGAAATGGTCTTCACGGGTCTCGTGCGTGGGACTGCTGTATGGAAGGTTCCCGTACAGAGGTGAACTGGGTTCCGGGGACTCGGCGGGGTCGGCCTGCTTTTTCCTGATGTCGTGTGGGAGTTTCAGAAACCTGAGGGGAGCCAGACAGGAAGCAATAACTACTAATTGTCAAAGCTTTCATTGGGGGAAATATCGACAGTGAATGAGAAAGAGAAAAGGACAGAGACCTGAAGAGGAGTTTTTGACCTCGCTCCTTTTTGATGATGTTCAGCTTGTAGTAGTGCCGCAAAGCTCGGGACATTTTCTCGTAGGTCATGTTGTCTCGGTTCTGTAAAATACAGATCGCACGTTATAAAACGGGCTGCGTAACGCCTCTTACAACGATGTCCCCTGTCAGATGAACCACACAGACCGAAGTGCTCACCTTGTGGTTTCCCCAGAGACACGCCAGTCCGTTTGGGTCGACCACCCTGAACACCAGGCTGTCCCTGTCTTCCCATCGAATGTATTGTTGGTAACGGTCGTCACACAGTAGCTGATACACATAGTCCCATAGCAGTCTGCACTCTGACAGTGAATAAATAATGAAAACAAAAGCAAGACTATGAGCAATTATTGACATTTAAATCTCTATTAGGTATCTTATATGCAGTGGATTAGGGCTGGGCAATAAAAGGATTTCAATAAATATTGCAATATACTTTTGATCAATGGTAATACAACAAAGGGTCAGTATATATTGATATAATGCTTTTGCATTGTACAAGCACAGTGAGGAGATATATAACATATAATTAATCTACCTCAGATTTGTAAGATGCTCAAGTCTTCATCATTATGTGGCCATAAAGAAGAGTTTAAAACCTTCACTCAGGAGCAAAAGTCAGTCTTTAAGCTTAAACTTTTATCCTGACAATTATCAATATCTACTGATATGAATTTTTTTTATCTTGATATCATTTTTGGTCATATCGTCTTACCCCACAGGGGATAAATTTTTTTAAATACAACCCAAACTCAAAAACTTGGTCATACCCAAGCATGCATGCTCTAATTATGTCAATCTTACAAAGATCATTTAAAAACTAGTGTATAAATTTACTTATTTCAACTAAACACCCAGTCTTGTGTATTTGTTCTTAAAGCCAATTTAATTCATTGTTTGAAGTTTTGTAGTTTGTGCTGTTTGCTCTGCCAAAGGCTGCGAAATGGCCAATAAAATCATATCAAGATCGAAATATTCACGATGAATGTCATGCTATTATTTCAATTATATTTTTCAGATTTTTGCTCCTGATTGAGGTTGTGGTTTCAACCTCTTCTTCATGAGCAGATAATGAAAAATCGGAAGAAGCTCAATTATGTGTGAAACCTCCTCACTGTGCTTGTACATTGCATAAACATTATATATCGATATATATATATTGAACTTTTTTTTACATTTCACGTGATAAAAACTATATAGCAGAAATCATTGATATTGTTTTATTACCCAGCTCTAGCTCTGCCTCACAAACAAAATGAAAACAGATGAACAAGGTGACAAAAGAGTAAATATGAGACCTCGTCTTGAATTGCCAAGAAAGAGCCTCGTTTTCACACGTGTTGCTCTGAGGCTTACTGATGTCTCACGTCTAAAAGCTGTGTCAGACTTATATGAGTTTTTCTACCCCCTAGTGGTCTCTCTAGACAAAATACTTCAGTTTTGTATATCTTCCAAGAGAACACTGTAGTAGAACTATTAATAAATGAACGTAGCAGTACCTGGGATGCGGCCGTTGACTTTGTGCACTGGGCTCCTCTCTCGACTGGACAGGTTGAGAGGCTCCTGGCTGATGCTCTTTGTTGGAGGAGGACACTGAGCTTTGCTGTGGGGAGATGTGGGGACAGCTGTTGATCCATGTAAGAGAGAGGGGGAGGGGGGGGATTCATAGGAAAACAAAAAGAGAGAGACAGCAGATCAGACATTACAGTAAATCATTTCAACTGTGCTATAACAGTTTGATATACCCACTAGTATGTGTGAGTGGAGCAGGGTGATTGTGAAAGATCGACTGACGATCTCTGAGAGGTGACGCGGGCTCTGATTGGCTCACAGCGGTCACCACAGCTGTCGACGCTGCGCTGGTGAAAGCGAGGGAAGCTGTGTGAGAGAGAAACATGAGGAACTGTGAAAAAAAAGAGCTAAACTGAAAGCAAAAGTGATTTTTTACAGCTACTTGGACTTTTCACATCAATGTGTGTGATGAAGGTTAGTGAATGTTTGACATGAAGAGGCCATTTTATTACTAAGATAAAGTGCAGAGAATGAAGTGATTGTTCTGAACTGTGGAGTTAATAATCACTGGTTTTACAGGTAAACGCGACACACCCACACACTGTACTTCCTCTTTGGAAAGTACCTTGCGATGGTAGGGAATGTGTGTGTTTGAGGGACAAACAAGGAAAGTGTGTGTTTGTTTTTCTCTATTAAAGAGTAAGATATTTTACTCCAGTACACATTACGCACAGATTTGAGTTACCAGTACTTTCCATTTATTGCAACTTTATAGGGAAAATGCCCCAGTTTTTGTTCCTCTACTTTTCACATACAAGACATAACATTAAGACTATGATGCACTGCGATCCTGTAAACTGCCCAGCAAGGCACTGGTCCAGTGGAGGATCTAGGATCTTTCTAAATAAGGGGTCATAAAGGGGTCACAATTAACAAAGAGGGACCAGTTACATGTCCAGAGTAAAACCAAAGCAGGAAAGAGCAGCCTGATGTTTTTCGTCTGGTTAATCAGGAAGTATTAACAACAACCTAACCAAGAAAAACAAGTTTGATTTGACAAGCCACAAATTTGGATGTGTATTTATGAGTGTGTGCAGATCACTGCCTCACACTCTGCACAGTCTGTACACGCAGTACAAAACAATCTGACATTTACAGTTCATAGTTTGTTGTATTTGATTACATTCGATTATGCTACAGATGTTCAGATGGATATCTGTGTATATGTGTTTGTCTGTGTGTCATAAGCTGAGAGGTACACATTCATGCCTTCATCGCCAGCAGAGTGGATTATTATGAGTTTTCACAGGAACCAGGGGGCAGATCCAGGATTTTGTTTTCACTTTCTTTAACATTGCGAGATACTGCATTTTTTTAACATTTTCACTGAAGTAGCCATGTGTTTGAAAGCTGCGGTACAAATAAAGTTGACATATTCACTCTATGTGTCAATATACATGGCAGATTCAGATTCTCATTGATTTAGAGTATGTTCAGTAATATACTCCTTGACCTTCTGACCTTTGGTGTCATTGACTCTTGGGGGCTGAGGCTCTTGGACGCTGAGTGCGGGGACCTGGCAGCTGACTTGGCCCTGGCTGTGTACGTTTTCCGGGGTCAAGGAGGGAGGCGTATTTTGCGGATCGCAGACAGCACCCCTCCTCTGTTGTTTCACACACTGTAGGATCTCATACAGAACATCACCTGGAGAGAACCACACAAGTGCACGTGAAAACACAGGAATAAAATCAGAGGGGAGTCAGCATGATCTTGTTTTTGCACACTCATACCTGAGCTGGGGCAGCGGCGTCTGAAGTCCTCCTTGGTGAGCAGGCACAGGGCTCGACCGTTCATCTCGAATCGTCCCTTCTCTGACCGTCGCAGTGAGTACTCCCTCTGAGCCCAGTGGAGCCAGTGGGCGACGTCCTCTTTATCCCACAGAGACGGGTTTATTCCTGCAGAATAAATGCAATAAATTCAAACAAACCACACTGTGTCTGGTTGAGATTGTGCTGGTTGATGCTGCTGCAGTCGTTTTTTCAGAGCTGTCTCCTCCAGGAGCAGAAGTCAAACACAGAGAGGAGAGTTTGACTCACGTAGACGTCCAGGTAGATGCCACAGGTCCCCCTGAGGATGGTGAGCGGGGGAGTGAAGCACACTGGGAGATTTGTTGGCTTGCTCTCCATGCATTGTGGGTGACAGAGTGTTCGCTTTGTTTTCTTGCTGCAAAACATGAACACACATACATTCAGTCTTCAGTACACATACATTCACTTAACAGGAGCAGTAGAAAAGCAGAGCAGCAGGATTCTAAAACGTTTCAAACAATATTATAAACAACCAAAAATGACAACAATAATAATACTACTATTACTACTACTATTATTATAATTATTGTTACTGTTGTTGTTGTTGTTGTTGTTGTTATCAATATTTTAAATTGAAAAATAACACATTCACAAATAGCTTGTTCTTGAGACCTTCACTTACCTTGTCCAAAGGTGACAGGGAAACGTTCTCCATTTGAAAAAAACCCTTAAAAGAAGTAGGATTATTTCCTTGTAATCAGACATAAAACTCTTCCAAACACGAACTAAAACTCCTGGTTAGTCCTCTCAGAACTCCATTACAGACAAAGAATGAAAATAACTCTCGAAGAAATAAAACTCCTATTTTCACATTCGACCCTTCCGGGAAATGAAAACGAAAGAGAACCAGATCCCTGCAGATGGGCGTGCGCCACACAGGCGGATTGGAGGAAGCGAGAAAGGACCGATCATCTCCAAACAGAAGTTTATTATGGTGGGAAAGTGAAGTTCATTTTGTATATAAACAACCAGGCCAAGCCCCGGTGATGTACAATAAATAAATAAAAATATATAAACAAGATTTAAATAATGGGAAACGTGAAAAAAACTGCAGGAAAGTGAGTGGTTGGAATTTACAGGGAGGGACCTTTACTGAAGTGTTAAGAAGCGTGCGCGCTGATAGGAGAGAAATCGTCTTTGAGGCTTTTAGGCACTTCAGGCTTTCCGTACTTCTCCTCTGAGTTACAGCAAAACAAAAACACCCGAGTCAGGAGCGCGTGAAGTGAAAACACGTTGGACCACGGTGAGAGGCTCGTGCGTGAGAAACTTATGTTTGCGCATCTAACCTAATATCGTATCCACTACACATTTGTTCGCCAGATAACGTACGCAAATGCCGCATACGTGTCCAGTGACTCGTTTACTATGTTGTGAAATCATGTGAGATACATTGTTTAGTATAGAAATTATTCAAATCGGCTGTGACTGGTTAATATACACTGGACATGTACACTGTAGTACAGGTATTTGTAACACAGGGGTCAACATAAGATGCAATACTCATCGAATGTACCTATGTTGAGGTAAAGTCTTAAAAATATACATATTATGGACATGATCATAGCTGTTTGGCTGTAATGGTAATGATGATGCTGGTATACATCGGCCTATAGAGCAGATTTAACACAGCACAGGAAGTTTAAGGTGTTGAATTGAGCAAAGTCTAAAGCTGATTACAGATTAACCAACCCACTTTATCAAACATGTAGTTTGGTCTGGTCAGACTTTGGATTGGAAAACCTGAAGTTAGAAAAATATGCTGTATATTTTGATTTTTTGTTTGTTGTACAGTCATCACCCAAAATGTATTTCGTCCAAAATATTCAAATATAAATGTACAGTAATGAAATGGCTTAAAATAGTCATTTTGCTGGGGTTGCTGGCTGTGCCAATTGGAGCCAGACCAGTTTATTTTACAGAATAAAGAATCCAGTAAAGACGTGCATTTATGTAATGAACATTAAAAAATATGTTTATTTTTATAATATAAATTCTATATATTTGGTTGTATTTGTGTTTTGGTTAAACTGTAAAATATTGAGCCTCAGTTATTTCTTTGTCATAAGGGCTCAGGCATTTAAGGAATAATAAAAATAAAGTCTGAATAATAAGGTCCCCAATGCCGATTTGCGTTGCAGTTTGTTTGATATAAATCTCTGAAGTTGTTAAGTTTAGTTGTACAACCAAGTGCAAAAATGCCCTCTTGTATTTTTTGTTGTGTTTCTCAAGTGATGTGGCCTGAAAAAGTGGGACAACAGCTGCGTCGCCCAACCCGATCGGTAGCAGGGTGGCTGGTCAGTAAGTTCTTTAAAGTGTACAACCAATTCCTTGAGGAGAACGCCGTGCAGCTGTGTGGGATCCAACCTGCGGACACCGTGCTGGAAGTGGGCCATGGCCCAGGTCTGGGTCTGCAGTCAGCAGCAAAACTGCTAACAGAGCCCACAGGCCGTCTTATTGGGGTGGATTACTCCGAGTACATGCATAAGGTGAGGTATACATTCTCACAGAGGGGAATAAAGTATTGAAATTCAATGCCTATATGTTTTTGTGGCATGAGTGCATTATGTTGTGCCACATACCACATACGAAATGTAAAAACTAAGGAGATGAAGCCAGCCCATTTTAAGATTTAAAAACAAGTAAAAAGAGATTTTATCTATCATCAGTGTTACCAGAAGTGAAGTGATGCTAATACTGGTGTGATATGTTTTCTTTTCCTGGTTTTGGTTCAGACTCTAGCTGTAGAATTTTGAACAAGTTGCAGTCTATACAAGGTTTCCGCTGGGAAAGAGATCTTAATTTCAATTTATTATTATATTAAAAAGTCTTGATTTCTGCTTTTTGAAACCTGAAGGAGCCCTGGTTATAATAACAATATTTTACATCAAGAGACAATATTAGACTTTTTCTTTTGCTCTTCACTTACAGATGGCAGGTGAGCGACTGAAGGAACTTGTGGCGAGTGGGAAAGTGACACTGCACCACTGTAGTGTAGAAGCAATGCCTCTCGCAGACAGCACAGTGGATAAAGTATTTCACTGTAACTGCTATTACTTTTGGCCTGACCTCAGGAAGGGAGCCACTGAGATACATCGGGTAATGAAACCAGGTAGGATATGACATTGTAACGGTGAGACAGACCAATCTGACCAATCACTGCCTTTAAGTGATGCCTCTGTGAATATATGAAATGATGTTTCTCTCTCTTGAATCCTACCAGGGGGCCTGATGGTGACCACGCTGAAGCTGTCCGCTGTGTCGCAGGTGGTAGGAAAGCAGATGATTCCCGCTGAGAACTGGCACCCGGATACTTACATGGCGGCTCTGAGAGACTCTGGCTTCACTGATGTCAGGATGGAAGACAAACCGTACAAAAACATCACTTTTCAGGCCATCTTCGCCACGGCCATGAAGTGAGATGTCTAGAGATAGAGATTATACCCCTCTTTTTGGTTTGCATTTTTCTTTTCATAATCTGATTTATCATAATGAAACAGATACATAATCAGAACTGTATCATCTATCTACTTTGTTAATTACACTCAGAAATGGGCAAATATATATAAATATATGCAAAGTCAATAATTCAACTAATGTTAAATGTAATGACGACTGTGCTACTGTTGTGTCCATTACATTAAACCAAAGTCTGCATGTGTGTAAAACAAAGACTTTAATAGTTATTAATGTTTTGTTTTTAACTACAGTTTGCATGGAGTACATTTGTAAAAAAAAAAAACATTTAACAATTAATAACAGTATTTCAAGATGGTTGAAACTTTTTACTGACAAGCTCTGGTTCACCAGGTTTTTCTGCATGAAGGGCCCATGAGAGATTGTTTCTATATAAGTAGATAAACATACACAGTTGTGAATGTGAGGTAATATGGTGCAAAGATACAAATTGCAAACACAAAAATATACAGAAAAGAAAAAGTGAAAATAAAATATACAGGTGAACTGGGTCTGAAGTTGATCGTACTGAATATGGAAAACTGGATAAATCAATCAATCCAATTTCATTTGTATAGCCCATTTTCACATATCACAATTAGTCTCATAGGGCTTGACAAGGTGCGACATCCTCTGTCCTTAAGAGTGAGGAAAAATAACCAAAAGAAAACATTAATGGGGGGAAAACGTAGAAACTTCAAGGAGAGCCACATGTGAGGGATTCCTCTCCCAGGACGGACAGGACAACAAGCGAAGAGAAGCATTAGACTGGTTTTCCCAGGTGATAACTGTGAATGAAAATAAAATGTCATCTGATGAATAAAGTGGAAGCTTGATCATTGATATTGATTCAACTTAAGCACAGTTGCTGTAATTTGACCTGGTTGTTACACATGTTTGCAGCGGTAGGTGGCGACAATGCGCCACCGTATAACAGAAGAAGAAGAAGTAGCGGAAGAGGAAGCGGAGCGGCTGTGACGTATGAGGGCAGAGTGAGAGGGAAATCTAAAAACACAAGTCTGCTCGTTTGAAAGGTGAAAACAGAAGCAGAAGAAGTGGACAACAAACTCTGAGGAGGGTGTAAAAGTAAGCGAGTGTGATTTAATGTCAAATACACGTGTCATTTAAACTCCGGCGTGGTCGTTAGACTTCAGAAGACGCTCTGTCAGGGAGGTTAATGGCGACAGGAGGCAGCTGGTTAATATTCAACCAGGTCGCCTAACTCTGGTCAATTTGAAACAACAATTGCTGGAACTGCCACAAAGAGACGAGTTCAAATTAACTTATCAGAAGAATTAGCCTCGTTAAAGCCTGTAAATGTCCGTAGCATTCAACAGAGACTTGTGTATAAACTGTAGCTTCTGTAATGATTGTGTTGTTCATTTGTTTTGAAGACTGTGCTTTTTATATTGAGGTTATATATATAAGGTTTCGTCTTGTTTGGTCACCTTGAAGATTGGACAAAGACAGATTCTTACATTGTTATGATTATTGTTGTTATTATAATGGATACATTCCATATAAAAAAATGGAAATTGTCCGGTAGGAAACTGTGCCTTGTTGCATTCACAATTCAATTTGACATTCTACAAATCCAAAAAGCAATAGCCAAAAATATTGAAATGCTGTATATTTTATTTTACTTTTGTTTATGCCCCTAGCATTAACATGTACCTTTTAATTTTTTTGTATATTTTTTATTTGTGGACACATTTTTCTACCTTGATGTTGTTATAATCTCTATTGTGAGCTATAAAGTTTTTAAAAAATTCCAGAAAGGGGTCAGAATCCCACCTTTTGTCATCATTGTCATCTCTTTGTGATGCATGAAAGCAGATAATCAACTCCATTCTCCATTTTGCAGAATGCAGAAGACGTCCCGTTTGAAGCGTGAACTTCAGATGCTGAGCACTGAGCCACCTCCCGGAATAACATGCTGGCAGACGGAGGAGCGGATGGACGACCTCCGGGCACGTATGTATACTCTCTGTCTCTGGATGTAAAATGACTTGAGATGCTTTTCGTGTCAGTACATTTTTCAGGCCAATTACACGATAGTTTGTCATTGAATCCACTCTGTCTGTTAAAGGTCATAGATGATATATAATGTGATACCTGATATATAGTAGACACTCAGTGACCTGTACCTGTATCGGTAAAAGACACAGACCGCCTACTATATCATGCACTCATTAACCAGTTTATTAGGTACACCTAGCTAAAATATTATGCAGTCTAATTCATCAGTCTCATGATATTCAGTTTGACTTGCAACTGTTTGACATAGATGTTAATTGGTCATTTTAAAGGTTGCTGATTGCGTTGAATTGTGTTGCCTTATACTGATGTAGGTGGTGTCTAGTGTCTGTTAAGCGAAGCTAAATGATTCAACATTTAGGAAAAAAAATTCTAAATTTTCCCCAAATGTCACTGTTTTTGTTTGAATTATCTCATCATAATGGCTCTTCATGAGCAGTAACCAGTTAAAATGTTTAGAAACACATAAAATAAAAGAGCTATATGAAGAAAACCTCTGTAGCATTTTAATTCATGTATTATTCATTAATATTTACTATTTTCTGAATGTATTTCTTCTCCAGATCAAACCACATATGTCAAGCTTAATATCTGTTTTATCTGCCTCTTATATGCAGAGATAGTTGGTGGAACAGAAACTCCTTATGAAGGTGGACTCTTCTCTTTGGAGATCAAGGTCCCAGATAGGTACATTTTCACAGAGGTTAAACATTGATGAAGGAGTTCTCTGTTCTTAAACCAGTTGCATTATTAACTTGTTGTTTTCCTCTCTTAGGTACCCATTTGAGCCTCCCAAAATACGCTTCCTGACCCCCATCTACCATCCAAATATTGACAATTCCGGACGTATCTGCCACGATGCTCTCAAACTCCCGCCAAAGGTCGTTAAAGATTTCAAGCACTAAATACACTATAATTTTCACATTATCTGTTTGTTTAAATGCAGTAAGAAGAATGGCCACTTACACCTGCATATGTATAGATTTAATGTTGCCTTTTGTTTTCATCCAGGGTGCCTGGAGGCCGTCTTTAAACATCTCCACAGTCCTCTCCTCCATTCAGCTGCTCATGGCTGAGCCCAATCCAGATGACCCGCTCATGGCCGATATAGTGAGTCACATTTAATCTTGTATCAACATGTATCTTGCTGTCTTTTAGAGGAGAATAACTCTGATACAGGTTTATTTGCTTTTGTGAATAGTGTGATGTCAATACGGATATGTGACAGAAGAGCTTTCTCAAAAATGTTTTTGTGACATTACAATGTCTACAATGAGAACTAAACAACACTGTGCTCCAAATGTATACTTTGAAAAAGAATTGAACACTGAAATATATGAACACTATCTTTTAGTATAGCAGCCAGTGGTTTTCTTAATGATAAACTAACTAATAAGGAAATAAAATACACCAGCCTCTTGAAATTTCAAAATTGCAGTAGAATGCATTTCAATAATACATAGAAAAAAAGTTGTAACCTCTAGAGACCCTGACGTTTTGTGAATGCAGTCATCAGAGTTCAAATACAACAAACAGCTGTTCATGGAGACGGCCAGGAAGTGGACAAAGGAACATGCCGTTCAGAAAAACACGGTAAGTCACTTGTGTGATGGTGATGCAGTTGTACAACAGTTTTCCTCTTGAAGCTTTTCAATTACCTCTGCCAAGGAGGTTTGCTTGTTTGTTTTTAAGCAGGATTATACAAAAACTACTAGACAGATTACCATCAAATTTGAAGAAACCATTACATTTTGGCGTGGATCCAGGAATTCTTTTCACTTTTTTTAACATTGTGAGATTAGGCCTTTGTCAAAATTTTCATTGATTTCTAAGTGACCTATTCATGGATCCTGATGGAAAAATAATCTGATATGTTTAGGGGACTGATATTTATGAGTCTGTACAATCTGATGCAGATCCAAGTAAAAATCAGGATCTAGTGAATTTAAATGTTTCAAAAGGGGAATGTTGGGCCTTGGAATATTTATGCCCTCTACTAAGAGTCATTCTAGTTTAATTTGTACTGAACCTTTAGGTCGGCTGCATTTTTTTTGTGGGTTTCAGAATTAATTATCCTTATTTCAAAGCAATTTTCTGTTATTGTATGTGTTGTGTGTAGGGCTTATTTTACCCAGAAGGTGGTGCTGTGCTCTCTTAATATCGTGCTGTCTACTGACTTAAATTCACCTGCAACAAATTGATGCAGCTTGATATGTATATATTCAGTTGTTACATACATTTTTTTATACTTCTCAGTTTTGCTGTGTGGATGAGCAAAGCTGTCTTTATTTAAAATAGCTTGCTTCTGTCTTTTTTTCCAGGAAGTTCAGGAGGGAAACAAAGAAAATACTCCAGATCAGAAAATTTCATCCCGCAAAAGACATCCACTCGGTGCACAACAGGAGGGAGAGGAGTCAGCAAAGAAAACCTGTAGTTAGTTTCGACCTCACAGGTCCAGAGCCACCATACATTTTACTCCTGTCTGCACTTGTGAATTACAATTTAATGTTTTATTTAGTGCTGATACCTACTTCCACCTATTATGTGTATTCCTCTTCTTAATTCAGAAATGTGTTTATTTTTTATGTTTGTGTTGTGTTATTAAAGTTTATTTAAAACTAATTGAATTGATTGATTTTCTTAAATATGTTAGACACCAGACCTTGTCTCCTATTGTGGAGGTGCTTCATGCATAAGCAGAGTGGTTCAGTAAGAAGTATATACAGTATGAAGATAATAATTTTATTCAAACATATGCTTACCAATTGTATGCAAAGTATGTACATCCTAAATAGCAAGACACCTTTCTTTACAAACTAAGCATTTATTTCTTAACATATAAAATCATATATTTGCTGTTTATCGTATAAAAAGAAAGACAAACATCATAAGGCTGTATTGAGTCAATAGCATGCTAGTTCAGAGGTAGTTACATTGTATGTACATATTGCTAGCCTGCTCTAATGTCTGTAGAAAGATAGCTACATCCCATTCAGTCTGTATGACTGCCTGCCTCCTGTTGGGCAGAGTTGCATATCTGAGATAAAATCCTGTAAACCATGTAAAACTGTATGAGTGATCCGTCTCCTGGTGCATTTTTATAACCGATACTACACAGTTGATGAGAAATATATATCCGACAGTAACATTTCAGTGAGCAAAAACATGTTAGCTTACTCTGGTAAAAATGTCCCGGCACATCGATGATGAATCCCTTTTATTTGAAACAGACTTTAGCAATAGTAAAGAACTTATATTTTAACAAAGACAAATAAGATAACTCCACTTAAAAATATAGCCGAACAGTCTGTAACCTCTAATTTGCATGTCTCGTGATCACATTTCATTATAAACATTTACACATAAAATTCTACTGGATCTACCTAAATCCCCATCCAGCCACTAAATCATTGATTTGTCTGGCGGTGAGATTTTCCATGTGGTTAACAGCTTCTATTTCTCTGTCTTGCGAGTACATGACAGTCGCAGTCCACTGAGTAGTGTCTGAAATAGTGCTTTATTTTGACAGTCACCCTGTATTGTGGTGTTTCATTTTAATAGTCTTTATTCTGAAGGGAACTTTAAGTTGCACTCTCTTATTTCAGAGGCACTTTGTTGTGTTCTCATAGACGTCTATAAAGTACTATTGTCTCTCTCTGTGAACTCACTCTTAGGTGCATGAGGATTAATAACCCAGAGCTGATATTGCTGCTGCTGTTCGATTATGGTCCTTGAGTGTCCATAGTGTCCCAGCTATTCAAACAGCTAGCTTGGAGTCTCATGGATGAGAGCTGAGAGAGGGGGTCATGGTGGAGTAATACAGAGGGCGAGTCTTATGAATCCCATCTTGGTCCAAACTCCTCAGACATCCATCCTCGCTCAGGCCTCCCCATTCTGTCGCTCTGTCTCTATCTCTGGCAGCAGGAGTGGGAATCTGGCAAGGGATGAGGGGGACAGAGGAAGTAGAGGAGCAGTGGGAAAATCGTATTGGATCTAGTCTGGGCTGGAGAGAGGACCCCTCACTGTACAGAGCATCAGCATCGGAGAGTGACGTCTGTGTCGACGAGTCGGAGCAGGAGCTCTTCTCTGTCTCCACAGAAACCAGCGAATCCAGGGTGTGGTCCCGGCGTAGCTGCGGACGTGCTTTGGGGCGAGACCAGAAGAAGATCTGCGTGTGGTCCCGTGTGAAGAGTAGGAAGAGGAGGGGGTTGAGGCAGGCAGGCAGGGGCTGTAGAAGCAGGAGGGTCGATTTCAGCACCTCCTCCCCGAGAGAGAGGAGACCCAAGAGGGAGCAGAGGGAGAGGAAAGCTACCGGTACATAGAGGAGGCCATTGGTGAATATCAGCCAGGCAACATGTTTGATCATGGCGCAGTCCCACAAGCCCTCACACTCTCCCCTAAGTAACTCCCAATAAAGGCGGATGTATGAACCTGTGACTATAAGCAAGCACAGGGTGTTCATCATAATGAGCGCCAAGGGGAAGCCCAGGGAGGAGGGCAGCCGAGAGGATGGGGGTGGTAGAGGTGAGGGAAGGCAGAAAGGTGAGGACCCATATTCCCCAACTCCTACGAGTGGGAGAGAGGCCAGGGTGAGGGAAAGAGTAAGGCAGAACAGTGCACACGTGCGTACACTTCCAAGAGATGGTGACTTCCCATAGGCCCGGGCGCATGTCACACTCACGCCACACTGCACAGCCGCGAGAGTCAGCAGCAACACGCTCGCTTCAGATGCAAACACCCAGACCCATCCTGTTGCCTGACACCCCGGACCCCCCTCCCAGCGCGCACCATGGTGACCAAACTCTCCCAGGGTAAGAGCATCCACAAGGGTCAGGGTGCACGTACACACACCTGTCAGAAGATTGGAGGCGCCCATGCAGGCTACAGTGAAGCGGAGCGGCGACAGGTAGCCAGGTGAGCCAAAGAGGGACAGGAGCAGGATGGAGTTCCCCAGCAAAGACACCAGGGAGATGGACCACAAGCCCACACGGACCAGCCAGCTGCCCAACAGAGAGTCACAGGGACGGAAAGGACCTGCAAACAAACAAATCACTGAATCGTTCCTTTGACAAAACAGTCTGCAAGCTAGTTGATCACTGAAGGTGTCATTTGTTACCTGGCGTGGGTGTGCATTGGACGCTGGTCTGTAGTTTGGATTCTTCTATTTCCATTTGGAACTCCTCCAGGTCAGGGTCATCTGGAAGAAAGTATCGTAAGGGTGAAAAGCTACACATACACAGTATATGCATGTTAGAGTGTGTGTGGCACTGGCTGTCGGTGGTGGTTGTAATATGGGGGATGTTCTCACATTTTTTTGTACTGACAGAAAAAAAAACATCTAGAAGATAACAAGCACTTGCATGAAATTTGATTATCGCGACTGTTTTTCTAACAATTAAAGGTGAATACATTTCAATCAATGGCATGCTATGGTTCAATCATCTTTTGTTATTGTTACTTTTTGGTTCACCCAGAAATTGTTTATTTTCAGCTTTTAATGGTGTAGGTTTTAATGGTTTTAATTTCAACCTAATTTTGGTTTATTAGTGTTTATATTTCACGCCTGCCACAGGAACGCGTTGGAAGGGTCAACACACGAGTGTAAGAGTGTGTCGGCTGCCAGGTAGCTGTGGTTTCTGCGGGGCTCTGACATGTTTCAAGACGGCTTGTGTCAATAATTCGCCTGCGCTCCCAGACATATGGGGCTCAGATTTCCATCTATGAGTTTACCCCTCGGTGTGCTCCATGCGTGTTTTATTCTCTATATGCGTCCACACAGATGTTGTAAGGATGTGCTTTCTTACAGTGTGTGTCAGCGTGGATTGGGTACATGGCCACAGTCCTCTTGTGTAGGTCCTCATCGGTGCTGCTTTGCTCTGTGTCCCACTGACTGGCTGGCTTGTAGGTGTCACAGGAGCCATATACACAGCACTGGTAGGCATAAGGCATCTCTATCACCCTGTAAAAAACAGGTGAACACGGTATTTACATCAGACCAGAAAAAACAACGTCACAACAGATGTATGAAACCAAAATCCACAGCCCCTGTTCTGTGTGAAATGAGGGAACTTTCTACATTGTAAACAACCCTGATTACAACATGTTGCTGAAGCCTCATATTATCCTCAGATAAACTGCACATGGAAATACATTAGAAATAGATATCTTTCCAACAGAAGTTATCAATACAGCAAGAAATATACTCATGTGCCTGGGAATATTGTTTTAAGACGGACTCAGAAAATGTGGACCTCTTTTTTTAAGTACATATCGCAAATCAAACTAAATTACCCATCATTTGTTGGAAAAACATCTATTTTTCTGAGGTCTGGCTCTACTGTCTTTGGTGTGGATGCTTGTACACAAACATTTGCTGTGCATGTGCAGTTTTTTTTCATGTAGCTCTCTGCCAGGAGTTCTGTTTTGGACCATGTTCTACAGTAATGCTGACATTGCCACTTGATCACCTGCCATCTTCTTTGAAACTCAATCTCCAGTTTCACTTCACTGCACCTCTCTAGGCCTTCAGGGATCAGTGTAACAAGAATTAACTTGCGACCCATGCATGCTTCCTCATTGTTAAAGTTCACGTCAGGAATGGCTTGCAGGGAAACGTTGTAATTAGTTAATTTTTGAATTTCTTGGATATTAATAGAAACGTGTAAGTGGAAACATAATTGAGGTGATGGGACGGGAAGCATTTTCCTTACAGCCACAGGATACACACCTGGGTAGGTTAATAAACTTTGATCATTTTCTGGAGAACTTTTCAAGTTCATGTCGAAGAATACACCCAGTAAGAAAGAATAAGGCATGCGTGATTGCGTGTGTTTGTGTTACCTCATACGGGGAAAATGATCAGGGCTGAAAGCGTCGTATAAATCTGTGTTGCCCCTCAGCTTGAGATGGGTGAGCCCCGCCAATCCTGCAACGGGGACTGAACTTAGACGGTTCTCTGTCAAGTCCCTGAGATAAATATAGAAAGAAATTGAGAAAGGAACAGAAGTGTCAGATCAGACCGAATGCTAGTGTTTACGATCCTGTTTTCGTTTCAGATATAGCAAAGGTTCATCCTGGGTAACAAAAAAGCGTCGGTGCCTTAGATGTTTTTAACAGGTCGGACAAGGCTCCATCAGTTTCCCTTCAGATAACACGTCCTGTCAGATGTAGTGTATGTGTTTGTTTAGCAAGACATACTTCAATCACTCCTCACATAGTAAAGCAGTTTTTTTTTGGCATGACCTTGGATGCGTCTCCTGGCCTCGCTGAGCACTTTTCCAAACAATAAATTCATGAGTGTTCTCTGCAGACTCAGCCAAAGACAACTGTTTTCATTTTTTGTGGTACACACAATATGGAGTGTTTATGTAAGATCGAGGCTCTGACATATTGCCTAACTTTAATTAAAGATACAATAAATTTGAAAGTGACACTGCTGGAAGACCAGAAGTGACTGCAATGTGTCTGTGTTTACTCACAGTTTGATCAAAGAGTGAAGAGAGGCAAAGGCTTCCGGGTGAATCCACTCGATCATGTTCCAGCTCAGATCACTGACAAAGAAAATAATAAAGTGAACTGAAAGCAAGTGAAATTACACTTAAAATCTTGTATTACCACCAGATGACAGTAACGGGTCATAAGTATACATAGTTGTATCTTGACCAGTGATCCCCAACCTGTCATATGAGCCTCTTAAAAGCAACCAATATCTACTTGAGATCCCTGATCCCACAATAATGACTGTAAAGAGGTAATTGTAGTATTTCATATGAATAAGCAAAAATCTTTTGACCCCCGTGTTGGGAACCACTGGTATAGACAATGTGTTTTCATGAAAATGATTCATGACAGGTTGAAAAGTTGACTTACAGTGCTCTGAGAGAGGTGAGCTGCTGGAAGGTGCTCGACTCTATCCTCCTGATAAGGTTGTGCTGTAGCCCTCTGTTGAAATGTACAGGCAAACATTAATAAACATATAAATTAGGGGGGGGGACACACAAACATTGATAGTGATGCTTATGTGTATGTATTGGAGTTGAATTGCTCACATCTCTTGCAGGGCGGAGCAGTGGTAAAAACTGGGCAGATCCTCTATCTGGTTGTAAGACAGCTCCCTACAACAACACACAAAGCACACAAAGCACACACACATAAACACAGTGACCAGCTGTGGATTTATAGCGTGGGAAATTATGGGGGTGACAGGATTATTTGGGTGAACACTCGGCCCTGCGAGCAAGGCGATATACATGTAGCAGGACAATGATTTTGTGGGGGGTGGTGATTGGATTTCATAGTGAAGTGACTGTACGAGTGATTGCTTGGGGGCACGGCTCTCCACAGTGGGGTTTTGTGTATCAGTTTTGCACCTCTCACCCTCTCCCACACTCCCCCACCCCCCTCCTGATTGTGTGCGTATGTACTCACAGCACTCTGAGGCGAGGCAGCTGCTCACATAGATCCAGAGGGAGAGCTGAGAGACCAGCCCGGGTCAGCGTCCTATAGAGAAAGAGAGAATCCTCTGATCATTGTTGAAGTTCAAGCAAGCGAAAGGATTCCCCAGTTCTGTGAGTCTAACTTGGTCAGACAGGGAGCTGTAAAGGTTCGCCAAACCTGTCACTGGCTGGCATAACTAGCCTGCCCCTCCCTATCCCTTCTCTGAGACTTCTGCTATTTCCCTGTGTTTTCTGGAATCCTAAAACACAATTATTCTCTTTTTTTCTCCATCTTCTTATCTCTCTCCAGTCTGCCCTCAACCCTTAACCTCTGTGTCTTCTTCTCACATTCTTTGTTGTTGCATGCGCTGAACGCTCAGTCGGTGAAATAATACCATGCGTGTGTGTTGCGCTGGGTGGTGTGTGCGGGGGCATAAAGGAGACACTCACAAAATTTCCAGGCTGGTGGTTCCTTTCAGATCGGGAAACTCACGAATCTGGGTTGCCCCGTTAAGTGAACTGCAGTCAAATGGGGAGAAAATCTGTCAGAGAAACACTTTTTCTTTCTTTCTCTCTCTCCTTCACTCAATCTCACACACACACACACACACACACACACACACACACACACACACACACACACACACACACACACACACACACACACACACGCTCATGCTCATGCACACAGACCTTGTCTAACAGCTCATTTCAGCCATCTGACTTTTCCTCCAACATCAACACAGGCTGTTTTGGCTGTCTCACCAGACATCATAAGTCACACCATTCAACATGTTCTTACAACACACTCTCCCTTACCACATCAGCACAGAGCCCAGCGATACGCTAACACAACATCATTCAGTAGGGCATTACACATGTCCACTCAACTCTCACTGCAAGGGACCGAGGATGATTTAAACAGTGTCTGGGCTAACTCGCTGCAATGGTTTCTACTGACCGCATACTCACAGTGTGTGCAGCTTGGGTAAGAACTGGAAAGCGGATTTTCCCACAAACTGGATGGGGTTCTCGTAGAAGTGACTGCAAGAAAGAGACATTCTTCAGATTCATTTGCGTTTGTGAATGAGACGTGTTGTGCATAATGTCACGAAATGTCAAATTTGTGTTATCTAATATGTGCACACTGTAGCATCAAGAATAAGCATTGAGCTCACATGGTTTGGAGCTGAGGGTTTCCCACGAAGGCCCTCTCAGGGATGGCTTTGATATTGTTGTTATGGAAGCCCCTGCAAACATAAGAACATATCATTCGTCAGGCAGTCTATCAATATGTTTCTGATAAAACATGTGTGTGTGTGTTTGTGTATGTGTGTGTGTTTGTGTATGTGTGTTGGCTGCAGCAACAGTGTGTTTGTGAGCGAGAGGCAAGTCATATCTCCTCGTGTTGCACCTGCCATTGCGCAGCTGAAAAACATTTTTGGACACATGAGATGTAAACACGCACACATATACGCCTGTATCTGTGACACATATGCACGCTGCTGAACATCTGCTGAAGCCGGGGGAAAACATGGTTTGTGTGTGTGCGTCTGTGTGTACGTGCAGGCCAGCCGGAGCGGGGGTGTGTAGCCAACACCTGCTCAGGGCGAGAGAGATTGTATCCGAGTGCCACATTAAAATCACTTAACGGGATTACTTGGGATAACGCAAACCATGATAGTCATGTCAGGCAGGTGTGTTTTTGTGAATGTGTGTGTGTGTGTGTGCGTGTGCATGTACACTCACAGTTCCTGAAGCTTACTGAGTGTCCTGATGGCCACAGGGAACTCCTGCAGATCGTTGTAGTTTAAATCTCTGAGAAAGAAACGGAGATAAACAAACCATGATTATGAAGTTGAAATCCAAACCATGATGAAGGATCAATGTCACTGCAGCGCCAATCATAATGCATCAATATGTGATAGTCGGTGTGTGAGAAAGTGTGTCTGATTGCACATGTATGCCATTTCCTCTCCACTTCGAGAGGCAGCTGTAGAGTGCGAAGTCTGGATGTGACCCTTGACCTCTGCTGCTCTGACCTGATTATTTAGGTCTGTCTCTGATTAGTTTCCCAGGAAACACCGTATCAAAACAACCATTGCTATAAATTGACTGCTCGTGTTCAGGTGGCAATGAGACTTTTTTTTTTACCGTTTTTCTTGCCTGTATGTAAATGAGCGTGTGTGCACATTTGTGCTTAAATACTTTTTAGTAGTATTTAAGTATTTAAGACATATGCCCGTCCATGTGTGCTGTCTTTTAAGACCCTCAGCCATCCAGGACAAAGGATACCTAAACGGACAAAGGCATTCTCGACTGGATTTGTTTTTATTCTTTTAAAAATAGCAAAAATTCCTTTGACGAAGTCCTGATAGGTTCATGTGTTTTTCTGTGGATGTTGTGAAATGTTAGTCTGTCTGGTTCTGCTTCTCCGTCCTGTTTGCGTATGCTGCTGCTTCGTTTTCCAGCAGTCCTCTGGATGGCTTTTCGTAGTAATGATTTTATAATACACACTAGGGGTTGGGGAGAGTGCTTGTGATGCAGATGGTCTCTCGTATTTCTCATAAGCGAGGCCGCTGTGAGAGATTAACCCCTCATACCAGCGCAATCCCCACGTCAATGACACCTGTCATCTTATCCCGCTGAATCATCTGTCTCTCCCCACCGCTGACGGCCCAAACACTTTAACACACACTATTCTGGTCTCCATCCCTCTTTTTCTCATTCTCCAGTTTCCCTTCATCCCTTTACCATGGCTCCCTCTGACTTGCACACCATTCCCTCACATTTCGCTGTAAGAATAATTGCTTAAAGTTAAGTGTTAATCTGGCCATACACTTCTGAGTGCACAGGCAGAAGTACTTTCTTAGCTGCAAACAAATGCATTTACGCACACACATGCTTATAAAAAGGAACGCAGTTTTTCTTGCACTTCAACAGGTTGTTAAGCGGCATGCCAGTAACGGTGTTTCCATTGGACCACCACGAAGACACAGTTGCGCTGTCTGAATTTCTCTGGCTTTCTTTCGCCACCTCCTTCATAAGGCCGTGTCAGTTTTCTGCGGTTTCCACATCGGTGTGTGGTTAGGATCTAGTTATCGAAGCTGCGGCACGTACGCTCAAACAACTCTCCCTTAGCCACGCTGAGCCCTGTTTGACCTCAGAGCCACTTAACAATTACTTTTCACAAAACACAGAGGAACCTATTGACATTTGTTGGAGGTAATCAAAGAGGAACTTTTCATTTGCACATTCCCGTTTATTTGATGGTTGTGATTTGGCGTACATTCAAGAACCTGCTGAAATTACCAGGACATTAATCTTTACGACTCTAGTTTAGCACTACACTTAATTATTCATTGCACTTGGTATTAATTAAGATACAACTAATTACAAGTGCTCCAATAACAACCAGCAGGAAGCTTGGTTAACTTTTTGAGGTTATATTTCAGGGAGTTGTTCATATCCATCGGGGTAACGCTAAGGTTATGTGATTATTGTAAACACTACTGTACAAAATGAATGTTGATACTTTATCATCTCAAAGCCTGCGTTGCTGTTTTGGGGAAACAGTGGAGGTACTCATTTAGGCCTATGAAATGAACTTTCGATGGTGCATGCATGTAGGAGTGTGTGTGTTTGTGGGATTGTGTGTCTTATGTGTAATTTGTAATAGTGACCTAGGTTTCTAAAAGCACATATTTGTGTATCATGTGTGTGAGATACTCACAGTGTCTCTAGACTGTGTAGACCTTCAAAACACCTCGCGCCCATGCTCTGGATCTGGTTGTTATGGAGATGGCTATAAAACGGACACATTTTTCCTTTTTAATAAAATCAGAGTAACTTTTTGAAAAACATTTCACACACTGCAATCATCACCGCTCCCGTTTTTTTCAAAGTCAGCAAAACAAATCATTTATCTGGTAAGCTGAGAAACCAACAAAGGAGAGTTTCACGTAAACAACTCAAGATGCCACTTACAGTACAACAAGGGCGGAGAGATTGGTGAATGCATAATCTGGGATATATGTGATCTGGTTGAGGGCCAGCGTCATGGCCTGCAGGGCGGGCAGGGAGTCCAGGGCCGTGACGGGGATCTCTGTGAGGGAGTTGTCGTCCAACCACAGATGTCTCAGGGAGCGAACCCCTCGAAAGGTCCCGGCCGGAACCTCAGACAACAGGTTAGCATCGAGACGCCTGCGGGGTGAGAGGAACTGAGATTAGCGAGATAATCACCAAGCCTAAGTACAGTATGTTTGCTTATGTGCGTGTGTATCTGTGCTTGTGTTAGTGCTTGTGTGTTGTGGCATTGAAACACTTTGGCTTACAGGAAGGTTATTATGAGAATTACACATCCTTAATCCTCCTGCTTTCATCCTCGCTGCAGCTTCTTAGAAGGATCTCATTATGATTTATTCCCATGCTAATTAAGCCATGTCTACCGTCACTAGCACAGACATGTATGAAATGTAAGATGAGAAAAACACGGACACAAACGTGTAGGAACAATTGCGATGAGGCCTGTTTTATTCTGCTTTGCCTTATTTATCTTGTGTAAAGCCTTCTTCCCTCGGCGTCTGGGAAAATGGGAAGACAGAAGAAGGGAGGAACAGTTAAAGATGCGTCTTCAGCTGTTTCTCCTTCTTTTGCTCTTTCCATTGGAGTCTCATTGTCGCACTCAGTCCCTGGTGTTTCCATGTCTCACACACATACACATTTCAGCTGATGACACACATGCACTTTTATCTCTTTAACCATAGAAAACCTAACAAACCTTTGTCTCCCCCTCACTGTGTCTTCACCCCACAGGCAATGCGTGTGGATTGTGACACACACACCACAAGTAAATGCACACATGCATACACATGGTCCAAAGTGATGAATGATCCCCTCAGGGCAGAGTTGACAAGCTGAGACCACTTCCTCCTGCTATTCTTCTTTCTTTGGCCCTTCACACTTATTCATTAATCTCCGTTTCCTCCCTCCGGCCCCCTCTCACACTCACATTTTGTTTCTTACATCTTCATTGATGCACTCCCTGCCGCTGCAAACCCCTCTGCGTCTCACTCCTTAACTCTTGTTCATCTTTCAAACATCCCCCCTTATCAATCTTCGGCTGAGGTTCTTTGATTCCCGCGCTACAGCGTACAGCTCCTCCTCAGCCTCCTCACCCCTCAGAGGCTTCGCCAAACAAACAGCATCATCAAAGTGAAATCTGAACTTGAACTCTGAACTCTGGGCTTTTCTCCCCAGGGAAATTTTCCATCAGAGGAGGCAACTGTATACACTGGCAGACGCTCACACACAAGCACACAGAGAAACACCCTCCCGCATACGTATATAGATTCACATGAGCGTTTGCATGCGCAACCACAAACAGCTTCGAGAAAATTTCATTTCTCCACTTCCTGATCACAGATTTTGTCCTTGTGCATCATGTGCTCTCCAACTGTGGACATTGTTTGTCCCTGACCCAAATCACAGGATGAAAGCTACGGAAGACCCTTCAACTTTCTGGTTTGTTCTCCAGGGCAAAATAATAATTGCTCCTTTGGGTGGACCTGCCAGGTCTGTAGAAGGTCCAGACAGAACGCGGAATGTTCCACAGAAGCCAATAAAGCAGCAACTATTTCCTGTCCATCACATCAAAGTCTGAGGTACAATTACAGGAGAGAGAAATAGAGGCTGAAAGAGAAAGTTCTCTTGAACGATCCAGGAGATCTGTGGACCTGCTTCCACTGGTTTAATTCTCCAGATGGCTAAAGTTTTACACAACAGGGGAACTTGGAGAAGCGCGTTTCACAACATTGATTCAAATCTATAAAAAACACAGGGTAATGTTGATTTAATGTGGCTTGTGGAACTCATCAGTCGTGATTATGCTACTTAACTTGTGGGTTGGGACCCAAAACACATCTGTCTGCTTATGATGGCACAGAACTAAACAACAGAACTCTCACTGGGTCGTTGTAATTAGCCTGTTCCAAATAGTGAGACAAAAATATTGACTCAGTTTCAGTTCTCTGCCGATAAAAGGATTCTTGTCCAAGATTAAGTCATTATTTATTAGGGTTGAAAGCCTCCTTTATACATTTATACCAATCTAAAACCCCTGTGCTGACTCAGATGCTGTCTCTCTTTCTTTTTACCTGGTGTGTTTTATATCACTGAGAGGCGCCGACAAGCTTCACTCTCCAAAGCCTTTCCAGTAATCTTTCTCTGCTGGGCTTATCATTACTGTAATGACAAGGTGCGTCTCTGTTCACAGGCTGTGTGTGTGTGTGTGTGTGTGTGTGTGCGTGTGTGCGCGTGCGTGTGTGTGTGTGTGTTTTCATTACTTCAGAGCATCTCTATCTGAAGAAATTAAGATGAAGACCACACACATAATTGCACACATTCACACACACACACACACACACACACACAGCCTAAAGACAGACAGGCACATGATCATAACAGAAAATTGTTAATTAAGACACACAGATAAGTACAGCCTGAGATGCAGTGCCTGTCTGGGAGTACAGCATGTGAGTGTGTGTGTGTGCGCAGGCTCGGTGGCTGTATTGAGGGAGAGCAGGCCTGCTTAATACCAGACAAGGAAACGTTGTAGGTGGTAGCGGAGTTACATGTGCACACCCCTTGTTACACCTCCAACAATTTGAGTGTGTCTGTGTGATTATTGAAATGGCTTGATGGACATTTACAGAGAATTATTAATTTGGAAAGCGGGGATTTGGAGTACGTGTGTGGTACATAGTTGGGAAGAGACGGGTGGGGGGGGGGGTGGGGAGGAGGAATTACAGATGAGGTGGTCCACATGCAAACTGACACACACACACACACACACACAAATGTACACTGACCCCATGAAGACCAGATGAAACAATTAAGTCACCAAACATTCTCATTAGCCAGGGGGATAGCGGTGTGGGTGGTGGGAGAAGAACGGAGGAGAGGAGCGGAGGAGGAAGAGAGGGGGAATTGATGGAAAATGGGGTTGTTTCACAGCTCATTGGAGATGCTCTCCCCGGCCTGTAGTGTCTGCTGTTTCCCTCATGGCTTCCAGATGCTACCAGGAACTGCACTGACACACTCGGGCTGTGACTCCCACCGCCAGGCAGCACAGCGCTGAATGCAGAGCTGTTGCAGCCAGCGTTGGGGTACGGTCTGTAGTATGTCAGTGGTACTCTATACCTGCACTGCGGTTAGAACTCAGATGTGTGTGGGTGGGTGGCCAGGGGATGTTTCCTTCCCTGCTGGATGCGGTAGAGTAGCATGATTAGTGTGTGTATTTGTGCGTGTGAGTGAGAGAGACTTACAAGGACAGTAGGTTGGGCAGGTCCCATGGAGCATCATCTGGAAGACTCTCCAGCTGGTTGTTTTGCAGCATTCTGAAAGGCACATGCAGATAATTGAGTTGCAGATAAAACTGCATGTCTGTAGGCGATAGAGTGTACGTGTGTGCACCAGGGCAAGTCAGGCGGAGCAAATAATTCCATAGTGAGGGAAATCTGACACAAGAAGGAAAGGGCCAGTGAAAGCTTGAAGAGAAGCAGAGAATGAAGGATAGAGGAAAAGAAAGAGAGACGCTCCTTGGGTGGGCTGCTGATGTCATTCTCAGAAGAATGGAGCAAAAAGCAGGGAGGAAGTGGGGCGCAAACAATAGCCCTCTCTTTCCCCTCCCTCCCTCTCTTTCTCTGTCTTTCTCTCTCTTTTCTTTTATGTATTTATAGCGACCAGTCATCTGACATTATCGCGTATAGTGTTCCGGTGTGTCACTGTCAGCGGCGCCATGATCGCCTTTATCGTGGCATCGTGGTGACGCAGTCAGTCTTAAATTGTAAAACCTTTTGTCACAGCAACAGTTAAACAGTTGAGATTACAGGATATACGATAAGAGCTCTGCATCTTTTTTCTTGTTGACACAATCTTGAGCCGTCCTCTGCCATGAACCAGTCAGATTTTTAATTTCTACAATTTTTATTATGCGTTCATTTATTTGGCATGAGGTGATGGTTGAAAAGTTGGCAATACAGTCCATTCTGGATGTCTCGAGGTATAAAAAGCATATCTTTTTAATATTTATTCACATAACTCATTGTGTCACATAGAGTGTTTCACAACAGCCCTCTGCGTAAGATATGATGATTGCTTCAGTGAAGAAAAAAATGCTGCTCAGGTTCGAGAGGATCAGGGGAATGTTTCCAGTGGGATCACGATGCCATGATAAATACACCAAATTGAGTCTCCTGTTTTAAAGAAATTGCCCATGGGGAGCTTCGCTGTAATGCACTCTGGGTTCATAACCTTTTACTCTGTGCGTGTGTGTGTGTGTGTGTGTGTGTGTGTGTGTGTGTGTGTGTGTGTGTGTGTATGGGCGGGGACCTTGCGGTTACCCTACACAAGGTCAGCAGTCCATTTGTTCTGACTTTAGAAATATATTGAGAAAGGAAACCAATAGCTCAGCTGCTCTGAAGACAAATGGACTGTCCAAAGCTTTCCTGGGTGTTTCTGTGTGAGGCATGAATGCTCGCAGACATGTATTATGATTTCAGGATGTATGTGTCCATCCGCAATAATGACTTAATAGCCCAGGATTCACGGCTGCTTCAATCTTTCTGTCGTGGTGAGTTTCACAACACAAGGTGAAAGAGGATCGACTTGTGCGCCTGGTAATCCCCGCTGATTCCCTCAAATTACAAACCGCAGTTCTCTAGCTGGGTTTATTTCCTGCGGCAGGGCTCCTCAAACTGTTCTCAGCCATGCTCCAAAAGGGATTGACGTCGGTTGCCAAGGCTCGTGAAAACCTCCTTAATACTCGTGTCTTGCACCCACTGGAAGTACGACCACAACTCATTAGATGCTGCACTCACAGGTCAGAAGGTGCTATGGTTTTTATGGTTGCCTCGCACTTCTTTTTGATTTAATACTTCACAGCGGCACTAACAGCTGGTGGTTGTGGATTATAAGGCCATGAACACAATATGAGAAATGGGGTGTTAAGAGGACGGGCTTGTGTGGCTTTTTCTTTGGTTAATTTGTTTGTCACTTGCTGTAATCTCAGTGGGTGGTGTGACTGGGGGGTCCCTGCATTACACCTGTGAGTGTGTGTAATTGCAACTGAAACAGAGCTTGTTTGGGAATGAAGGAGCTGCAAGCAGGGCAGGTCTCTCCCAGCCCATAAACTTTAACTGCAGTTAATGATGCGTGGCCTGTGTGTTTTATTTTAAGGCAGGAGCACAGCTTTACCCCCCTTTCCTCCCCAAAAATGCTGGAGTGGAACAACCCACCTGGGATGATGAGGATTGAACCACCAGAGTGGGATGGGGAGGGAGAGAGAGAGAGAGAGAGAGAGAGAGAGAGAGAGAGAGAGAGGAGGAAGAGGTTACTTACAGAACTTTGAGGTTGTGGAGACCCTGGAGAGCGTGGCCTGAGATATACCTCAGCTGGTTCCCTGAGATACGCCTAGGAGAGAAACACGTAGATCAAAATGAGAGAGAGCAAAATATAAAAGAGGAAAATGAAATATAAGCACATGCACACACAAAAAAATTTACAAGTCTCACAAGATAACTTTTGCTTTCTGCTTTATTCTGTGCTTTTGGATTGAGCTGTGATATGACTTCATCCTTCAGTTCTTGCTGCGGGGTTACTGTAGGGGCAGTATGCAAATAACAATATTCTATTCCATTCAGTGTGGTTGCTATTGGCCCAGAGCACACCCTGAAACATTAACCAATGCTGGGAGCTCTGATGAGTGAGTAAAGACTGAATTGAATGAGACTGAGACTGGGTCAACAAGTGCAGCGTGGACGTATGTTTGCTTGTGCGTACGTGAGTGTGTTTATGTGTGCGTGTAAGGTGTACGCTGTGTATGTGTGCGGGGGCTCATGTGTGCGCAGTTGCCAACGCTTGTGCTATTTTCCATGTCCTTGAGGTAAATTGGTCTCGTTCTGAAGGGGCCTTGAGGACAGCGAAGGGAGAAAAACCACACACGTTCACACAAGCAATCCAATCAGTTTGTTTATCAAACACAGCACCTAATGGTCATTTGTGAGTGTGTATAAGATGTCCAAATAAATAACATTCAGTCCAGCGGAGTAACTCTCAAGGTCACGAGCTGGAAGCACAGTTTAAACACAGATTTGGTCTTCACAGCTCGAGACCACCCACTTTTATTAAAACACACACACACACACACACACACACACACACACACACACACACATAGTTAAACGTTACTCACTGGCATCCTCTTCCTCGCGCCGTCGCTCTACAGGTGACATTTGCCTGACATTTCAGCTTTATGCTAAGCAGCCTGCCTCCGGCTGAGTTTTTCCATTAGTGCCAGGATACTGAAATATTGATTGAGAGCACGGTCTGCCTTTTCCAAACCACTATCATCCAGATGGTAATGGACGAGGGCTCCCAGCAAACTCCCTCTGACATGTGATACTCATGTCAACATGTCTCAGCCTTATTACTGTGCAGTGGCAGACCACATAACCCCACCTGCGCCTGCCAAATCTCACACTCAGCCCAGTTTAGAACTCTTATAGAGCTCATAACACAAAACATAAAAACACACACACATGGATGTAGACCCACATCGGCATGCTAGAATAGAAAAATGGACTGATTGTTATCCAAGCTATTATGGTGGCTTTTAGTTATGCTGCTTGAACCACAGTCAAACAGACTTCGACTGCACCACATGATGTCTCAATATATCCTTGGAAATAAAAGATGCAGTTGACAGAGGGTTGATTTGTCATTACTGCTGCACGTTGACCTCACAAATTCTAATAGTCATTCATGGTTCAAGACTTAGATCAGACTTTTTACTCATAAAGAAACCTGTATACTCTCCATCCGTTGTCCCTCTGAGAACAATAGGTCTGCTACTTCAATACCATTTCTGTTTCTGCTATTGCACAAGGCGCTCACCAGGGAGCATTTCAATAGCTACTTTTCCAGAGGTAACGGTTTCAATAGGCCTTGCTGAGGTCCTGACACCAGTAAAATGTATCTGAGCCTCTTTCTGCAGAGACCCTAAGTGCCTTCTTTTGGTCCCTGCTCAAATGCAGTGATTGCTTACAGACACAGGGAAAAAAGATATAGGTAGCACCAAAGAAAAATAAATGTCTTTTTCTATGGGGGGACGAGGAGTGCCAGTAATTTTGAGTTTTAGAAAACAAACATTGTAGTTAAGGCCATGGTATGATGTGCATGTCGTACTGCCAGCCCAGCCTTTCTCTATTAGCTGCACCATTGAAGCCAAAAGAGCATTAGAGTGGAATCATGCTCCTTTTGCAGACTTCATTTGTCAAATGGATAATTATGTCGAAAGTGAAGATGGATATTGAAAAAGGAAAGAAATGTTCAGACGTTCTTGATAGACATCAACAGAACACCGGCAGTTGCCATTGACTAAGTGTTTCCATGATATCAGTGTGTGTATTTATGTGTGTACTTGTGTGTAAATGATCGTACGTATGAGTGAATGTTCCACACTTAGCCTCCTAGTTGTTCCACATCAATCTCATTCTAATGAAAGGCGCCTTGCGCTTGTCAAACCATGGCTCCGACTGTTTTTTCTTTCGAATTGATTTGGGGATGGTTAAAATTGTTCTTGGCCCCTGGACTAAACAGATAAAAATTCCACCTCTGCATAATTCAGCTTTATTGAAGTGATTCACAGATAAAATAATAGAAGCCAGTGCAGTTCAAACGTATATGGCAGAACAGTGGGAAGGGTTCCGCTGGTAACGAAGGTGCAGACCACCCTGCTATCCAGAGCTGATCAGTCAGGGTTTTACTGAAGCATACCGACTGTTGATTATCTTATGTATCGCCATGTCCTCTTGCCTCAAAATAATAAACAAAAAGATGGATTAAAGAGCGAGACAGCAGAAACAGCATCATATTTTGGCATGCTATCTCAGGTAGTGATAGGACATCATAGTGGCAGCAGGACCAGGATGGTTGATAGGAGTCGACGATGAATCAAAGAAGATGGAGAGAATAAACAGGTTTTAACAGAGCAGGGGCAGTTCATGTGTCGGTGTATTTGTAAGTACATATGCATGTGTGACCTTTGTCACCCTGAGTCCATCAATAGAAATTTTATCCCTCCTTCTGTTCAGAGGTCCAGCCAGCAGGTCAACCACTTAACCTGGCGTTAACCTCTGAAATTACTGGAGTAAAATATAGACTTGTTGAAACAGCACGTGTGTGTGGGTGGGTGTGTATGTGGCTGCATGTTTGTGGGAGAATAAGATACAAGCAGACAAAACCCAATGTTGGCAACACTAAAAGGGAAAGTTTTAATTGCCCTAGATAGCCCCAGATGTGTTGTGCACCTGGAGTATCAAAACAGCCAATATTGTAAGCCCTTAACCCTCACCTACGTCATTCCCCTGGCCTATCAGCAGACAATCTTATCACCAAGGGGGAAGGCAAGCAGGGCAGCACTGGCCTCCACTCACCACTTCTCTCCTCTTACATTTGGATTTCATTTGTGTGATAGTTGGATAGCACTCGCACAGGGCTGGAAAAGCCCAGGCAGAATGGTTATTCCAGAGGTGGAGGATACTGCCGAAGACGAGACAGATTTATCGCAATTTCAGACTTGAGCTGATAACAGGAGCTAGCCCCGTATTCTGCGCACACTCAGATTAGGCACACATTTTCCTGTGAGGCCACGTTAAATGCTCTGATTTGAGGACGTGAGTAGTGGCTACAAGTAATGATAAGATGAGCATGACAGAGATATCCTATACGTTTGATTATGAGGAGAGTCAAAGGGAAAAGGCGAAATGTGATCTCCGGAGGTACGAACAGCACAGACTTTGATATTGATGATGGGCGGAAAACAGTCACCTTCTTAAGTATTTATCAGGAAGGGCTTCTGGGGGCTTGGTCGCTCCAAGTTTTAATCTTTGATCTTAGAGCTGAACATTTGACGAGAGGTGATGTCTCTGATATATCAGGTTGATGAGTAACCAGTCTCTGTGCCTGTTGCCTTCTCATTATTCCATGGGCACGCAGTCAGTATGTGCTCCGCCTGACTGAAACTTGCGTGCCGGTTTGTGTATTTGAATTAAGGGCCGATTCACTAATCAAAGTGCTGAATGAAGGCTTAATGAGAGGGATCTGATGTCAATAGAATAAGATTTACTTAGAATTAGAAACGGCTTGAGGGTGGGACGATTAAACTTGAATCTAATTTATCAATATTAATGCCGCAGTGTATCAAAGGGAGGTTTAGCCTAGTGAGATTTGCGACCGGCTTTGTGAATAAATTTAATTACCTCATTTGAGGTTCAAAAGAATTATTGTGTTTGCACGTTGATACTAAAGAGTTGAGAACAGAGTGAAGATATGAGAGACATAATAATAATTTCAAGGGCGCTTCAGAAACGTACTCATATATGTTACTAGTAATACTATATTTCCTCTCCTTCCCATTTTGTAAAACCAGATAAAAGCTGGACTTCTTGCCATAAGCACATTTGTTTTGTAAGAAAGCAGAGATTACCCAAAAGAGGGCAAAAAAAAGTGAAAAAACTTTCAAAGGCAGCGACTGCAGCCTGGAATAGCCTGCAGTAAAATGGAGATGGGGGGATATAGAAATGAATTTGAAAGGAGGGAGATAGAGTGAGGGAGGGAGGGGCAGGCAGGGAGGTAGATCCCAACATCAAACAATTTATCACTCAACCAGTCACAACATGCTCAGCCCTTTGCCTCTCTTTGCTACCAACAAGTGCTGCAGACCCACATCAAACGCTCCATCTCAAACCAACTGGGTTTGTGTTTAGAGACAGTTTTTCTAAGTGCTATAAGTTGCTGTAATTATATTGTGTTTAGCATAACTCAACACACATGATCTTTCTCAACATTCTAGACAGGGGTGAATGTCAAGAAATGTGCTCCTCCCTGTTCTTGGAACATCATCATCGCCATCCCAGCATGTCTCCAGAAATGGTCAGCAGGGCTATAAAAATTGGCTGTGGGGCAGGAACATCCTCTTTGGAAGAGGTACAAAGCAACAGAGCATATCCATAAAAGATCAGAACATGAGAGGGACGCAGAGGAAGCGAGATTGACAGGGTTGTAAAACCCTGGGTTTTTGTGTCCGGACAAACACTGCAGGTGAAGCTGCATCCAAGACGGCCAATCCCCTTCTCCCCCAACAGATGCAAATATCAACCTTGACGTTTGGCATCGCTCTGCACAGTGGATATGATAAATATGGCACCAGTTATATTTAACTTTTACCATTTCCGATCAGCAATTCAATTATTTATAAAGATCAATAATTCTCTCACTTCAATGAGTCACAAAACGTCATTCAGCTTTGCTCTACTCTTCAGATCCAGGTTTTTACTTGGATTCAGAGTCAGCCGAATGGTGATCCAGCAAACCTTTTACATTCATCATCAGCTCATGCCTCACAGGCTGCAGCTGCAAGAATTAGCAAAGAAAACAGTGGACTGTTCAAACACCCCGTGCAGACTCTCTCTCTAACACGCACACAGAACTGCAGGGCTCAGAAGTAAAAGAACCAGGTGAAGGCTGCCACACACACAATCTGTAAGCCCCCGCGAATTTCCACACACTTACACACACATTCACACCCTGAGGGTAAATCTGTGGGCAGCCTTTGTCAAACCAAGACTTAGCTGAATTCTGCTGAGTGGTCGGATCAGATATCGGTGAGGTTGACCAAAGAACGTGTTCGAAAACTTTTTTGTGATTTTTCTACCTCGTGTGTTCTTTCATCAGTGCTGAGAGCATGAAACCAATACCTCGTGCTTGGTCAAGTGCTGACCAAACTGCGTTCTGTAGCACAGAGAACATGTCAAGAAATTTGGCACATGTGGCATGAGTCAAATTCTATTTCTTGTTTGCTTATTTTGAGATCAGATATTCCCGAATTCATATCATATTTTAACAGTCTTCTGGCATCGTATTGATTATTTTGTTAAATTAAAATAAAAGAATTGTGACTGTTTTAGCGTTTAGTGTCTTGGCACCTAAATGAAAACCTTTCCAATGATCACACGTAGAGCCTACTTAATGCTATAAGCAAGGAAAACATATATCTTTGCTTCTTTCATTTTCTCCAACCTTGTCCTGAAGTTCTCCTATAGTGTGTGTTTGTCTTGGCAAGCGCTTGTGTCTACGTGTCTATTGCTCCCGCGGAGCTGTCCAGCAGAAACAAAGTCAAGGAGGGCAAGAAATCATCAGCTTGGATGCTCTGCACAGATCCCACTCTCTAAAAACTTTAAGGAGCATATATATTTACTCTCTGGGTGAATATCAGGTTCCCTTTGCCTCCCTCTCGGATACAGACATCCCAAGATATACTATCACATTGCTGCAGGCAGCTTCTTGGTGGGAGAGATCAGAGGCAGGCCAGCGCCATCAATTCCCATCACTGACGTCTGCACATGTCAGCGGCTAGGGGAAGGACTTTTTCTTGTCATTAGTGAGTTGTGGCCATGGAGGTTTATTAATCGAACTCAAGCTGATTGATTTTGTACTTACAGTTCTGATAGCAGGTGCAGTCGGTGGAAGGCTCTGGGCTGGATCTCGCTGATGTTATTCATGCTCAGATCCCTGGAGAGAGAAATCAGTGTCAACGTATCAATCAATGTGCAACTTATCAATGTTCCTTGAAGGTGCTCGGAACATGTAAAATTGCAGATGTTTAAATGCTTTTCACGTGGCGATCAATCATCGAGAGTGGGAGTAGTACACAGAGAGAGGTTAGAGGGTTAGGTAGAGAGGTTGGAGTACGAAAAGGGAGGAGAAGGAGATGTAGAGGAGAATTTTCCCCAATGAATCATTGTTGGGCAGCTGTAATTTCCTCCTCATCCCAGCGACTCTTTCTCTTTTCCAGATGTCTCATTCTACCTACTCTTAGATCTGACCCCTCAGTCTCCCTCTATATCTCTCTTCCTCTCCGTCTCTCTCTCTCCTCTGTTTTTTTCTCCCCCAGGTTCCTCAGGAGACCACCTCCTTTCCCCTTTGTTCAGAGCTGAAACGTAGACACACTCCATTTCTCTCCGTCTCTCTGACACACACTCCTGACGTGAGAGGGTGTGTTGGGGGGTGAGTGTTGACGCAGCTGTGTTGCGGTCAGAGAGGGTGAGGTGCAGGATGCTCGCATACATGCATGCATGCACACACATGCACACTTTCAACGCACGCATAACCTACAAGGACATCTTATGTGTCAGCCTCTGGTAGAAAACATATATAACCTTATGGCCCCAGTCATGTAAGGTCATCGCTTTGATAAACACAATGAAAGCAAGGAGGTGTTACGTCACCCCTTCTTTGCTTTCACGGCCCTTGGGGTCTCGCATGAGTCTTTAGGAGTGAGGCTTGTATGTGCGTGAGTGTCTGCATGTGTGTGTGCGTGTATGACACTAACCATTGCTCATAAAGCCAGACCACCGGGCTAGCAAGTGTAAACTGTGCTCTCAGAAGCCCTTCGCAGTTGGGAGTTTTGACACACTGGCTGTTTGTTTGTCAAGGCAGCCAAGCTGACGGGGGGCTGGATGGATCTATCTTCAGGCGGGATCTATATTCAGCTTCAGGGGAGGATGTGGAAAAAACCCACAGCAACACTCCGTTCAAAAATGTGCGTAATTGAGTTTAACTGGTGCGGCAACACTGTGTTACCTTGTCAGAGGTGACGTTTGACATCAGGCTCTGGGATGTGGTGAGAGGAGGTGTGTTCTCCACATGTGATGAGCTTGCAATCTTTACCGTGCCCTTTTCCCATGAGGTTTCAGATAATGATGCAGTCTTTTTACAGCCTCTGCTGACTTTGAATATTTTCCTTATGAAAGCATAATAATGGCATGTTAGTTTCCTTGCATGGGAATTTCCTGTTTCGGATGCCCCCCTCCTGGGAGGTCTGACTGCGGAGGAAGTGGTTCAAGGTGTAACTCAAGGACAGATATATGTAGAGGGCGGATGTTTTCAATCAGTGTTGAAGCAAAATGATTTAACAGAACAAGGGAAGTGAATTATTCTTCAAATTCCATTACTCCAATCACCTTTACTGACCTAAACTTTGATTGGCTGGTCCCTGTACCTCTGCTGGGGCACCACGGGGACAGGGGTGACATAATACACACTCACGCCAACTGTGGAAAATAGTTTTGATGAGCTTGTGCAAGGAATATGCTGTAAAAATGTAGCAACGGGCAAATAAAAGAGGAGAAGAGGGGGATTACAAGTCAAAGTAAACTATGCCAGTGGTAAATGGTATAAATCTAAGGTATAACATTTTCCTTAAAGTGCATCTAATTGACTTCTATAACCAATGTCATGTAATTCAATGTACTTTTCTTAAGAAATTCTAAATATAAAAATTTATAGCAAATCAACATATAATATAGAATGTATTACTTTTCATTTGTGACGAACCCAAACACCATTGCTGATGTGGGATGCTATCCTGGGACCTCATGTCAAGCTCTCCACTAAAGCACTGTGGTGATGTCATGTAAATTATACGCTTCATGTCTGTCCCAATTTTGGCACAGTCCGCTCAGGCTCCAGGCCGAGATTTGGGAATACATACAAGTGTGATGCACTACTGCTTGATTAAAGTCAGAGGTAAATATAAGTGATAACAAAGTTGCCATGGAAATTACATCGCGAGCAGTAACAGCAAACAAATTGACATAATCAAGACTGGGTGACATCACGTATGGCACAGGAAATATACGACCACCTCCTGGGTCCTTGAGAACGATGCACATGCAAACCTTAATCCTGTGCATTTCATGAGTTTGCTACTGAGAAAAATATTTATTGGAACATTCACGAGTTGATCATTAAACGATAGTAACGCACGCACACACATCCACACATGCAGGCAGGCACACACACGCAGCCATGCAGGAACACACACACACACACACACACACACACACACACACACACACACACACACACACACACACACACACACACACACACAAAAACCCAAATCTTCTTGGGATGCGCCCATGGATGGAGACAACTCTCCATTATCTGGTCCTGATTAAAGAAGCCATAAACAAACGTTGTGTGAAGTCCATAACAGCGGCCTCACTCAGACAGAATAAACACGCAGCAATGGAGAGAGAAAATGTTTAAAAATAAAGACACACAGTGGTGAGTCATGGGGAAAGGTTGAATGCAGCTCAGCTCGGCTGTGCTCTCCAACCAACTCATTGGGAACCCGGGGAGAGAGAGAGAGACGTATCTGCTGCGCAGGCCAAGGCCTCCGCTGACAACTTGACGTATCGTTGGAAGGCTCTGCACTATGGCTTGTTTTTAAAATCAAATAACAGCTGTGGCTTTTTTAAACCATGATAATTATGATTGATGACTACCACATGTGCATTGTGTCGGCTGGCGCTGTGACGTGCAGATATTTTCAACGCAAATAAACGGCCACAAAAGAAATGGGAAAGGGAGCGTTTAAAGATTTTGCAGGCTGCTCGGCGCATGGGAGTTTCACAATTACAATCAGGGTTTTTCTGCGTCCCCGTTTTATGGGCATGAGTGTGTGTCCTGTGAGCGAGAGGGAGACTGAGTGCCTGTGTGTGTGTGTGTGTCAGTATCTGTGTCCGTGTGTGCAGTCCAATATTTCTTTCCATTTATAGGTGGCTGCGGTGTGTGTGGTAAGATGTCTGTCGCTCATTTTCACACCCCTATTGTTTTCCAGTGAGCCTGCAGATGTGGTGGGCACAGTCCCTGGTTGCGCTTTCACCACATCACACACGGACTCTGCCGGGTGCATGGAAACAGATTGCTCTGTGGTTCTGTGTGTGTGTGTGTGTGCGTGCACGTGTGTGTGAGGGACAGAAGCAAAGGTCATGTGGTTTGTTCTCTTTATTTTTCATGTGAGTATTCGGAGGGGAACTGTCCTGCCCTATCTTGGCCATTGCGGCGTCAAGAAAGGAGCCTGATATTGCTCGCAGAACAACACATCTCTCAACCGACAGAGGCACACAGGCCATCTCCTCCCCTCAGATCTCCATCTCCCGTTGAATGACGAACTAAAGACTCCAGAGCAGCAATAGGAGCAGGAGATGCAGACACGGAGACCCATGTTCATCCCTCAACAAACACACTCACAAATGTGCCTCTCAACTGATCTTTTTATCCCCCTTTGCTCTGAATCTGCACAATGAGTGTCAAAGCCCCCAGTGATCTCTCTGGTTCCCTGGAGAGGAATTAGATTTTCATGTGCTCGCATGTAATTTGTGCATTTGAGCACAGTAGCTTGGGTGAAATTGATGCCAATATTTATGCAAACGCAGGAGAAAAAAAAAATTCGGTAGCAGATACACAACGTGGTCTGACAGATCTTTGTCCTTCCTCTCCAAAGTGTGTGCACGAGTGTGTGCGTTTGAGTGTAAGAGAAGAGGGTTTGGCATGGGAAGAAAGGTAAAACACTGGATATTAGACCGCTTTATGCTGTGATGAATAGAGTAAGTATGGCAAGGAGCCTGTCTTAAGGGGGGAACAGAAGCATGAAGAAGCAGAGGTACAAGTCCATTCATCAGCCGTGGCCCTTTTCTCTCCCTCTCTCTTATGCCACTCTATCGCCGACACTCACGCTTTCTCCCCATCTGTGTTTCAAATTTCAACTGGAGCGTGGAGTTACACAGTCCAGTAGTTACAATAATGTGATTCATCATATTTCCTCTTCGCCGTCAACAGAACTACTGAAGTATGTTATCGCTCCTGTGATCAAAGCCAGTGTGTGTGTGTGTGTGTGTGTGTGTGGGTGTGAATGTGCCCTCAGCTCCATTGTAGCCGATTTCAAACTGGAAGCGTTTCTGACAAGAGCTGGTGATTTAGCGCAGCAAAACAACTGGCCACATCATATGAAAAACACCCTTGTTTATGTTCACAGACACACACACACCCACGCAACATCCACCGGGACCCATACACACTCCAGGCCCCCGGGTGGCTTTTGTGAGGTGGATGATAGACCACCCTGGTGAGTGAATACACCCTCAGACTGATGTGATCATCAGTCAGGTGTGTTTCTAGCATCGGCGCAGAAATGTGTCAGCGAGACAAAGCGGAGACAGGAGCAGCAGGAGGAGAGATGGTTTGATCCATTTCACTTAGGAGAATTCTGTTGACTTGAAGTAAAAAATATGGAAAAGTTTCTGGCATGTTGTTCAAGCATGAAATTGCATGCAGGTACCATACATAACAATGCAGGCGAAAGCATGTAAACAAACAGGCTTACATTGTTGCCCTTGAGAGGGATGTTTTTCATAACTGTCTCTCTTACATATACAGTACACACACACACACACACAAAATCACTGCACAAGAGCCATGTATCCTGAGGCCTTCCTTTTCACTTCCTCCTCTGCTCTCTCTCTTTCTTCTGCTCCCTCCTGCCAATTCCTTTCTCCCTCGCTCAGGTGGAGACTCTTACCAAACAAACAGCCAATAATGGCAGTAAGCTCTGAGCCTTTGAAGGCAGCTTATCTGTGAGGAACATTAGAGTAATAGATCTTTAGTGGAAATCAACAACTCGAGTCTTGCCCTGAGGGCAGGAGTTCTGCATTAGCAGCGGCTGAGCCACACCTTGGCTGTCTTTTACAGTAACTATGACAGTAATGTCTTCAGTTGGATCCAGATAGATCCTCTCCGCTTAGCTCTTTGAAACAGTTAAGGCCACGATGAAAGGGGATCTTTTATGCCATACAATGCAACTGGTAGTCAATGCTCGGGCGCCGCCTTAAAGAGGGCCTAAACGGTTGTGTGTGTTTGTGTGTGTGTGAGCGACAGAGACAGAAAAAGCGTGTGTGTGTACTTTGAGTGAGGGTGAAGACTAAGTGTGTTTGCTTCTTTTTTATATCTGAATAGACTGACTTCAGTTTCTCTCGCAGTCACACATGAGGTTGCACACACACACACACACACTCACACACACACACACACACACACACACACACACACACACACACACAGACAGACACGCACACATACACAGACACGCACACATACACACACAAAGAGTCAGGAAGGAGGGTACAATGCTGTCCTGCCCTCCTCCTTCCTCTAAAGATGTGGGGCTTTTTTTTTTCTCCCTCTCTCTCAGACTTCCTGGGAGGGGTACACTGCCCTTTGTGTCCGAAGGCACTCTCTCTTTATCTTTGCCTCTCTTATTCTCCCTTTTTTTCTCATTCACGGGGCACAAAGAGCGAGGGAGAGGGTGAGGAGAAGTCTTTCACCTGGACAAGGAGGGCCACGGAGAGGACCGGGCCACAAAAGAGCAGGGCCACAGAGAGGGAGGGAGGGAGGGAGGAAGAGAAAAGACGAGATAACAAGGCAGAAAAAGGGAGATGCGTCTATGTTTTTGTGTTCCCATGTTTTGTGCCCTTTCCTGCTCGTTGTGGTTTTGCCGAGAATGACAGGCGGATGTCTGGGTAGAGAGAGCGGCTGTTTAGTCTGAGGCCATGTCATGGGAAACATATTCATGCCCCCTGGGACTTATTCATACGCTGGTATACTGCACACACACATACACACATACATGGACACACTCTGTGTCCGTTCCTTGTCCTCCCACACACACACACCCTGTCATGAGACCAGGGGTGTGTGTGTGGGGGGGGTGAAAGGTCAAGCACTTAAGTAATGGAACAGGAAGTGTTGGAACAGTCGGCGCTACACAACATACAACTAACTCCAACATGTGGACAGGACTGACAGGCAGCTGTTGTGGGTAGCACATAGCTTTGGAAGGCAGAGAGGCATTCCTAGCCCTGCCCATTGTCACTTATCTGTTGTTCGGCATGTACGTTTTATCTGACTTTCATATGGGTTTGTCACATGACCCATTGCTTCTTCCCAAATCAGAGTAAAAAAAACCTGTCTCAAGAACACAGGACAAACACATGCCACTTATGTGCGGAACAGGGTTACAAATTTCACCACTTTTCCAAAAATCCTGAAAAGGTATCTCTTACAGAGGTGTTTTTTTTTTCCTGCACACTGATTCAAGGCAGATTCTCAGCAGTGGATACAACAGTAAATGAAACCCGATGAGTATTAGTGTCAGGCTCTATTATGACTTCATTTGGTTGAATGGCAGAAACAGGAGGACACTGGATCTAGTTAGAAGACTGCTCAAATCCGCTCCTGGCTCTCGCTCCCTCCTTAACTGCTGCACTCACAGATCTATGATCAGCTCATCTGCTCCATATATTTAACAGCATCCGCGGATAACATCTAGAACTGAACTTAGATCAGCACCCGATGAAATCTTACCCCATACCAATGAGGACATGTGGCTGCTGTTGGTTTAAAGAGATTTAGCTTGGCCCCTTGCCATGCATGTAAAAAGTCCAGATTTCCTCTTTTGCTCCTTCTCAGACATGTTATAGAGACGTGAGCGAGTCTGGTTTCAGTTGCAGAAGTGCTGCAGTGGCAGAGCTGCCTCCAGCCTCCCTTTAAAACAGATGGAAAATACACCTGTGTCCATTCGTAGCAACAAGTAATAATATTGCCTTATAGCCTCACAGTGACCTGACTGCTGTTTCTGCATTCAGGTCAGTTAACCTAAAACTCCACAATTAAGACCTCTGAAAAAAAGATTTTATCACTCCTTCCTCTTTCCCTCCTCGTTCACCTCTTCACCTTCTGTTTTCCGCATCCCGTCTTCCACCCTCTGGACATTCCTGAGCCGTTATACCCACGTTTGGCGATGCGCTGTGTGCGTGTCCCCTGAGGTGTTTGACATTTAAGTGTGTCTGTAATAGCTTATTTGTTCTCCTCAGCTAACTCCTGTACCAGTGGTCCATTCTCCCAACCTAATCCCTTCTTGCTTTTCACTGTATCAGCACTGCTCTATGGGATGCTTTGATGCTACACAGGGAGATTGGACAGGCCATTACCCATCATTACGTTAGCATGTGTGTGTGTGTGTGTGTGTAGAAGAACGGATATGTGTTCATATATCCATGCTTGTGCAATGTGTTTCTTTGTGTGTAATGTGCACATGAAGGTCTTGCAGTCGTGGTGTGTGTGTGTGTGTGTGTGTGTGTGTGTGTGTGTGTGTGTGTGTGTGTGTGTGTGTGTGTGTGTGTGTGTGTGTGTGTGTGTGTGTACTGCTGGAAACAGCATTAAGTATCATTAGCTCTTACTAGTCATCACCTGCACACTGCCAACCCCACATGAGCCACTTTAGTCGGCAGGCCTGGCCAGCGATCACACAGATAGGCAGAGACAGACTCATGTTGAGCTACAGAGGGAACTTAGAGAGCTATGTCTTACACGTACTGCTATCAGCACTCATGTACATGCATTCTCATGTATTACTGTAGCACATTAATTATGCCTTGTAATAAATCTGACAAGTAAAATCTGTTTTGTTAATTAGAATTTTAAAAACAATAAAAAAATAAAAAATAAGGAAGTTAATCAGTAGCCGAGTCCTCTTTCCTTTTTAATTGACAAAAGGTAGTGGTTTCACTTTTAGCCCTTTTCAAACTGGTTGTTGTTGACTTGCTTTACATGAGGGAGAGAAGAGAAGAGACTGACAAGGTAACTTTTTTATATGTGGGGACATAAAATGATAAGTTTGGTTTAAATCAATCTGCTACTATTAAGACAGCTCATCTAACCCATGTGTTATCTAACCCACCATATACAGATACAAATGACAGCTTGAATGGGTCATGGGTGCACATGCGTATAGATGCACACATATGCATGTATGTACACCAGGACAGTTGGGGACATTTGTCGTGGCCCGGCCCAGGATAGGACAATGCCTTCTCTGTAGTGGAAATAAGAGGGCTAGTGCAAATCATGCACATACACACACACACACACACACACACACACACACACACACACTCACATTCCCATGGATTTCCAGGGTTGGAAAGGGGCTGAGTAGGAATCTGGGCCATGCAGGCGTTCTGAATCCTCTCAGTCAGAGGCAGCCCTTCACCCTTCAAACACACGTCACAGGGAGCACATTCCACAGCCCCTGTGTCGTCATGCTGCGATCACACGAAACATACAGATTCACACATTCAGTCAACGAGCACGGCTCTGACCCCAACAAATACCAACCACCGTTCTGTGGAGTCCACGTCGGCTTGTGACATGCAGGCTCATGTGCACACAGTCCAAAGACATACTCCACTTCACTTCCCTGATCCCTGTCTCCTCCACCCTAGTTCTCTCCGAGATCTCGTGTCGTGATTGCTTTCTACGTTTTTCTAAAGGACAGGATATGGAGCGGTGGAGCACACTATGGCCTCTGCCTGCCGCTCCTAAGGGAATTTTCATTGTTTCCATTGTTGTCGACCTACCTGCCTACCTGCCGTCTGTCCCTGAGCGCCATTTAAAAGCCTCCCAGGTTGCTCTCGGGAAACCACAAACCACTGCACTGCGACGCTAACTGCCTATCCCTTCTCCCCAACACCCTTCTGGCATAAATATCACTTTTGTTGCAGGCGGAAGTGGCTTTTTCTTCTGTTCACTGCAGGGCCTCCAGGGAGTTTAGGAGAGACACGTTGAGGCAAACACTTCAACCTTGCTGGGAGGAAGTCGGCAACAAAAGAGTGAATGAAGGGCTGGAAAAAAAAGATTGAAGGAAATGAGAAAGGAAAACATTTGTGCATCTTTATCCAACTGTGATCGCATGTGTCCAACTTCCTCTGTATATTCTGAGGTCCAACTCTCTTCTCCAACTCTGATCACAGCTGGCAGTTCGTCGGCTTAGATCCAACACACCTCCTCATACACACACCTTGAAAACATTTACACCATTTGGCTTGGGTACACATCCTTCCCTTTTCCAGCCCGCTGCCCTGAGCTATATGCACTCATTTTGAATTTCTGAGGAGCACATTGCACATCAGTGATCATACATTTGCACTTAGCGCTGTATGAGCAGCTTCAACACCTGCTCTGAAGAAATACACACACACACACGCACACACACTCAAGCTCTTAATGTATGGATTCTTCTTCTAACTAAAGGGGGGCCAGAGGGAACAGGTGAGGAAAGCAGAATAGGTTGGGGGAGACGGATAGACAGAGAGAGGGAGAGAGGGAAGTGTAGTTGAGGTGGGGGGCTACCATAGACGCCTGGAGCCAGGACACTGATGCTGGAGCTGATAGCGGCTGTATAGAGGACCCTCCATTGACAACACACACACACACACACACACAGTTCTCTTTTCTCTCTGCAATTTTCTTATTTTTGTTCATTCATTCCCCTCAACTCTTCCTCCCCCCTCCATCCCTCACAACATCTCCTTCTTTTCATGTGTGTGTGTCTCACTCTCTCAGACATGCTGTTTACAGTATGACCCCCGGTTGCTCATGATAGGAATCGTTCCATCAACATAATGGCTAAATGACACGCACACGACTGTTACAGTCTCGGCCACCACAAAGAGGCAGGATGTTTTCTCCTGCATGTGTACGTAAAGTATGCGCATGTGTTTTTGCATGCTTGTGTGTGAGTGGGCGCGCTCTCCTGCTTAAACTTGACCTAAGTCTTCAAAAATCTTCCTATTCATATTTTTCTGTCACGATTTTGAATCCTTCGCCCTTCGCGTTGTCAGTTTCTATCACTTTTTCTTCATCTTGCCTCCTTCAATTTTTCATGCTTCACCTCCACTGACTAAAAAAACCCTCAGCAGTCTGGGTGGTCTTTACACACACACACATATGAATGCGTTTGCACACTCCATGATTTTCCTCTGTCTAGTAATGCGTTCGTCGTGGTTTCCTGGCCTTGGTTAAAACACAGTTAGACATTCGCCGCACTCACCACTACCACAAAGCATCACCTAATCGGTGCTCAACTCCAGCCTCAGACTCACAAGCGAATGCACACACACTCCATCCCTCTCACACACCTGTGTGCACACAGTGAACACTGCTGAGAGAAACGTGAGATGTGTAAACATAAGCACCTGACAACCTTCCAAAACTGACTTTTTATGTACAGGATATCACAGCAGCCAGAGCATGAACTTATAACTTACTTTCATCACAATTAAATTCTTTCCTAAATAGGTGTAAGTCTATTAGGGGTCAGCTGACTAACTCTCTTGCACCTCGGCCAACAGTTGTGATAGACAGCCTACTTATCGTGTCACTGTGGAGCCATCTCTTATGTTACTTTGCTTGCAGCTACACATAAAACAGCACCAAACCCCGATGCACATAGTGTTCTCCAACTCATCACACATCAACACACATGCACGCACATCACCCCGAACAGACACACACCCTCGGGCAGTGTTTTTCCTCTCTAATCTGATATCAAAGAGAAGTACTTTCAAAGCGTTTCATATGACAGCTCATTTTATGCGTTGCCCACGGAAACGATTATTGCCATAAATCTCTACCCACTTTGTTATGAGTTGCTTGAAGCATCTTTGCCTTCGAAGAGTTGAATTCCTTTGCAGAGTAAACCTGCATTCACCTCACTATTTTGTTATAATAGTTTTTTTTCTCTGATGATAATTTAATTATGTTTCTACCTTTATGGATTGGAGTCGTCCAAGAAAATGGAGAGAAGCATTCATAGCCTGGATTGCCCCCTTTGGTTTCTATAGCACGTACAGTTGCGCTCACTTTGAAGAGCTCTCCAATGACATGGGTGGATGATGTCATATACTTTCACAGCGTTATGTGGATGTGGTTTGTAATGTGGACTGTTCCCAAGCAAATCTCTGTGACCTCGGCAGCCTACAGTATGTGCCGGAAGGCTAATCCAGCCTCCATTGCACAGTGGGGCGTGCTGGACGGTTTGACAGATCCTGGTGGGGACTGGACCGGCTCTCCGCTGTTGTAACCTTTTATACTCCAGGATGAAATGAGAAACTTTGGCCTGCTGTGCAATGTTCTGGGTTATGTGTGTGTGTGTGTGCATGTGGGCAGGGTTAGGGAGGGGATGTTGTTTTGTTTGCGTTTGATGATTTTTATCAGCAAGGCAAACGAGAAATCTGCGACTCTTGTGTGCGGTATCTTAATTTGTTGCGGCATCTCTCCTGCTGCCCTACATTCCCTCCTTCTCTCGTCTGCAGTAATGTGTGTTTGCATGTGTGTGGGCATGTGCGGTTGGTCGCTGAGTTTATTTATCTTATTCTAAATCAGCCCTCAAACTCACTAATTGGTCCAGTTCCATCGTTAGGTAACGACGGGAAATGAACAATTACTCGTGTGTGTGTGTGTGTGTGAGGAAGAGAGAGAGAGAGAGAGAGAGAGAGAGAGAGAGAGAGAGAGAGAGAGAGAGCGTGTGTGTGTGTTTGTGCGCGCATGTGCATGTGTGGGTGTGTGCGTGGCTATAGTGGTTCATTTAAGAGCAGAGTAGATTTCCAAAGAGGGAGTTTCAGGTCATCACTGTTTTTATATTAGAGGAGGACTAAGAGGCTCGACACTCTTCCTCTTTGAGTCACTTCCAGTGTGTGTGTGTGTGTGTGTGTGTGTGTGTGTGTGTGTGTGTGTGTGTGTGTGTGTGTGTGTGTGTGTGTGTGTGTGTGTTTGTGTGTGTGTGTGTGTTTGTGTATGTGTGTGTGTGTGTGCATGTGTATGTGCTGGCCTAGTTGTGTGGCATGCCCTTTGTGATTCCTGGATGAGGTTAGCAACACCATAAACTCTACATGTGTTTTAACGTTCAAATGGCCACAGTGATATCTGGAGTCCCAGGCTCACATGACAGCTGCAGAGTTGGGCATCAGTCAAGTGGAGTTGTCTTTCCTTTATGTCCCTCTTTAAAAGTCGTTAGCAACATAAACTGTTGATCTCTCCTCACTCCTTCTGACTTGTATCCCTCCACTCCTGTAATACTTGCAGAGCCCCTAGTGAGCAACTGCTCTATCACACCCTGTTTCCTGGATTCGACTTCTATCACTTCAATATCAGTTATCACAGAGTGCCTATAATCTATCCTCAGAGCCTTACGCAGTGAGGCAATTTGAAAGATCTGGCTGTAGGCCACAGCAGGGTGGTGTTTTGGAAGTGGGCTTGATTTCCCCAACTTTTTATCGTAAAATAAAAAAAATATTGATGAATAATGTTAATAATCATGTTTTAATGGTACTTACAGTATGTTTAGTAATCTGCCAGGTGCTCCAATTGAGCTTTCAAGCATAACTAATCACTAATCATATTTTAAAATTGAGCTGTCAGCTTTTGCAAATTAAGTCCCACAAATAAACCATTTTGTCAATTTATCAATCAAAATAAAGAATTAAGAGTTTCCTAGGTAAAATGCCAACAATTCTCACCTTTTTAGTTATTGAGTTTTAGTATTACAAAACAGTAAGTTACATGTATGTAGACTAAAACACATCATCAAAGGGTGGAGTAAGCGATTCTAATTCAATATTGATTCTGTGTATTCTGATAAAAATCTGGTGTTCCTACACAACCTTGGCTCAGTAAATGGGAGATATGGCAGCCGACTTGAAAGACCACAGAGATTTCTCCCATGAGTCTTAAACTGCTTTCAGACATTCTCTGAACTCTGCAGTTCCTCCATATTTTCTCTGGAGGACGTGCATGTGTGAACACAAATGTCCAAGTGAGACGCTCCACAGTTTCTACGGACTTTATCTGCCTGGCTTCCTAGTATAATGTCTGTAGAAATCCTTGAGAATTTGATATGTGAACACATCAGGGGATCCAAGCTGGATTCACCGCAAGCGAATGGGGGGTTGATGATGATGAGACGCAAAAAGAAAAAAAAGAAAAACAAATATCTCCTTGTGAAAAAGCGGTGCCATACGCGTAGAAGACGCCGACGAAGATGTCAAGAGAGTTTGTGGTGATAAGAGACGACGACAGTGACGGGATCCTGTAACCACATGATCTACGCAGCGAAGTTAATTCGTCACTTTCTGCCTCTGTCTTCTGCACCTGGCTGCTCCACCTCTCGCCTGAATAACGCACGTGAAAGGCAAACTGCGGATAAAGTCAGCAGCCAATTCTCCGGATTTCACCCAGAGGTCATGTCATAAAACGGCTTTTATGGATTATGGTGGAGAGATCTCAGTGAGTAGAAAGGCATAAAGACATTTGCAGAGGTTGTTTCTGCTTAATAGGTGGGTTACCGTTTGTTAATGCGATAGCCACCTCACCAGCTGGTTAGCTAATTACTGGGTTAACTAGCAAGCAGGTACAGGTGCCAAATCTGTGTGCCAGGTAATGTTAAAGTTCTTGCCCAAGGATATTTCTAGTTTGCCAAGTTGTTGGTATGATGTTACCTATAGTACCAGGAGTTTTGTGAGTATTGCTATCAGTATCATCATGCTCCTTCACATGTTCTGCTCATGCTAACTTTGAAACGGCAATTGTGACAACTGTTTGCTTGTCTTCTTATTTGCTCCATATCATCATATGTGATAGGTTTTAAAGCCACAAGGTCTAAATATAAAAGTTTATTTGTTGGATGCATAATTCAAAATGTTGTGGCAGGTTACGTTACCTTCTTTGTTAGCTGAGCTACAAACCAATGATTCAGCTTTGTAAAAAAATAAATAATAATATCTAAACAACACATTTTACTCCATTAGTGTTTTATTTGATGACATTTTTACCTCTAAGTTTTTGCTTTAGCCGACAGTATCCACTTCCAGGCCATATAAAACATTCAGTATTTCACCATTGTGTCGTCTTATCGATGCACATCCATGAATTTGGGGGGCGGGGCTACTGCAGGAGCACTGATAGGGGGTGCATTTATTTTGCTGTTGAGTTCAAATATTAAAAGTCTTTCTCCTGAATTTCTTACTCCACCTTTAATCCCAAACACATTTAGACATCTTTGCACAAACTCTTCCTCACACACACACACAAACACATGCTTGTCATGTGCTTGCAACTTATGCCTACTCATATATAATATACTGAATATGTAAATTCAGTCTGTTATATATTTATATATATATACAAGTATGTTTACTGTATATTCAGGATATTGAAAAGTATCTAGAAGAAGACATACACACAGACACACAAGCACAAGCACTCATGCATACATGTACACAAAGGCACACACATGCTCATGTACACACACACTCTCACGCTGGGTCTCCAGTTGGCGCTCGGAAACCTGACACTGAACGAAGTGGTCAAGTAATTTTGCTATAGTGGTCCGCACACGAACATTCTCACACACACACACATGTTCCCACTTGGCCCCAGTCCGTTTTTATCTGTACGCAGTTTCCTGGTAACACATCCAACTGACTGTTGCCCACTGCTCTATTTTTAAAATCCCAGATGCAATGTATAGTGATTCTAATCTTACTTGGCAAGGTATTTTCATTTCCAAATTAATGTTTAAGTTGGGACTCACTATTGGCAGTCAAGTTTTCATTTTTTCATATCAGATGAGTTGGTACCACAATGCATAATAGGAGGTTTAGGGATCAAGTAGAAGGTTTCAGGATGACACACAAAGTGGAAACACAAGGCAAGAATGGCAAAAGGTCAAGGAAATGCAGGACACAGTCAGAGGCCTGCATGTGGAAAGGTGAAGATGAAACAGGACAAGATCAAGCACCCTAACTCAACAGTAGCATGTGTTACTCACAGGTAAGTGGTGAGGGGGCTGAGGTTGGCTGGCACAGATGATAGTCCCAACTCTGAGCAGTCCGCCATGACGAATATCCCATCTTCCTCACACTGACATGGAGACGGGCAAAGTGATGCCGGCGGCCCCTGTCTGTCCTGGACCCGTCCGTACCCCCACACTCCAGGGGAGGAACCCCAAACTCCTCCAGCCACGCAGAGAAGCAGAAGCACAGGCAACATGTCTGACTGTCCACCTGTCTGCATCTACACCAGCAGGGTCTCCTGTCTTGTTGCACTCTCTCTTGTCCTCTCTAATGTCCTAAGAGATAGCTGTGATAAGATGAGGAGGTTCCACTGATTCTTCTCTGTCCTAAATCTGCTGTCTCCCTTTGGAAGCCCCTCACTGATCTTTTCCTCCTGTGCAGGTTGTCCTCACTGAAAGTCTGTCCCTGTCATAAGTTCTACCTCTTCATCTCTTCATCTCTTCATTCTCTTCACCGCTTCATTCCCAGGGGTTAACTCTGCTGTAACTTCCTTCCCCACTTTCCTGTCTTCCCTCTCACCCTGCCCTCTCCTTTCTCACTGTCCTTCTCCCCCAAACACAGTCACTCTTTCTCCCTCCCTTTCTCTCTCTATCTCTCTCTCTCTCACTCTCTCCTTGTAAATGTCTCTTCCTCTCTCTGTCTCTCTCTCCTTACCTATTGTAGAAGGACTGCATGAGTTGTGAATGAGCCACCCTCATTGGCCCACAATTTAGGGATGGGCTGGAGCATCTCCGAAAAGTAGGAGGGGCCCGTGATTCTCAAACTCTTCCCTCTCTTTCTCTCCCTTTCTTCCTTTTGCCTGTTTTACTTTGCCTCTCTGTGAAGGGAGTGAGTGAGTGTTTAGTTTGAAAGGAAGGGGAAAGGGGTGAAGGAGAGAGGAGGGGGTGGCAACGCAGTACAGTGGTGTGGGACACGATTTCTCCTTGTGGGACCTTATGAATGGAACTGAGAGAAAATGAGACAGTGTTTACAGCTGAAAGAGAGGAAAGAGGGGGAAAAAAGCAAGCTCCAGAGGATAAGAATGAAGGCAGCAGAGTGTGTTTGGCTGTGTGAGAGAGATGCAGAGGGTCAGAGTGTGTGACTGGGAGTGACAGTTTTTTCGGAAATTGGAATTCTGACACTTCAGCACCCCTCGGTCCCCAGAAAGAGCAGAATCCAGTGTCTTGTGAGTCCCACCTTCTCAGGTTTCTGCTGCTGGAATGTCACGATTGCCACACACACACACACACACACACACACACACACACACACACACACACACACACACACACACACACAGACACCCATAGAAAAGAAAAGATTATGAGTGACCGGCGCAAAGTAGTCCTCATATCTGTTTCACATGCACACACTCTAGTATACAGAGAGAAGATTGTGGATTTGTGAAAACGTGCCTTGGGATAAAGCCTGTATATTTCACAGTTTATCTGCAAGCACTTGTGTTTTTCCACATAATCGTTAAAATGTTCTCATCAAACTGCCCTTTTTATAATTACAGCACATAAGTCCTGCTGGCGTAGACCTAATATTAAAAATGAAAACTGAGCTTTTCAATAAGGAGCCTATAGATGACAGGATGTGATTCATGAAAGAACAGGATGTTACATGAGACCCTAATGATGCATTTTGTAATTATAACAATTCAAAGCAAGAAAAACTGGATTTCCATTCAGGAAGCAATAATGTATAAACAAAAATGTTGCAGTTGGGAGGAGCGATAATGACTTTTTTCCACTAAAAGAAAACATTTTAAAACACGATACCAACCGATGATCACAATGCACTTGAGCAATGGGTTTAGCATTTAATCGCACCTAATAACTCCAGTTTTTGTGACTTTCATGTTTTATTAGAGGGATTACATAGTCCTTGGCGAATTGATAAAATCTTACAACCACTCTGGCTCGTAAAATCTTTTCAAGCTCCAGTGGATTAACAGAAAAATGCATTTCTCAATTCCTGGAAATCTGAGGCTTGGGGAAATTAGGATTTAATTCAGCAGCAGCAGCACATTTATGCGCACGCAAATGCACACATGCAAAGCCAAAGTAAATTTATGATTACATTCATTACTAAATGTCTCTAAACCCAGTTTGAGTTGTTTTTTTTTACAGCTCCATTCGTCCTGTATGTTGCTCCGTCTCTCTCCTTCTCTGTCGTTCTTTCTCCACAATTCTCTGTAGGCTGAATAGTTTCTCATTAATTAATTAACATTCCTGTGCCACTGTGTTTTCTGAGGGGCCTTTGTTATGGCCCCACAAAAACTCTTTCAGAGCAGTTCTCTCTTGCTCTCTCTCTTCTCTTTTTTCCTCCTCTTTGTAGCTGTGTGTCTGTTATTGCTTCTTCTGTCCATTGTCAGTTGTGCAAATTGTTTTCAAGTGATGTTTTATGATAAATCTTTCTTTCACTTTTCAGTTGCACACAGGCAGATATGTATGGACTCTTCACAGGAAAACCGCGAGCACACTCAATCCCATGGGCACATACGAAAACATGCACATGCACCTCATGCACCTGCAAACTTCTTCCACTCCCCGGGCTCTCCACCTCTCCCCTTCTTGCGCACCGAGCTCTGTCATCTTTTTAAATGCTCTTTAATTGTCTGGCCCCGGGGGAGCCCTAAAACACACATACTGTAATAACCTGCATGTCTGGTCTCCTGCCTGTCTCTGTCTGTCTCCCGCTCTCCTCTCCTTTTTTGTCATCCTCCTCCCCTTCAATCACAAATACGCACACAACCAAGCACAGCGCTCCTTACTGGTACAAAAATAACGTACGTGTTTGTTTTCATTGCACCTGTTCTGACGCCGTTTTGATGGATGTGTGCAGGTTTATATGCGAGAGACTGTAAACCACTCATATGCAATCAGAAGGAATGCAAATTATGATATATAGCTTCCACTGCTTCTATCAATGCTGTAAATAAGCTAGAGTTAGTTGTCATCTGTTACCCTATAGACAAGTCAACCTGAATAAAGTAAAATGACCTAAATTATTACAAATACCTATGGAAAATTCCTGTGCACTATACAGACCACCCAAACTAACTGTACAACAAACCAATGGGAAAACCACCACACCCAATAAAACAAGCAAATCAGTAAAATACATTATTAAAATCAAACAATACACTGCAACAATCCAGAAATACGTAGGATAGGTAGGATAAACCCATTTATCTCCTTAGTCCGTTTATTTAAGGGTTAAGTAGCAGCTCCACTCACTAAACTGTATTGACTTTCTAGATGTATTCAGTTTCTTCTTGATTGACAAGCTTCCTGTTCACCTTTGCCCTCGACAAAAAACAGTATTGACAGTATAATTATGTTTAGAGGTTAAGTTTAGTTTTTGTGTGTCTCAAATTATGTTAATACTGGTCTATTTTGTACTAAACCTGGGGCATTGAAGAGCATTTCCCTACCTTATGAGCCAAGCTGCTACTGATGCCAAGGCGTCAGCAGTTCAACTTTTTGAGGTGGAAAAGTTCAAATCAAACTAAAGGTTTGGTTGACTAATTGTTTCTGAAACTCTTCAGCCTAATTGTTGAAATGCTCTTAATGTCGGTGTCTGTGGCCCTCGCAGGACGGTAATAAACACTGAAGCCATAGGTTAGTGAGCGAGTCACTGAAAGGTCGGCTTCTAGCAGTTGTCAGTCAGTTTGCGTTCATTTGTTTCGGAGAGGGGACGGGACGTATCACCTGCAATTTTATGTACCCTGCACTTGCCAACCCAACTTTTAAACTGGACAAGGTCTTGTCACCTCCAGGGTCTTGGGTTCAGACTTTTTGCTGACACAGCAATCATAACTACTCTAATGTGCTTGCTGTTTGAGGTAGTTAATACTTGTGTGGCCTGTCAGCAGAAATCAAAGGATGCAGTCTGACATTGGGATTATGGGTGTTGTTGATGTTGTGGTTTTGTCTGGTGCTTCTCAGGACACGCTCATGTGTGTCATCATGTAGCTTGATGTTCACCATTAGCGGATTGGAATCACTTGCTTTTCACTAAACTAAGTTGCTTCTTCCAGTAGCGTTAAGGGCGACACGCACCAACAACATCGGAAAATGTTTACCACAATATGTCAGTGTTCTATTTCCCTGCATGTCCTCACATCACTTTGTAAGAAAAACAGCAGTTTGATCACATTTGCTCCTTGGTACTTGCTCTGTGATGCGTCTGGTTTGCAATAAATGCTTCAAGTGACATGCGGCATTTGATGTGAGCCTCCTCTGCTTGTTGCCCCAAAGAGGCTTGGCCCGGCCCTGCATTAAATGAATGGCTCAAACTCACAGTTTTTAGGCGAGTGTGCAGAATCCAACATGCCACGGATAAAGAATGCATGCACTTATATTCCTTCTCTCCCTCCCTCCCTCTTTCTCACACTCACCCCTCTCACTCACCTACACGCTATCAAACAGTCTGCATCAGATCAAAGCCGGTGCTGTCTCCCCTCTACTCCCCCATCATCCCCCCCTCTCCACCGTGCTCCCTGGGCTGTAAACACTATCCAAGCAACGGCAGCCTTGAAGACACAAAGACAAGTAGCTACCTGACACCTGACACTAACTTGAGAGCACTCACCGTGGTCTACCTGGGAATAAAACACACACACACACACACACACACACACACACACACACACACACACACACACACACACACACACACACACAAGGCTATGCAAGCTCCTTGCAGTAAGAGAAAGTAGCCGTGCAATCAACCCCCAATACACACACTCCATCCAACCTCACCTCCGCACCCACCCCTCGCCCACCAACACCCACCACTCCGCACACACCCAAAATGTCTTCCCCGCCCCTCCCCCAACACCCACAAGCACCTTTCCAATCTAAACTTGCCAAGAGTCGGCATAAGTGTGTGTGTGTATCTGTGCACACCTGTATGTGCATGTCGACAGATGAGTGCGCTCTCAAATGTGCCTGTGTCTGTATTTGTGCATGCCTGAGCTGTGCAGCGATTGAAGGCCAACTCAGGTATACTCAGCGGAAGTAAGTGAGACGCAGTGGCCGGTGGCGTCAACCAAGGTGTGTGCTCTGGCTTTTCATGTGAAACCACCTGAAAGCCAACAAAAGGTCCCTCTCCTTCACTCCATCCCTCCCCCCGTCCCTCTCTTCCTCTCTGCATCTCACAGTACAAAGGAAAGGAATGAATGAAAGAAAAAGCAGCAGAGGAAGGGGGATGAGGTAAGGTAGTGAGGATGCAAGGTGGGGCGTGCGAGAGTTGTAGAGGAGGGGTTGCTGGCAAGTGGGCAGTTATATCAGTTATATCCCTGTGTGTTTCTGTGGGTCATGGAGTTCAGCAAAGCACTGCATCTGGAGGCTGGAGAGATAGAGCATCAGAGGTTTGTGTCCAAATTAGAAAATATGCATTTCTGTCACCTGTATTCCCCTCCTGATTGGCTCATGAGTCACAACTACAGGTGGTGGATGCAAAACATTGCAAATGTTCCTTCCAAGACTTAAAACAAACAAAAAAAGGAAATCCCTGCATGCGTTTACTTATCACCATTGCTGTATCTCATTTGTAGTATGGCTTCCTGTTTCCACTGGCATGTGCATGTCTGTTGGACATATGATCTGCATTTTCAGGTGAGCTAGTATGGATGGAGATTACTTTTGATACGAAGATAAAACGCTAGTTTCAGTTTTAGTTAAGTGTGGATGTAGCCTTATGAACTGCAAAGTGTTGTGGTCTTGATCAGGAGATGCAGCTCAGGTATCGCAGTATTGGCAGGACATCAGTAAACAGGAAGCCACGCCCAGCCAGCAGCACACATGGTCAGTCACAGGGATTGAATGGGGATGAAGAGGAAACAAGGTTGTGAAGACAGAAGCAGCAAAAACAACAGAGTCTATTTATTCCTCCCATATTGTGTCTTTAATAAAAATTCAGATGAACTCATGATTACGTCACACTTTTTCCTTATTTAAACTTTAAAATAGAAACTGACAGAAATTTGGTTTTCTGGCAAAACAATACTAAAATGTTAATGGTTGGCTCTATGTGAAAATAATCTTAGGCGGATAATAGAGAAACACATTTTTCGAGTGAAATTGAGTGAAATGCTGAACAGATTGGAGGTACCATCAATTTCATTGAAAGTTTAATAATTTTTAAGCTCCTTAAAATATTGAGTTTTTCTATCGTAAAAACCCAATGCAACGCATTAGTCAAGGTTTTATTGAAAATACAATAAAAGACATTAAAATACACTTTATGTCAGAACTGATTTTGAAGATTTTGAATTTTGGGTGATTATAAAGAAAGAGGAAACCAAAGACAAAATGGTCCACAGCATGAACATGAGCCAGCAACAGTTGAGTGATGCAGCGTCGCCTCTCGTACAGAAAGCAAATCAAAACATTCTTACCTCATAAATTCAAAAGCATCACTCTACCAACTGTGAAACAATGAGTCAGTTTGGCCTAAATTAAAAGCATTTAAGAAAGGAGAATAACTTATTTAATTGCAGTCAAACTGGTTTATATACAGTATATTCAATGATAGTGGAAAATGTTTCAGGGTAAATGAAAGTTATTTTTTTTACCTAAGTCAAACTTAGGCTGAAAAGAGGGGGCCTTTAGTAAAAAACGAAGCGGTGACGTGAAACACCATGAAGAAAACATGGCAGTTATTTTCTTTGTCATGAATCCAGTGGTGATCGTGCCCGGACAAGTTGAGTGAATTCGCCAATTAGAAGCTGACAAGGTTCTGCAGTGAGGAAGAGGTTGTGGTCCAGGATGGTCTCAGTCACACTGTGGCACCAAGACAAAGCTTTATTGTGTTTTGATCTGTGAACTGCTTGTTTTCTCTGCAGTGACAGTAGATATATGCAGATATACGAGGGTAAATATGGTGAAATAGGCTGACTGAAGCCGACAGGTCTGCGCCTGTAGGATACCGAAGACAGAGATGCTCCTCTCTGTTTGATGCTCTTCTAAATGACGCCATTGGCACTGCAATCACGTGTGTGTGTGTGTGTGTGTGTGTGTGTGTGTGTGTGTGTGTGTGTGTGTGTGTGTGTGTGTGTGTGCGTGCGTGCGTGCGTGCGTGCGTGCGTGTGTGTGTGTTTGCGTGTGTGTGCGTGTTTGCGTGCTTTGCAGTGGGTTTGCAGGTGTGCTTGTTTGGTTGTGTGACTTTTATACCTGCATGCTAAATGCTCTCTATTAAAAGTTTATTGACCTAAAAATACAGCAATTATCTAAAGCCTCTAATCATGGCTCTTTGTGTGTGCCTTTATGTGTGCCTCATTTTGTAATTAAGGGCAAATATATTCCTGGTTAATTAAGGTTAGTGATAAGGTGTGAAGTTAAGGTAAGGGTGAGTCATGAATTGGTCATGGTTAAGGTTAGGAATACGGTTCTCATCCCTGTCCATGAGTGGAAGTCAACGTACATTCCTAATGAGGATTGCTGTGCAAACGTGTGTTCCTGTACTTATATCTTTGTGAGGACCATTTTAGGCATAGACCCTACAGAGTGAGGACATTTTTGGAAAGTGAGGACATTTTGACCGGTCCTCACTTTTTCAGTGGACTGTTTAAGGGTTAAGACTTGGTTTAGGTTAGGGTTAGGCATTTAGTTTGGATGGTTAAGGTTAGGGGCTAGGGAATGCATTATGTCACTGAGTGTCCTCACTAAGATAGAAGTTCAAACATGCGTGCGTGTGTGCGTGTGTGTGTGTGTTCACATGCACTTGTGAGTGCATGTGTGTGAGTGATGAATGCTTGTGTGTCTTTGTAGTCATACCCAGTTCTGCGTGATAGCATCAGCAGTGTCGGTGTGGAGGGAGACTGATGTGGAATGTTAACAGTGACTCAAAGTATTGGACTGTCTCCACACAGTCTCATCCATGCAGAACCCAGATAGGACTGGCAGGAGACTCAACACAATGTAGTGCGAGATGACGAGAGGAGCCTCATTATTGTCTGTTTCACGCCGGCCTCTGAGAATCCCAGTCATCTGTAAAGTACACAGCAGCAGTTGACAGATTACATCTATTAAAAGGAAAAATTAGGCACCTGTGAGGTATGAAACGTGTCATCACTGACAGCATGATTACAATAATCTTATTAAATCATACCATTATGCTTTGTGATCTCGTCTTTATGGGAGCCACAGTTGAATTCCCAAATAGGTGATGAAATGGCGCCATCTTCAGCCAAAAGACAGAACAGCATCAGTGCAACAAGTCAGGAACTAAACATCCAGCTAATGGCAACAGGTCGCTTGACTCATTGAAAGATCCTTATGCACTGATCTATTAAATATATAAACATGAAAAAGTCACTTTGGACAGTGATACCTAGTGGGTGGGTTGGATTTTATTAATTTTAGTAATCTATTTAATGTGTTAAATACACATATGCTATATTACATTATGCATGACTATAACATGTCTCCTCTCATTTCCTTTCAAGCATATTATCTCCTGCAGTGTGTTAGTTAGAAAATAATCCAAAGAAAAGTACAATGTTTTCAAACATTATTAAAAATATTTTTTATATCACAATTTAAATCTGAAAAATAATAAATAGATAATGGTTTAATTTTAATGTTTTAAATCCAGTGATGAAACCCCCTTTTTTGAACATTGTATATGCAATTATCAATAATATATTTATAAATAACATTTATGATGGACTGCCTTATCCTGAAGGTTTCAAAATGCTGCACAGTATTGATTATCACAGGCTCCACTCAGTCACACAGATGTTTTCCAGCCAGCAAAAAGTTTCACTGAGACATTAACATCTAATCTGATGATGTGAGACGTTTGTTAGAAAACCTAGAGGCTTTTTTCATTATTTACATTGTGAGTTTTTAGAGGAGGAATAAATAAATAATAAAATCAGTGATGGCTGAATTACATTTGAGCTGCTTCATTTTATGGTCGTGTTCTTGTCACAACTTATGGGGACACTTGACTAAAACAGAAACAGCTGATGTTATTCATAATACCTGTGCTTTTCATATAGTGACAAATACATATTGCTTCTTTTCATTTATAAGTTCAGACTGACTGTATTTTACAGTCAGTCTGAACTTTTTACAGACCTCATCTAATAAATCATCAGAGCCAATCTTCCGCATTTTAGGAGCTTGATGATGAGTAACCAAACACTACAGCACAAATCTGTCTCCATTACATAATGCAAGTTTGTTCTTCAACCCACTCAGGACATATCTGGCTCTCAGTTTAAGGGATCCTCATCAAAAATGTTGTTTATATTACACATTTATGTGAAAAAACTGTATACATATACATGCATATTACTTAAACAAATATCAATAGTGGTGTCTCCCTAAAACAATCCTTATTGAGCCTGGTTATTTATTACTGTAGAACGGAAAATAAAATGTTGGCGTTTTTGGATAATTGAAGTGTAGAAATGCTTTTTGTAAAGCGTAACTTTACAATAATACTACCACTTCAATCAGCTGCTGTTTTAAAAACAACTAAGTCTACTCTTTTACAAAGAATTTCTAAGCCTGATTTCTGTCCTCCATTATTATTAGTTATTTGCCTTTCATCAGAATTCTTCTTCCATATGTTTTCTCTTATTAGGAGGCATTTTAATGTCCTGGGTTTTTATCACCATCATACACAGAAGTTGATTGTTGATTGTCCCATTCACATTCCATTTAGATTGCAGTGGGTATTGTGAAATAGTTAACTGTCCAACTTCAAGTGTTTTTAACTCAAATTTTTCATATTAATCACAACTTTTTAAATCCCTGTGATTCAGCGTTAGAAAACAATAAAACACAACAAAGCCCATGGGGAGTTACCGTGTTTTATCAGCACACTGAAGTTACTTCTGGTTTTGATGTTCAGCAAAAACTCAAATCACAAGGGCTCACATTCCCATGAGCCCCAACTGCATTGTCCTTCATTCTGTGGTTCATATTGTGGCCTGTGAAGACTGCAGCAAAGGAGAAGTGATAAATATCCAATAGCCACCACTCAGACAATGACTTGGCCTTCTGTGGAAAGAGGAAGCAACTTCCCTGCCATAATGTCACAAGCTCTCTTTCTAGAGCGGTCAGGCTAACCATAAAGTCCTGCACACATGCTGACACAGGTATTATAACTCCGCTGGAGACTCCTAAATGTTTAGAAATCACTGCACAAAACCCCCAGGTGGATGTAGTTTCCAGGAGTGCAACACTGATCAAATACAACTATTGAGTGTATTATTGAGATACGTCCCTTTTGGAATTTTTCCTTTCCTTTCTGATGTACGTTTTGCAAGATGAGATTTTTCTTTTTCAATGTTGACCTCATATCGCAAAGACGTGAACTTATGTCAGACTTAAGATGTGAATTTGAGGACATGTTGACTTTATCTTAGAGCTCCAGGCAGTTTTGTGTCTTAATACAGCCTCACAGAGCTGCTATGGCTGTAGACTCTGAAAGCATTTTCACATCTACCTTGTTTGGTCCAGACCTTCTTCTTTTCAGTTAAGTCTGAACCACAATAACAGAAGTGAAAGGTGCCTCAGATGAGTCCAGACCAACAGTCCAAAATTTATCAAAATTTAGATGGTTTCAGTTTGGATTAAACTAAACTGTGGTTCAATTCGTTTTGCAGTGTGAAAACACTTTTTGGGATGGTTCGGACTTCAGGACAGATTGCAGGAAGTGAAGACAGGATTAAAGAATAGGAGAAGAAAAAGAAGCAATGACGTTCATTTTGCTATTGAACCAGTTCATGTCTACAAACCAATCGAAAATAAGTAGACGAGTGTCACATAGTTGATGCTGACAGGACGTACGTATGTCAGACAATAGTCTTTAGTCTGCTCCCTAAATTGCAACGTGAAACCAAAACTAACTGGATCAGTTGTAGATGCATTAACAAAGACATGAACCTTGGTTTGAACCATGGTCTGGACTTTCAGGTGTGAAAGTACCCTGAGTCTTATTTGTTGTTGAACTAAAAAATATGTCAAATTCCATGTTGTGGGAATCTGCAGAGCAATTTTTTGTTCTTTGTTTGGTTTTTCTATACCCATCACAGCTTTCCATGAGTTCTAGTAAAGAAAAGGGTTGCAGACATAATAATTATATAGGCTTGATAGCATTTCCCTGTTGGGAAATGATGGCGTCCTTGAGTCTCTTGAAAGGGGCTATATAAATTCAAGCTATTATTATTATCATGGATTCATAGGGTCAAGATAAAGACCAACTTGCGTCAATGACTTAACGAGTGCTATCAGTATAGTTTACTACAAAAAGGGCAGGGGACAGCAAAACATTTGGTTCTGTACTGTTAACATCATAGTTCACCCTCTGACAGAGTCGTGTAAAGCAGGACAACACACAGATGTTACATGTGACTTTGTTGCTAATGAGGCAACAAAGTTCAGATGTGGGAGGCCGACATAAAAGCAGCCTATTGTTTTCGTCCAGCCTCCCTTCATCACAACAGATGTGGAGTGGAGGTGTGGGCCCTCAGCAGGAGGATACACTGTGATTCTTGTCAAGCTGCACACAGAAATATGCTTCGCTGTGTGTGTGTGTGTGTGTGTGTGTGTGTGTGTGTGTGTGTGTGTGTGTGAGTGTGAGTGTGTGAGTGTGAGTGTGTGGGCTTTCCTCTGTGCAACAGGGGCTGATTTCAAAATAACTCATCAAACACCCACAGGCCCTTTATTGTGTTCTTTGGACACAAGAGGGAAAATCTCATGGAGATGTTTTATTTTCTCCTCAGTGCAGATAAAACGTCACTCTTTCTCCACTCCTCTTTGTCTGTGCTTATCTTGCTGTGAAAACAGATGATATATGTACAGTCTTCGCACTCAAGTTTATGTTATTCCGATAAGGCCCATGGGTTTCTCTGCATGTCTGTGTGGTTTATGAGTGTTTATTGAGACCATAATTGCAGGACTGCCCACTGGAGGACACATGCAGTCTTTCGTGGGAATGCAAAGTCCCACCAGTTCCCAATCCGGCTCCTTATCTCCAGTATTCCCATATGAGTGATGTATATTATCCTGCTGAATCACAACCAGTTGACCGCTGCACCATTTGCAAAAGACTTGTGGAAAGGTAAAGATGAGTTAGAATAAAAATCTTGAAAAATTATTAAAACTCTGCAAAGTAAAGTGCCTATAATAAATCCACTGCAATTTGCAAATACATAAATATAACTAAGGTGATGGTGCAAGAAATGAGAACTTGGAACCAAAAATATAAAATTATTGAATAAACCAGGTTTGATTTTTTTTTTTTCTGTGGGAATTCTGGAGAAAAAGACAGACCGACGTGTGTGAGAGCGACAGAGAGGCAGCGGAGCTGATGTTTGCGGTCAACCTCAGGTTTTGCATACTTGCTTGTGTCTCTGAAACACGGTACGTATGCCAGCACCCTGGCACGTTCAACTGTCTCCTCACCTGCCAGAGTGTTCGCCTGACTCACCTGCCCCCCCCACCGGGGCCCTGCCCATGGGTGTGAACATCAAACACTGCCTCTGCTCACAAACATTCAAATCATCACCACGTTTCCCACCAGACGAATACTGTCCATTCGCTAACTGCGATAACACACTGACACGTAATGAAGAAATGACTGTATTTACCTTTGCAATGCAGCTTGATTCAATTTGTGATTTATATGTGAAATAATAATAAAATCAAAATATTACTCAGTCCAGTTATTCCTCTGTATATATGTCATATAGTTTAAGCACTTATCATTTGACTCACACACAAACATGCACACACACCCAAACACAAACACAGGCGTTGGGGAAATTCCCTGTAACCTGCATGTGTACTGGTGATTTGCGTATGTTCACTAATCTTGGGGGTTAGGTTATAACTGTAAACCCACTACACCTGGACACACACATGCTCGCACACACACAGCACATTACCCATCACTAACTGATGTGTTGATAAGCCACACGAGTGGTGCAACACCTCACACACTGATGGTCAGCGGTGTTTGTTTGCGTTTGTGTTGCAAGTCGGTTTTTCAATTCACCTGCCAGTCTGTGACCGTTAAACATCACAAGTCACTCAGACGCACAACAGGTAGGCAGCTGGTCAAATGTCTCTCTCTCTCTCTTTCTCGCTCTCTCTCTCTTACATACACACACAAAGACGCTGTTAGACATGCTCTGGATTTTAGCATGTAGATGTCAAGAGGTTAATACAGGGAAATAATTTACTAGCACAATAAATATTGTTATATAAGTGATGTTATACCCTAATACTTATTGTGTATATACTACAGTAAGTAGTGTGATATAAGAGTGATTATATTATGTATTAGTGTGGATAATCTCACCCTCCCCTCTGTGTCACCTATCACTCCTTTATTTTTAGACGCAAACTCGTATTTTTAGCTCAGACTTCCCCTCTCGTCCCTGATAAAAGGAGAATGGACAACAAAGTCAGGGCCAAAAAACACAAATCAGATAAGTGCAAAGCCTGCCTGGCGTGGTAAGGCGGCAGTTCTCCACCATCAACGCCTATCTCTCCCTCTGTGTTTCTGTCTCTGTGGCCTTATCACCTTGTCTCAAAGCTCCAGGTGCAAGCCGAGTTATTGGAATTCTAACTGTCACCTTTTTTCAGTGAGCGCTGAGGGTTTTTCCAAACACGTTAAACAAGTGTTTTTATAAACCTCTTGACAAGTGTCTTTATGTTTTGACAACAAACTTCTACTTCTGCTCCTTCAACTTCTACTGTTACATTACTGCAACATACATTTCAAGTTCTGACACCATCGCCCCTAAAAATACTACTGTTGTGTACTACTACCCCTGCTGCTGCTACTACTACTACTGCGGATTGAGCAGATAGATTTACAGATTGATCAAATTTGCCTTTTGCTTCCACTGCAACATTTGCTGCCCCCCTTTTTATTACATGTAATCCTTGAGATGGGATTACCACCCAGATTTTTACACCACAAGCAGCAATTTAGCCAAAACAGGAATCTCCTGGCCAACAACTAATCTCCAATACTGTGGAACATCATTCTTACACTATTGTACATTGATTGATTGATTTGTTTCTATTTTCCTTAACATTTCTAATGGTACCATGTTGTATGGTATGGGAGTGGATTAGAATTAAGGTTTATGAGATATAAGAATAAAATATTATTTAGCTATAATATGATCAAGACAAAGATAAGAGAATTAAAAAAATGCTAATATGTTAATAAGCTAATAACTCTTTGCAGGCTAATTGTTGTTTGACAACGATGTGGGCTTATGGTTTTGTTGTATACAGTGTATTCATACTGTACGTGTACATGTGTGTCAAGAAAGTTAGACCTACAAAATCTATTTGGCACTGCTGTGTTTGCGTCACTGACTCCACACCGGAAACCCTAAGATATTATCATGGGGTGTGGTAAACTCTCCACTTGTGGAAATATTTCTTAAAAATGTTGCTGTGTAAGCAAATATTAGGCATAGTTAATTATGTTTGACCGTAACATAAGGGTTATATATAGCCTTCTCTTTTGTATGATTTGCAACCTATGGATTTGTTTTCATCTGCTTTACATACAGTAAAATATATACAGTTCGGATCCTGAGAGTTTAAAAAAACCCGTCTGTATGACATCAAGTACGGGAAACGCTCCCGGTGCTTCACGGAAGCCTTGTTTCACCTCGCTCAACAGGTTTACAAACCAGAGTTCGATGGAAATTCACATTAGCAAACAATTGCAGTTCAAGATCAGACCAAAACAATTGTGCAGAGAAGATTCTAATAAATGTGCTATTGAAGCATGTACTTTTCCAGATGGTCAGCCTGTCACACTGGAGAAAACGAATCACTGACACTCTTGGCTCAGCTGCTGCTGTTTGATTGAGCACCCCCACAATTACATGTACATGTGTACTAATTTTTAAAGCACCAGAAAGAAAAAGCAGTGGATAATACTGGAATGGTACAAAAACCTGTAAAGAAAAAAAGTAATTGCTGGTAAACTTTGATATGTTGACCTCCCTTGACCCTCCATATATCCTTTTGTGCCCTGAGAGGTTTACAGTGTAGGAGCCTGTAGTGATATTTCAGTGTGATGAATTGCTACACTAAAACTTGACTATTTGTGAAGTTAGTATTGCCATTCCTGTTAGGTTTAAGATTTTATCATGTTGAGATGACAGCCCAGGAATAAAACCCAGGTTGTAAATATCGGCCACCTCTCCATTATATATGCTTCATATATCACCCGTTTCCGAGGAGGTCACAGGCTACTGGCACTGCTTTTGGATTCATAATGACACTGATCATCAGGCCATAAACACTTGGTGTTTTTTATTAGTGATGTTTCCAGCTTTTTTGTTTTATTTATTGAGTCAACATGTTTCTTCCCAGCATGCCCTGCAGGCAAACGCTCTGGTCACTGTCCATGGAAACTTCTGCCCCGCAGGGAAAACTCGTTTCTCTCCCTCAGACTGTTTACATGCTTTTTTTTTTATTTGCTACTGGATTCAAATAAAATATGTCGCTGGTTTAAATAAAAATGTCATGGTTATTTTGCAACATTTCACACGTTCATGTATGAGTTGATTCGCTTCCTCCATTTGTAAAGCATTCAGGAATTTGTTTTTAGAGGGGTCCTTAATACACTGCGGTTGAAGGGGTGTTTGAAGGGCCAATTGACAGTTCCAGACATCAGCTTTTATTGTTTTACTGACAACAATATGTTTTCATCTGGTGGAAATAGCTGAAATGACAGGTTTGACTAGAAAGTACATTCAGCCGCTGACAAACCTTTGCCTCAGGCCTGTAGTCATTCATGGTTTGGTGATTGAATGTGACCTTTGTTTGGAGCACTTAGGACTTTTATCGGAACTTCAGATTGAATTAGTGCCTCATTTGACTCTTGTGTTCATCGCATGTCTGACGTCTGTATCAGGTTAACTCCTACAAACTCTGGTTAAACAGTGTGGGTGGATGTGTCACGTGTCATTTTATACTCCAGCATCTCTGCCACTTCACTTTTAGTGTCTTTGTGTCTCAGCCTCAGACCAGTTTGGGGAAATCCCTCAGCCACACACACCCTGTGAGAAAGCGACACATCCTGCACTGCCAGTTGTGTACTGGAATCTACGTCTACCATAATAACACACGCAACATCAACAAACAGGAACACGCTCGCTCACAGGACGCAAGCTTGTATCGAAAGTGAACAATGACTGACATCATGTCCTGGGGTGTGATGAAATACCTGACACTGTGCTATTCCACTGTGTTTTGTGAAGAAGGGTGTCATTTAATGTGGCAGCCCTCAGTTTAATTAGGAAGTTGATTAAAACGTACGTAGCTGCAGTTACAGAATTGACCCTGGAAAGTTTCAGAAGGGAAACTTACACATGCTAACTCGGCCATTCTCCAAATTTTTCTATGAGGATGATCTGAAGTCAGACGATTATATGGCTGTTGCCAATACTTGATGATGAATACGCTTCCTATACTGTCGGCACAGCTGGAGGGAAAAAAACAATGCAGGAGCTATAGACGTAACCTTGTAAATACAGTGTGTCACATTTATATGCACATATATACATTGAATAGGTTGTTTATTAATGGTCTGTAATGTAGTTGTAAGCAAATATAGCAAAGTATACTGATGTAGCTTTTAACTACTTTACCTCCTGTGAAGCATTCATTTCTAGACTTAGTTGAAATCATACAAAATATATTTTAATGGGAGAAGAATACTGTGCATTAAATAAACACCTAAAATCTCCTTATATCTGCTTACAATTACATTATAATGTGTTATTATACATACAGCTTATGATAAATAGACAGGATAACATAGTTAATATATTACTGTTAGAAGTTTAAACGTCACAAATGGCATTACATTTTCCTCATTTGATTTAATGGAACATTTACTTACTAAAATGTAAGGAATTATATGTCGGCCCTGGTGCGCTGGCAACCTGCGTCCAGGGCGTATCCCGCCTCTCGTCCGTTATCAGATGGGATTGGCTCCAGCTCGCCTCAAAATCCCCAAAAGATAAGACGGATGGATGGATGAGTTTTATATTTTGAGGTGTTACACACCAATTTGTCAGCATAAATTTGAGAAAATGGGAATATTCACAGTAAATCTAATGTGTGAGTGTGTGGGTGTAGAGGAAAATATGTCAATATATATTTCAGATATCACTGCATATTCCTTTAAACCATAAAGTATATCAGATACGTACTGCACTATTCTGTGTTTCTTCAAAAGTTGTACATGTTTTAAATCTTTCACTGTACATGAGCCCTTTGTAAAATAATAAAACAGTATATTATATTTAAAACAATACAAGACAAAAGACAAAATGAGCCTTTTATCTTTTAAACCACTCCCACTCTGCTAATCCTCGTGCTCAGAAGAGGGTTGGCCAAACGTGTTCAGAGGCTATAAGAGCAGTGACGTGGAGGTGCGGCGTCACACAGGTGAGCGTTCACATTCTCATGCCTCCACTCTCAGCTGCCTGAGGACACTGCTTCACTGCAGACGCAGGAGTTCACCTCAGACGGTAAAAGGTACAGTTCTTCCCTTACACTGTGCTCATTCATTCATTTGACTGTAAGTTAGAGAAACGTGTGTGACAGCGTCTTTCACTTCTCTGTTCATGTCGTGAATTTTGATTCTGGTGTCTCATCACAGTGTTCTCTCTTCACAGATTATCCTCAAAATACTTTGACAGAGATGGAGATGGTGAGTCATTGTGTTTTTTAAGTTTTTAGAGTTTTTTAGGGGTGGCTGGTGTATTTGTGTTGATTTTCTTCAAGTCAGCCCATGAATATTATTTAGAAACAATAATTGAACAGTGTATTTCACTTGTGCTCTGCTCTGAACATATGATCTTGTTAAAGGAATAGTTTTTAACCCAAAAATGAAAATTCACTGTATCTATTAACCAGTATGCCGATGGAGTTTCGGACTTTCAGGGGTAAACAGCGTTGCAGCCAAATCCAATACAATTGAAGTAAATGGTGACCGATTCTTCAAACGTTAAAAACAACAGAAAAAAACATAGAATGCCTCCATACTGCTCCTGTGGTTTCATCCAAGTGTCTGTAAGCCCTGGCATTCAAATCCAGTTCAAAACTGCGTCATTTACACCATGTTTTTAGCCTAAATGTCCACTGATCCACGCACCAACGCGGCTCTAAGGAGGATCACATTGGACATTTAGGCTAACAACACAGTGTAAATGACGCCGTTTTAAGTCAAATTTGAATGCCGGGGCTTATGGACGCTTGGATGACACCACAGGAGCAGTAAGGAGGCATTTTATGTGTTTTTCTGTTGTTTTTATACATTTGAAGAGTCGGTCACCATTTACTTCAATTCTATTGGATTTGGCTGCAGCGCCGTAATACCCCTGAAAGTCCAAAAGTGTTTTGTGGACTTAAACACATCACCCACCCCTCCATTGGCATAGTGGTGGGAAAGGTTAATTGTAGCCGCTAAAAGCCACAAAACATTGTCACCTGAATGTTGCATGAGCTGCTTAATGCAAACAGACTTGCATAAATTTGCCAGTCAAACTAAAATACACGGTCGCAGTGTTGTTGCTTGGCTCATTTCCAACACACAAACAATACAACACACAGTTAGGATCAGGTTCAGTTTCATTGCAGCATGAGTGTGCGTGTGTGTGTGTGTGTCTTTTGGAAAAAAAATAATTAATTTTATCAGCATTGCAAAGTACGTCTGATGCATCACTGTGCTGAGCCCAATAACAACAGCAGATGTGTGGCCTAATAATAACAACACCTCAGGCTGTTATTGATGGGACATAAATGCCAAACATTACACCAAATATGCCTGGCTGCTCACATCGCACAACATACAACAAAAATCCCTGTGTGTGTGATTTCTGATTCAGTTGTTGTCCTGCTCTGTTTCTGTCAGATGGCCTATGTGACTGAGATCCGGCTGAGTGGAGGTTGGAGCGGAGTGGCTCCCTCCTCCTGCCCCGAGGTGGAGCTGGAGGTCATCGAGGAGTACCTGCAGGAGCATTCACTGGAGATCCAACCTGCACACATGCCCGCCTCACCTCAGAGTACCACGGGGCAACAACCGCACACACTCCTCCACCAGGGCGGCAGGATCATCGGTAAGCGGTGGTGGTGATGATTACAAAGAGGATGCTGGTCCCTGTGTGTTTGTGTGTCTTTTATCTGACGGCCTTTTCCTCCACAGAGAACAGCTGGTCGGGTCAGCATGCTTATGAGTGGCACTGTGGCTCAAACACTCCATATGAGGAGTATGAAGAGCAAGTCCCGCCTCCAGCCTGGCCTTGTCCCCATGACAACCAATGGGTGAGTCCAGGGACCTCAAACTCTTTGCAAAATAAAGCGTAATTAATTAGTTTCAATTGATTGGATTTATCCACGATCCATGAAGATTGTGACACTGGTGAATTATAAATATGTTTTGTATGTGTTCAGGACCACATCACGTATTCCTACGAGGCACCTGCATACATTGACTCAGACTCGCAGTCCAGTTGCTCTCAGTACCAGGAATACCAAGACTCACCCTCTCCGTCGTCGGACAGGGGGAGCGGGAAGGACAGAGACTCCCTGACTCTTGCACCATTTTCAGGTATAAACACATTTAACACAAAACTCTCAGCCATGGCTGTCGAATATCCTGATATCACACCTTTCGGTATTAGTATTCTATTGGTAGTATTTTTGAATTATTTTAGCATAATTGATTGGCCGAAAATGAGAAAAAACACATAATAAACAAAGTTACAAATGACATCAAGGTAAAAATTGATTGCGTATTATTTCCGTTTACTGAAACTGTGACCTTGTGACAACCCTACTCTGAACAGTCCTTAACTCGAACACCACCAACAAACAAAAGACTTGTTCCCACCTCTACGAGCCTGTATGAATCATGGTAACCTCATAATTTGAATTTACATCCCTTTACTTCTCAGCAGGAAAGAGGAAGGAGCGGTTGTTCCAGTTCCTGTTTGAGATGCTCCAGACGACGTCCATGCGCAGCTGCATCTGGTGGGTCCAGTCCTCCTCGGGCACCTTTCAGTTCTCCTCCCAAAACAAGGAGCGCCTGGCGCAGCTGTGGGGCCGACGCAAGGGGAACCGCAAGACCATGACCTACCAGAAGATGGCACGGGCGCTGAGGAACTACTCCCGCACCGGCGAGATTCAGAAGGTGAAGAGGAAGCTCACGTATCAGTTCAACGAGAAGACACTGAGAGGCCTGCGAGGAGACTCGAACAGAGCGTAGGAAGCATGATGGCGAGCCCAGAGAGAGAAGAAGCACAGTGGATATTCATAAACAAAACCTCTGTGGATGTCCCTTTAATGTACTTTCTTCTGATTCATGTCTAAACAAATGAATACTGAGTATTTGAAAAGCCAGTCAGAGTCAGTCAGAGCTTTCTATAGATACAGAACCATTTAGGAATAGGTTCATATGAGGACTGGAAATTATGATACTGGCACAATGATGCAAATCTATGTAAATCTAAAAGGTTGTAACGTCATATCTACTTTATAAGTAGAACTTAAATAAAATACAATAAACTTTTAAAAAATATAAACCGTTTTTTGTGCTTTTCTGATGATTTTTTGGATGTAAGATCATACAAATTAAGGTTCTGTAAACATCATGTTTGGTTTAAATTATCTTTTTTAAGATGACTAAAATCAGAAAAATATTTTCTGATGATGCGATATATATTTTGTCAATCCATCCATCTGTAGTTATCTGTCTGTCCCTCTAAAGAACAAAGGCATCCTGTGTAGTGCATATCAGCCGAGCAAATACAGATGTGCTTGTAAACTGAAGCAAGGACACACACGCACACACACACACACACACACAACCAAAATTGTATGCAAAGTAAGCATGCACTGAAAAAACCGCCACCAACAAAGACCTGTTAATCAGTAACATCAGAAAAGTCCCTTCACACAAAAACAGTAAACACACTGAACATATATGAAATGGAGAGGTCCTACAGACAATGACACATATTACACATTACTAAACATTAAACACACATGGACTGAGATCCTCACTATATATCCTGATATATTTCAAGGCAGGACTTTTATAATTTTGGTGATTATATATTATATTATATTATAAATAATGTAATATTGGTAATCAAACAATTGTTCTAATATTATGTATTTGCAATAATGAGAAGTGGAAAGCAGAAGTGATTTTGTACTTTTCTCGAGTATTTCTATTTAACCCTGATGCTTTTTCAACAGGTCAGTCCAGGTCAGGTCGCCTGGGCGAGGGTGTCTGTAGTTGAAAGAGCAGGTGAAACACCTGATGACCCCAGGTACTACCACTGAAAATGGAGATTTTACATTTTAAACATTTATAAATATATATGATGATCTCATAGATCAAAATATCCCCCGTAAATGAATAAAGGTATTTTAAATTAGCAGAAACTATTAGAACTATGAAATCCTGCTCACACATGAATGCATCAATGACCAAAATTCTATTTTGTAAGACTTTGGATGAGACTTTTTACTTTTGATTCGGTTAATACAGTACATCTGGCTGATAATGTATCAATCTATAGAGTTATACTTGGAGTCTAGTTCTAAATGGTGGTATAACGTCTTTAGGTCAGCTACTTTAATCAATAGATCTCAGTAGGTCCTTCACCACTGGCGCTGCATCAGTCCTCTTCTCTATAAGGCCACTGAGTCACAACTGATCAGTGGGAACCAGATTTTCACTCCCTGATTGAATACAGATGGTGTCTCCATGGAGTGCACGCCTGTTCTGGGTGCATGTTTGCATATAAAAAGCATCTGCTCAATGCTTTTTATGGTCATTTGAAGCCAAGAGCTGAAAGCAGAAAAAGGCTGTCTGGACAAACTCGGGATTATGTTGGATTTCACTCTGGAATTTGCTGCATCTGTCCACGACCCGAGAGGAAACCTGCTTTATCAAACTTCGTAGCTTCTCAGTCTTCCCCGCTCTCCATCCTCAGTGATGGCTGAGTGGAGCTGGGTGGTTTACACGGTAGTTGAAGTACTGATTTCCGTGGCCTGTTGCTTGGGCAACATGTTGGTGGTGTGTGCGGTGTGTGTTGGCCTGCGGGATTCCCTACGGGAGCCGACATTCTGCTTCCTGGTCTCCTTGGCAGTGGCTGACTTCCTGGTGGGTGTGGCTGCTGTGCCCCTGGCCGTAATATTGGACGGCTGGGTGAGTTTGACCCCGGACCTGTGCCTGCTCCTCAGCTGTGTCGTGCTCGTGCTGACGCAGGCCTCGGTGCTGCCATTGCTTGCTATCGCTGTGGACCGATACCTGCGGTTACACATACCACTCAGGTGAGGTATGAAACACTGTTTTACAAGTAAAACAGCTTTATGGATCACATGCTTGGTTAAAATAATCATCTCTTTCATTATTTCCTTTTTGCCTGATCCCTCAGATACAAATCCCTGGCCACACAGAGGCGCACGTGGTTGGCCGTGTCTATGTGCTGGATACTTTCCTGTCTACTGGGGTTCACCCCTCTGTTTGGCTGGAACAACTACTCCCCCCTGACGTCTGATTCCACCAATGCATCTTCCTCTTCCCCCATCTCGCCGCCATGCACCTTCCTCTCTGTAATTTCTCTCCCCTTCATGGTCTACTACAACTTCTTAGGATGTGTAATGGCACCCCTGCTGGTCATGACGCTCCTCTACATTCGAATATTCTGGAGCCTTCAGGGCCGTCTGAAGGACAGCTGTCCCCAGGCCCGGGCCTCTCTGCTCAGGGAGAGGAGGCTGGCCTGCTCTCTGGCTCTGGTTCTCATTTTGTTTGCCAGCTGCTGGATTCCTCTGCACCTGATGAACTGTCTGCTGCTGTTCCATGGCCCGCAAGCTGTCACGCGGGGGGCGCTCTATACAGGCAGGTGACAGTCCATCTACTTCCTCCATAGTCCTGAGTAGTTTTTATTAATACACCATTTTATCACAGATCACAATATACTTACCAGATGAAATATCCATTTTCCCAGGTATCCTCTTGTCTCATGCCAACTCAGCCATCAACCCTGTGGTCTACGCCTACCGCATCCCAAAGATCCAGCAGGCCTACAGTCAAATATGGAGGCGATTTCTCTTGAGGCTCAACTGTTGCCATGGGGACAAGCAGGTTCCTCGATCAATAACAAGCAGCCTGACCAATCACACAGAAAAGTGTGGTTCGGGAGGGAAAACCACACCCTGAGAAAGAACTGCAGGGCCGTTCTGAGTACAGTATGTTTGAGGATGTAGTTTGTGGCTCACACTCAAGACAACAGGTTTATCACAGAAACATATTGGGTGAGGAAATGCAGGCAGCTTGTGATTGTTTGCATTTCTAGAACAAATGGAACCCTGCATGTCCCGGTCGGCCATGACATTCATTTTTCTTTCCCTAATCTGCAAACTTTATTCCAGTCAGAGCTATCTCCTATGACTCCACTAGAGGGTGGTCTACACTAACAAACTTGAGAGCTGTTGTTGTACACAAACCATGACACCATCACGACACAGTGTCTGAAAAAAACCCAGTTAAAAGCCTCATTCACTGACATTTGGACAACTGTTTTGAAGCAAGTATAACTTTTATTGAGATGTACATATATTTTAAGAAAGCCACATGACATGTTCAAATCCATTTAACACTAATCCTTTGCAGCACATGTGTACCTGATCCTTTTTTATTTCATATGGACGAATAAACGTGATACCCGGGCCGTGTTGAGAGTGTGTTGAATATTGATGAGTGTTCAGCGAACTCCTCAGGGAAGGCAATAGACTGTATAGTTATCACCTGAGCAGGGTGTAATCCCACCCACCAAACTATACAACCTACTACCTCACCCTGACAGAGCCCAAATCGAGGACACCACACGGTCTCCTGTCGGTGGAACATGACACCTAATTTACCTGCTCAAGCAAAAAAAAACTAAAAAACAATGCCTGTCACGATGCATTATTTTATTTGCCGCGATTGTTTGGACAGGGTAATTGCCCATCTGGAGATGACAGTCGGCGAGTGGCTGACTCAGCTGTCTCCTTGGGAAAGACAGTAGATTGTATAGTTATCTCAAAAAGAGGTTACAGAACCCCACAACTATTCAATCTACTACCTCAGCCCCAAGGACAGCATCCGTGTTCCTCCAGCAGCGAAGATCCTCGAAGGTAAAACTCCTGCAGTAGCACAGTGAGAAAGAGACAGAGAGGATTATCTTAATTAAGTCGTATTTTCTGTGAAACACATGCAAGATAAAGCAGGGTAGGATTCTTACTTAGAAGGGGAATTTTACGGAACATTCGTAATCTTGTTTTTTTTCCGTTTTTTATCTCTGTGTCTGACTCTTTGTTTTCATTTCAATCGGTTCATGGAAATGATTCAAAAATCACCACTCATGGCGAAAACCTGCTCGTGTTTCGTGACAAGTCTTCAACTGCCAAGAATCGTTTATCACTCCACAACAAAAGAAGACCCTCGCAGATTTTGCATATTGGCACATCCTCACCAATCAACCGAGCCTCCTTTTATTTCTTGTTGCTGCAGAGCCGAATGTCTCTAAATTCTAATCCGTCCCATTAAAATGAATCAAGACAAATAATTTAACGGTAAGCAGACATCGGAAAGTGAGAGCACTAATGTGTGAAAGCCCACCAAACAACTCACTGGCTTCCTTAGACTCTGGCATGTGATCGAAAGAGAGAAAGAGAGGGAGAGAAAAAAAAAAACGGCACTGATCGACTCTGTGCCAGGAATTCGTTTCCGTTTTTGCCAAAAACTGAGCTCATTCCAGTGGGCTATCCCTGTGTAGGCTGGCTGCTGCATCTCAGACGGAGGTACGCACACAGATGCCTGCAAATATGGCTTCCACCAGCTGCCTCTGATTGAATACAAGGATGAGATTCTGCCACCCCCCCACCCCCACCAAAACACAAAATGGCGTCTCGTACTTCGGCCATTTTAGGTCTACTTAAAAACACTATAAGGTCTACCTGTCAGGTTTTTGTCCTGAGCATGTTGTCTCATGAAGAAAGTGCCGCTCCTCTGTGATGGACAATCAGCCAAACACTGAGCCGACAGACCCAGACGACACACTGTATCACGGGCACTGAGCGAGAGTGAAACGTTTCTTATAAGACAGCTGGAAAGTTAACAGTTTAACTTTTCAAATTTTGGTCCAATCAAAAATTCATCACTACGGCACCCTTGCCGAACAAGTAGATTCTATTTTTGTTGTTTAAATTTCGTCATTAAAACTGTTGCTATTCCTCAAAGACCCTGTATGAGGCAGAGGTCGGGATGGGTTAGCAGGTTAACATGGCAGCGAGTAAAGGGTTAACGAGTGCCAGACTAAATGCCAGCGCTGGGCCTCAGATAGACGGAGAAGGTACACTGCTAGCATAAATTAGCATACGGCCACAACCCCTGAGACTTTGGTCCAGACCGGCCCATAGTTAGCATGCAGTAGACCCTGCTAGTCTGATTACAGAAGACCAGACAGACAGAAGGGGGGTGGGGGTGGTGTTGGCGTGACGCCCAACTCTGCCACCATGCCAGCGACAGATCTACGAGCTCTGTTTGGTCGCCAAGAAACACCCCCCTGACTGGAGCTGCGTACGGAGGACGAGGGGTACAGTCTAATAATGATATGACACGGTGCACTTGGGGGGGGGGGGGTTGAATTAATAAAGATTTAACAGGACATCCGAGAGGGGCCTCGAATTAAAATGAAAAAAAAAAAAAAAACATTTCGAAATTAAATTGTCGGGGGGGAATTCTGTGCTTTTGGGTTAATTACAAAAAGACATTTCCAGCCCATTCCCTAAACAACTCCCGACTGTTTTGGAAACACTGAAACCAGACTCGGTCAGTCATGTGAGCTCCACTGGGTGCTGTTGTCTGCGATCGTGGACTTTGTCTGTGGCACATAAAAGGGGCACTCATGGCTCTGCTGGGGCAAATCATTTTCTCTGTCAACAGCTCCAAAATAAATCGACCCGAGCCGCAGTGTGGGCCAGCTGAGAGGATCTTAAAGAAAAGGTGGAAATGTGGCCTATTGAGTTAATCTCGTCTGCCTATCAGACGGTCTGTCTGTGCATCTGTCGCAGAATTGTGCCTGAATGGTAGTAAATTCACATGAGCAGTATTCTAAGTAAGCCAAGAGATGTGGACCTTGTCCTCTCTTGTCCTCTGATAACGCTGCTCTGCCGTGACCGACCAGGATATGTATTTCTAAAGACAATTTCCTGCTTGAGTATGTTAATCTTTCTTTGGAAGACAGTTGCACGTGTTTCTTTTGGGTTTTCCAAGAACTCTAGTCAGTTACAGCGCTGGGAATTTGTATCTTTTTCAATGAATTTAGAGCAGATGTTTTACATTTCATATGTTGTGTCTATAAAGTCAAACCTGACACTTTATATCAAAACATTTTTCAGGAAATGTATGTATTTTCTATAAAAAAAAGTTATGATGTGATAACTAATTCTTGTCTTTTGCAGGATAAGTTAAAAGAAAATCTAATCAAAATGGATGCCAAACAGAATTATCAGATGTATGAGACATGTTTAACAAACTTCCAACATCAACCTAAACCTGCTGTACTTTCTAAGCATATAAAAAATTTAAATGGTCTCTACTGCAACACCTTAAACAAATAAAACGCATGCCAGAATTAATTTGAAAAATATCGTGTAAACAATAGGCCCAGGCTTCCTCTCCTCCACTGAGAAAGGACGCAGGATTCATTGGATTTACTCCTTGCCCAACGCAAAAGACATAAACACACAAATTAATTAGCCAATCCCCAAACACACACACACACTCACACAGCACACTGAGATGCCAACTAAACTCCTCAGGATTGGAGCCGATTTTTTCGCAGGAAGCAGAGACAGGGAAATACCTATTGGATTGCCTGGTCCCCTCGGTCCACGAGACAGGATGAATGCTTGGCACAGACACAACGGAGGGGGCACCAGACGATTGGTACAGGTTCTTGTGTGTTTCTCTCTCTCTCTCTTTCTCTCTGTCTGTCTCTCTCTCTCTCTCTCTCTCTCTCTCTCTCTCTCTCTCTCTCTCTCTCTCTCTCTCTCCCTGAGCTTTGTGCCAAGAATGGGCAGTGTCTGTGTGCCAGGCAGAATTTCAATGAGGGAGGAAGGAGGTGGTGATGGTGGGCAAAGAGGAGGAGCGGCGGGGGAGCTGGAGTTGGCAGAGGAAGTATGCCGCACAATAAATGGCAGGATGAAGAATTCCCACACTTAAAAAAATAGTAAACGGCCTATTGCCTAACCCATGTCTTACTCATGTCCAGACTTACCCCAGAGAAAAATCGTGTGCAGGCATCTGGCAAATTCAAGAATCAGGACTGATCGTCAATAGAGCGCCGCGGCTATTTTATGGTACCTTCTTTTCACCTTCCCCTTCTCCCCGAGGAATGCATGATTCCTACATTAAAGGATGGAGGACAAGGAGCGCCGCGCCCTCTCCGTGCCCACTTGGCTTGGTGCCCGCTCTGATGTTCTGTATATCCTCATTAACCAGACGCAGGCACACAGGGGCTCATGCTCACATGTACAGTATGCTGAAATATGCTGCCATATGCATGTACTTACACACAACCCCACACTGGTAGACGCAACAGCACGGTTGTTCGGCCTGTGAACATGAATTGAGCTTAGCCCGTCTTATCCTGATTTACCGAGAAGAAATCAAATGAAAATACTCGCAGTCCTCCGCCATCAACTTCTGTTTTGCAAGATAGAAGGCTGAACACACAAATGTCGGACTCAGGCATGAGAGCAAGGTAAACATGCCGGGCAACGCGTCTGATGAAACGATAGTATGACCCAGATAAGGCAGGAGTATAAGGGAGCCATTGTGTTGACTATTACAGTGGCTAACAATCACTTCAGCCTTAGATACACTCAGAGAAAAGTGGAGCATAGTTAAATAATCAATATCAAAAATCCAATTTTAGATTTAGACAGAGGCTAGTTTGTCGCCAAATTAAAAATGGATTATTTCATTTACTGTGTGTGTATTAGTTCCTTCAACAGAATGACTTATTACTTGATAAAAAAGACAACAATTTCTGAACATCAGTGGTGTATTAGTTACACCCACCAACCACCCAGATGGCCGGTAACCTGAATGCAGAAATTACGTATATCAAAGGTGTCTTTCCTCCTCTTCATCTCCTCTCTCTCTGTCCCCTCTCCTCTTTCTACTTATCTATGCTTTTGCTAATGTGCTGATGAGATGTGTGGTTACCATGGTTTCAAATGTTTCCGACAGCTCAGATGCCTGGCCTGGCATGTTGCTACACGCCCACGTTATATCATTCACTAATGCCACACGGAGCAGGCCCTACACACACTAGCAAGCAAACACACACAGATAAAGCACAAACAAATGGACGGGTATGCTGGTTCAAAGTGGCTGTGCGTGCATATTTGTGTGCATGTATACAAAGCGTATGTGTGTGAGAGTGCAGACACGGTGTATACGAGGACGAGGCAGCTGCAGCTTCCTGCATGAGATGAGAAACTTCCTGTTGCCTCGCTGCAAACGGCGGCCGGTCAGCCAAGATATCAACCAATCAGCTATGCTGAGGCTGAATGCAGGAAGTTAGCCTGACTGCCTCTAGGAGAAAAACTCAGAAACATTATGAGGCAACACGATAAGTTCATCTGAGGATAAGAGAGGGGCGGGGACAGAGCTCTCCCACTCCTGCCTCTCTTTCTGTCTCTGTAACCCTTGTTCTCTCTATTTTTCTCCTGCTTCTTCTTTCTCAACATTTTCCTCTCATCGCTGTCACATGTTTCTATCTTAAAAATAGGTCACTTTGGTTCTGTCGTTATTTGTATGAATTAAATCATCGTTTTAATGCCAAAGCTCAGTTATCTGAATGAGAGAGGCTGATGCAGACGAATTAGGAGTAGTTTACCCACGAATTGTGAGGGGTATGTTGAAAGGGTCTGCCCATATTCACTGTTTCTTAAACACGTGGCACGAAGACGCCATCTTACCACCAACCCTTGTTTAGATCAGGATACAGTGCTGGCTATGAGCAGTCCACTCAGATTCCTAATAGCACAAACAATTAGTGGATATTTCATGTAATTTAATCGGTATTAAATGTCCCCTCTAAAGGTTTGTTTGAATGATCGAATGAGTTGTCGGTTAATCTCCATAATTCGCGAGCACAATATGGATACTTAGTTTTTACTTGATGGTATCCTGGCTTCACCTATGAGGCTGTGATGAAAATATGCAGTGTAATCTGATTAACATGTTGTTTTTTTTCGCTTGCAGCTGACTTAGTTACACATCGATCAGATAAAGGCTATTTGTTCACGTTTAATTTTTTTCGGTGCTTTTTTGAGCGCAGGTCAGCCTCGAGGTGAAAAATCAACAGCTTTGCGGATAAATATGAAAGTGCGACAGAGGAACAGCAACACTGAACTGCGATTTTTGCTCGACAATCGGTTTCCTCATAGCGTTGTGTGTGTCTGTGAACTAACACGGCCAATTTCTGTGTCTTCCTCAACAGTGAAGTATCATATCCTACAGTAGCCTGTGCCGCAGTGTGTCAAGACAAACACTACAGTCGCCACCTGTTAACAAAGTGTCACACCTCTCGATCAGGGAAAGGTAACGTCTAACGCACAGACACACATATGTTTCTGTGACACAGCAAAACGAGTTTTCATGGCGTGTAAACAGTGAGTAGAGGGAAACAGCAACAGAGTAAATATTGCCCTCACATTACCTATCATAGCGGCTCTAGATGATAAGAGACCTGCCAGGAGCCTCACTTGTCCTGTGGGTGCAGCTTTTCAACACTGGTTAGCAGCTAAGCTTACACTCACCTGAACGTTGCAGCAGCTCTCTGGCTCGGGAGACGCTCTGAGGTCAGAAAGTAACCGAGGAGGCCTGTCCTTCCTCCTGCCCGTCCACAAAGAGACACCTGTTCAGTAGGAAAAGCCACAGAAAGACTGTTTACCACCCTGTTCGACCCTGCTGTCCTAGAGCAGAGAGAGAGAGCGAGAGGGGAGGAAGAAGAGAACAGGGAAGGATATAAAGGGAGGAGCAGAAAGGAGATGGTCAGCAGGGAGTCATGGAGTCCCTCTGAGCTCTCGAAAAGTTTCTCCTGTTATGTCCATCGAGCCAAAATGGCGGCGAGCGGAGTGCGGCGTGGCACCCGAGGACGGTAGACACGTTTACAGGAGGAAAACCATGATGAAGGACAGAGAAAAGGGCGAGAGGGACTGCAGGAGAAAGATTACAGGGCAGTGAAAGAGATGCGAAGAGGTGTCGCAGGATAAAAAAAGAAAAATACCTGGAGCCTGTATGTGAGCGGCGGGCTGGGCCAGAGGACTGGAGGAGAAGAGGGCCGTGATGGCGGGAAGAAGGGAAAAGAGAGGAGCATAGCACACCCTCTGAGAGCTACACCCCCTTCCCACAATCCCCTCCTACTGGCGTTAGTGCGTCTGTCCATACACAGGGTGACAGAGGGACGTCTGCTCACACACACGCACGCACACACACACACACACACACACACACACACACACACACACACACACACACACACACACACACACACACAAACACACACAAGCCACAGTGTCAAACACACTGTGGACAAGAAAAAGAGATCAGCTCCAAAACAGACTCACAATAGACTCACGGTAACACACACACTTACAGTTGCGTATGATCACAACGGAGACAAACGGACAAACGCACGGACTCAGGACAGTTCAAAACACAAACACACACAGAATCAGTTCGCCAGCCTTTGTATCGCCCTCTGCTCTGCCCTGTGCTGTGTTTGCCTCGGTCCGCCTGCCCACTTTGGCACTGCTGCCAAGAGGGAAGGAGAGAAAAAGGAGGGGAGGAGGGAGGTGTAGAGACACAGAAAGAGGAAGGGAGGGACATGGTGTAGCAAGAGAGGGGGAACAGAAAGAGGAGGAGTCAGAGAAAAAGAGTTAAGAAAGACAGTGAGAGACAGAAAGACAAGAAAAAGAAAGAGAAGAGGCATAAACTGTCCCAGGCAGAAACGGGACACTGAACCGTGGGACGGCCGCTGGGTCCACTCTGAGAATCTGTATCTTAATCATCCAGCATCCAAAATACACATCTCGCCTTGTACTCAACATTACAATCCTGCAGCAACAGACAGATGGCGAGAGAGACAAGCAGATCCTGACACTTCTGCCATTTTGTTCCATCCCACCATCTTTTTTTTTTTTTACAAACGATACATTAAGAAAACCCCAAAAAGCTTGATTCTAACTCCAAACTGTTGGAAAATTGTTGTCAAGTTCTCTCGACCCGAAAGAGGAGTACGGGGAGACTTACTGTCTTTTCCGACATCTTTATTCAGCCTGCTCTTTCTCCATCCTTCTCTCAATTCGTCCACTCCCTCCATCTGGGATAATATCAGCCCTCCTCAATGGGAGGGGTTTGCGAGAGTTCAGCTAAATGAATCAATGAGTGAGGAGGGTGGATATTTCACAGAATGTCACTTTTTTTTTCCATCTCTTGGCATCTTTCCCAGGTCTCCCTCTGATTTCTCACACCAGCGAGCGAGTCGAACACCAGCGCTGATTTTGGATCAGCGAGCTGTCGCCTCTAGATGACCTCAAACATTAGGAGAGAAAACATAAATCCATCTGTTCATAAATGGCCAATGTTCTCTATAGCCCGCTTGTGGACCAATCACTGGCTTTTGAGCGGGTATCCCAAGCTGAGCCAACCAACCAGAGCTCATGTCTGAGCTGACGTCATTTTTGAAAATGTTGAGTGAATTTTTAAAAAACAGGGATAAGTTTTACCATTAACATGCAAACAGATCTCCTAATGTAAAACTCACATCGCTCACTTGAAAGTAGAGACACAAACCTTTGTCTGTCTTTGGCAAATCAAGCAGTTAATTCTCTGTCGCAGCTGCTGTAATACCTGAGTTTCGATCAAGAGTTTCGAGTCCTCAAACTCACCAAACACACACTCAGCACACACACACTCTGGCAGGGTGCTCCCAGTCCTCAAACACTCACCGCGGAGACAAAACAGACCACAATAGTCCAGCTTCTCTGCTTAAACTCCACATGAGCCTTTTCTCGAAGATGGGACAATGGACACACACACACACACACACACACACATTCATACTGTACGCAGACGCACACACGGACACACATGTGGTGCAAACAATCCGGTTCTTCCATGGAGGCTCAGATTCAGCCAGCAGGTTGGACAGCCCCTCAACCTGACGTCACGTCTCCTTTGTTGTTTATGAATTTATTTCTCTCCTCAGCTGAACTCTCTGAACCCAAAGTCCTCCCCACCCTCTCCTCCCCTCCCGCCCTGTCCTCCAGCCCCACACTTACCCCCTGCCAACGAAGGCGGGCAAATACAGTATGGCTTTAACAAGGAATAAGAAAAGAAAGAGAGACAGACAGGCAGACACAGAGGGGGAGAGAGACAGGGAGAGGGAGAGAAAGGAGCTCAGATGTCTATCTCACTTTTTCTTTTTGCTCCTTTTCTTCTTCGATCGTTGCCTGTGTCTCTTCCTGCTTGGCTTGTAAAAGTTTCAGCTGCATGGCGGGGCCGGCCTCTTTTGGCAGCCGTCCAACTCTTGACTCTCCTGTCCCCTTGCACGAGAGAGAGAGAAGGAGGGGAGGACAAATATAGTCACAGCCAGACTGTTCTGTACAGTTGCAGAGGCAGATGTACTCTGAATGCATGGCAGCTATTTTCATTTCACACTGCCCCACACAGGCAGAGTCTGTGACGGTGGGTTTGTTTCAGTCCTGCGCCATTTCTCAGAGGAGCAGTGGATGATGATGTGTAAAATACAAGCTAATCATTGGCCGGGACATCATGCAGAGTTTCAAAAGGCTGTGCCACACTTGTGTTGTTTGAGCGCCTGTAACTGAGTGTGACAACTGAATCTGATAACCGTGCGGTTTATTGCTCACGCCCAGTTCACACAGGGACATACTGATTTTGTCATTTCTCCTGGTCTCGATAACACGAGCAGCTCGGCTGATTGTAAACACAGATATAGAACAAATGGACACAAGATTTAAAATGCCATATGCTGTTGAACTTTTAGACTTTTGGAGCCACAGCTTCAGACAAATGGTAATCATATCTATTCGCTGTAAATTTGACTAATTACAGTATTTATTATACCATTATAACTTTAGATGAATAAATAACTGGTTGGGCTTTATGACACAGGGACTTTTTACACAGCAAGTATCTGCATTTTTCTGAAGCACCAATATGCTACCCTGACGTAAAAGCAAAATAATAACCAGATATTACCTGAAAATATCTTCTACAAGTGACATGTGGACATGTGCCGATTGGCTAATCGTACTAGCTCGTCCAATCTGAAGAACTTTACCAGATCTGCTTACCGACTTAGAAATAAAAAGTTTTTGACACGCTTAAAATGTAAAACTCTAATGTAAACTAACCTTAAGCCAAATAACATCCAGATATAACCTGATAATATCGATAAGTGATATGTGCCAAATAGCTAATGGTACTAGCTCATCCAATTGAATCATTTTACCAGATATCTTTACCAACTCTAACATAAAGCACCTTTAAGCAAAAATAATAACCAGATATATTAATTGACATTATCTTCTACAAGTGATCTGGATGCTTGTTAGGTAGCTAATCGTTGGCTAGCTCGTCAAATTTGAATAATTTTACAAGGTTTGTTTAGCAACTTGAAAATAAAAGGTTAATTGAAAGACCTTTGACAATGTAAAAGTCTCCAAGTCTCTAAGCAACAATAATACCCAGATAATATCCTCCACCAGTGATGTGGATGCAGCTTAGTAGCCTAGCTAATAGCACCTGCTTGTCCAGTTACAAGAATTTTAGCAAGGATGTTTCCCATCTTGCAAAAATGTCTTTGACAAACTTTTTAAAAATGTCAAACTCTGAGGAAAACCAACACTAAGAAAAACAATTGCGAGACCTGAAAAATCTTCTACAAGAGAAGTGGTCACTTCCCAAATAGCTAATAGATAGGCTTGTTAGCTAAATGCTACTAGCTGGTCTGATTTGTAGAATCACAACCAGATCTGTTTACTTAACTTGGAAATAAAAAGGTTTATTAAAAGACCTTTGAAAATTTTAAAGTCTGAAATATAACCACCAGGAGAATAAACATTTCCAATCTTTCCATTAGCAGTAAAGTGTGTACTCACCTGGCTGGGACATGCAATGCAGCTCTGAAGGAAATCTCCAGTGTGTAGAAATATCTAGATCATAAATGAGTTTGGCCTGTGTCAGTGACATGACTGTTAGATCTGAATAGTAAGAGTACGTTTTACCACACGTGTTTAACAGGTGGATTTACACAGTGGGTGTGTTGACTGGAGTGGCTGATGGACAAGAGCAGGGTGGCTGTTTCTGTGCCTGTCTTAAAATTCAGGTAACAATTGTATTAAAGGCCTCAGAGGTTTTAAAACTAGGATCGGTCAATCAGTCTGTTCTGGCTTGCAAATAATTTTGTTCCACTTGTTGACATACATGTTTTGGGACGTGAATGCACCATTTATAAGGTTGTAGCCTGTTGAATTGTTTGTTAAAATTTCATATACATTTTTACACATTTGTCCGTCTATTCAAATAAGTTTTTTTATTTGCCAGGTTGTGGAAAGTCTTAGATTTTAAGATACATATATGAATTATAAATGTTAATGAAAGGGCCCTGGGTTTCTCAACGTCTCATAGGTCGTTAGCAACCATTAGTCAGTCGACAACCACAAATATTAATATGATATTTTAATTTGTTCTACAATACATCATGTCTGCAGCTATCGACATCAATAAGCTGTTTTAAATCTTGATCTTGTTCCAGATGTCCTGCAGCTCTTGTACAGAGGCATTCAAACAGTCCATGGGTCCTGACAAGTTGAAGAGCTACATAAAAAGACAACTGTCATGCGGTAAGATGATTTTCCACAACCTGGCAACCCAAACATTGTTCTTATACAAGGCATATAACCGATCTGTACAGTGTTAGTCAATTATGAATTATTATTAGTGAATCTACTGATTATAGCTTATATACCAATATAAAAATACTGCAGTCTTACAATGTGATAGATCATCTGCTCAAAAACACAAACTGTTTATTATTCATTATTTCTCCACTGTTGCAGCCTCTGGTTAAACTACCATCATGTAAAGTTTTGTCTGTAGACAGATGCGGTGCGCCATCTAGTGGCAATCTTGTGTATATAAATGCAGTTGGTGGGACCCCGTTTTCTGCCCATGCTGTTAAACGTGTTCTATTTGTTATTTTGTGTGGATTACTTTTATATGAGAAAACCAAATGTTTAGCTCAGATTGACAAATTGCCAGCTTGAGAAAAAAAAAATCCTACACTTTAGTACGTTATCATGTGTTTGTAGGAAAGTCGTGGTTCCATTGTATTAAATGATCAAATTGTCAAACATTACAATAACTTTGCCCACGACAAGTCAGACAAAAGTGATGAGAACAGCCCAGAAGTGGGAAATAAAAAGAAGAAGAAATGGAGCTCTGGAATGAAGATGAGGAGCAGCTTAATCACTCTGGAGAATTAAAGAAATAATCCAAAAATATTTGCACTGTAGCCAGTGGAAAGTATTGATAGTTTAATGGGAAAGGACCTTTTTTAAATCAATGCCAAGATGATTTATACCAATGCTAATCAGTTAATGAGTGAGTCCAAGTGAAAGTTTGACCTTTTAAATAAGTTCATCTTTGAGTCAAAGTTGAGTCAAAATGGATGACATTTTCTCGAGCTGATCTTAAGGTATCACATTCAAGAAAATCATAAACATATTTTGTGAGGCCACTGTGACCTTGACCTTTGACGGACGTACCTACTTACGAGCAAACAGACAACCTGAAAACATGATGCCTCCGGCCACAGGCTTTGCCGGTTCAGAGGCATAAAAAGCTTTCTCTTTAGTTGTAGGTGTCAGACTTTTTTCTTCATCAGTGTCATATGTCAATAATAGCCTACGAGGTGTCTGAAATGTCCATTACTGTGGTAATACTGCCCTCTAGTGGCCCTATGCAAGGACAACATCAGCCCAATAGAATGTTGAGCTGTTGACATTTTACAATTGTACAACTAGTACGACTTTTTCCACTATTTCACTGTTACATTCAATCAAATTTTAATCAATCGTTTCAGAATGTTAATAAAGAAATCCAGTTGGAGGAGACAGGGAGGATCAGTAGCACTGGTGCACCGCAGGGGACTGGGCTCTCTCCTGTCTCGTTCACCCTCTACACCTCTGAGTTCAAGCACCACTCTGAGTCATGCCACATGCAGAAGTACTGAGGTGACACTGTGATCGTAGGGTGTATCAGGGATGGACATGAAGGAGAGGAGTCTGGTGGAGGACTTTGTGAAATGGTGCAGGTCGAACCATCTACAGCTGAACACCTCCAAGACCAAAGAAAATGGTTGTGGACTCCCGGAGGACCGAGTCGAATTAGAATGTCGGGGCTTGCGGACACTTGGATGACACCACAGGAGCAGTATGGAGGCATTTTACTTCAGTTACTTCAATTGTATTGGATTCAGCTGCAACCCTGTTCTTCCTGAAACTCCAAAAGTGTTTTGTGGACTCAAACACTTCACCCACCCCTCCATCAGCATAGTGGAAGATAATGACTGAATCTTAATATTTTGGTGAACTATCCCTTTAACATCTGCAGGAAATCACTGCTGATGTTTTACCAGTCAGTTGTTGTGAGTGCCCTCTTTTATGCTGTGGTGTGGTGGGGAGGCAGCATGAAGAAGAGAGATGCTGCAAGGCTGGACAGACTGGTGAGGAGAGCTGGCTCTGTGGTGGGCACATAGCTGGAATCCCTCATATCAGTTGCAGAAAGAAGGACCCTAAACAAACTGTTGGACATGGACAACACTCAACACCCCCTGTACAGCACACTGACCAGGCAGAGGAGCACATTCAGTGGCAGACTGCTGTCTCAGTCCTGCTCCACAGACAGACCGGGGAGGTCATTTATCCCCAAGGCCATACGACTGTAACTCCTCTTAGATATGGCTAAATGAGAGGGATTAAATGCACTAATCATGTTATTAGGCTGCCAGACTGTCCCCATTACTGCCAGTGTTTATCTATATATTTTTTTATATCTCTAGTTTTATATTCTACATTTTTTTCTTGCACTGTCTTCATCTGCTGTACCATAATTTACAGGCTATGTTAGTCTAATGCACAACTTTGTATTGTTTTAATTATTTATTTGGTATCAGTACTTGGCTCGGTTACTTGTTTTACGTTACTTTACTTCTCTCACCTCAAATTTTCCATCGTCTTATACTTGTCAATATCTCAATGAGCACATACTTCTTCACAGTGACAGCTTTGTAGTAGTTCTGGTGGCTACAGACTTTCATCTCACTACAGATTAAGTGAACATATTCTTGACTTTTTATTATTCTTATGCTCTTGTGTTTGACTGCTTTGTGAGTTACTGGATGCCTACATTTCCCTCGGGATCAATATATCTATCTCTGTAATGTTGAGAGTTCTGCATCAAACCTCACAGATCTGACTCTAACTGTTGAAAACAAGTGTAAGTGTGTGTTGCAGAATTCAAGTTCAGGTATAAGCCTTTAATCTGTACCACTAAACAGGAGCTTATTCTCAGCAGCTGAGGGGCATGTTGAGAATAACAGAATTTAAGTCTCTATGTCTGTCAGGTGACCTTTTGTCGACAGACCATTTCATATATACTTTAATTCCAGAGTACCTTCTGCATGTGGGTTACACAAGCAGAATACTCTCACCCTGTCCATATGGGGAAGTAGGTGCAGTAAATGGTCAATCAGGGCTGACCAAAGCATATGTGGGTCTCTGAGCTGTATTTGACGACCCCTTCTCTAGTCTCTCTCTATCAATTTTAAAGTTTCACAATGTTGTGTGATGTACAAAAGCAGCAGTGGGGCCTTCATCACAGAAAGTACAGAAATAAACAAGTCGGTCAAATCAGCTGAAAACAATGGAATGTAAAGAATGTGACTCTAAAAACACAGTCATAGAAATCATATAGGATCTTTATGCAGTAGCAAAAATGAACCTAAACACTAGAGACACAGTATCTTGATATGTGTGTGTATATTTGTATAGATATCTTTGGGGGTAACATTTTGAGTCTACAACCTACAGAGTGAGGACATTTTGGCTTTCAATGGGCTGTTTGAGGGTTAAAACTTGGTTTCGGGGGAAGGGGAAGAATTAGGTTTAGTTTCGGGTATAAGGATTAGGGTTCGGCATTTAGTTTTGATGGTTAAGTTTAACCCAAAAGATGTTCTTATTAATATATAACTTAAATTAAATTGTCCAACTTAATTTAAAAAGCATTAGCAGATTATATATCAATCATTAGTAAATACATTACAATGACGGATAGTTATGTAGGACTGGACCACTATGCAGTAAAGAACACAGTCTCCTCCTATACTACATGGAAACTTTCACTGTTTTAGTGCTATTTCTGTTTCCAGGACACTAAATATAATTTTAATGTTTACATGAAAAACATGGTGAAATAAATTGTATTATAAAGCAAATATATAATGCGCAAAAAACTTGCGAAATTAAGATACATGATTGAAAACATAAAAAAATATATATACTGTATATTTGAAACACTACATGGCATTTGTTACCTGTCCCTGCTCTCTAACACTATACACTTTACCATGAAATATAATGATAGAAATACAATTCCAGACCTCATCTATGCTGTCTATTTTTATGGGAACAATAAGATAGATCTCACCACCTGCCCTCTGCCTGTCTCCTATATGTTTTTTTTCTGTTTACCTTAAGTACATATCTATATTTTAGTACATAGGCTATATTTAACTTATTTTTCCTTCTAAATGAAAACAATAAAATGAACATCATCACCTCTTTTCTTTTAGCATATTTTAGTACAAATATTTATTTGTTATTTGACTGTATTATGAGAAGAATACGATGAACATCACGCCCTCTCCTCTCCTCTCTTATATATTTTTTCTTAGTATAAACATTTTACCTGTTGATTTACCTTATAACAAGAATAAGAAGAATATCACCCCCTCTAGCCTCTTGTGGCGCTCTCTTATATATTTTTTATTCTAATATATTTTAGTACAAATCTTTTACTTGTTGCTTTAACTGTATTATAATAAGAATACGATGAAAATCAACCCCTCTCCTCTCTTCTCCTGTGGCCCTCTTTTATATATTTATATTTTTGTATATTTAAGTACAAATCTTTTACTTGTTATCTTGTACTGTATTATAATAAGAATAAGATGAATATCACCCCCTCTCCTCTCTTCTCCTTATATGTTTTTTATTTTTGTATAAACATTTTACCTGTTGATTTACCTTATAACAAGAATAAGACGAATACCACCCCCACTCCCCTCGTGTGGCCCTCCCTTATATATTTTTTATTTTAATATATTTTAGTACGAATCTTTTACTTGTTATTTGTTATTATAATAAGAATAAGATGGAAATCAACCCCCTTCTCTCTTATATATATTTTTTATTTTATTTTAGTATATATAAGTCTAACTCTTTTACTTGTTGACTGTACAATAGGAATAGGCTGAACCTCCCCACCTCTCCTCTCCCACCAGGAGTCTGATGTCATGGGAGGAGTTTGCGTGGTTGGGATCCACAAAACTTTTGCGTGTGCTCGCTCTCGACGCCACGCCTCTGTGCGTTTTCCTCCGCGCGTTAATTCCACACGAAAACTCATAGTTGGCATTCCGCCGTTTTTTCTCCCCCCTGTCACAAACACGATCATCTTTTGTTGTCGCCGGTGAATCGCGGAGGCTTCTGCGGTGGGAACGACCCGCGGAGGAGGTCGGTGTGTGTCCGGAGGAGCGGGGCAGGGGAGCCGTTGTGAGGTGAGTGCGCTCTCGGCTACTTCTTTGTTGTGTGCACCAACTTTCACGCTGCAGCTGCTGCTCCGTGTGCGCCTGAAGTTTTGGGATTTTTCACATATTTCGCATTTCCCCGCCGCCGCTTCGATGATTCCGAGCCTCGCGTGTCGAGCAGGGACTCCCCCGCTCCGACGTGCCCGCTCCCCGGTGCCGTTGTCGGGCTGACTTTCTTGTCGTGTGTCGGACTTAGTTTGGAGCTTGTTTTTTTCGGGGGTAGTATTAGCCCGCAAGCTAACTAACTAGCATGTCAGCTCGAGTGTGTTAGCACTGGCTCGTCTGAAACTTCCAGAGAAGGAAAGAGACTTAAATCCCTTATTAACACTGTTAAATCTTTGTTTGGTGTTTTTCACTACTATTCCACTTCGGTATATAAAAGTTTTTCGCGGTTTTGCCTTTGATTCAAAGGCTTTTTTCTTGCCAACTCACAGTTCAGCTAAACGTCTCCCAGCAGCCGCTGAATGTGATTTCATGCCCCCCCCACCCCCTCCACCTCTACGTGCTAGCCGCAGCTGGGATTCATTTCTTGTTGTTGTGAAAGTTTCACCAACATGTGAGACTGGTTTCAACAGAAGTCCACGATGAAGCATCACAATAACACCTTTGTTCACCACCAGCACTGATGGTTATGACCAGTATGATTGAGTTCGTGTTGAGTTAAAGTTGGAGCTTGGTAACTTCAGCTCCGCAGCAGTAGTGATAGGCAGCTGCAGGGTAGAAATCTTTAAAAGTGCTGCGATGAAGTTAGGCTGAGTTTATCAATAACGTCACTGCTATTTCCCATCGCAGCAGATGGCAGCCTGTGTAATGTGCATGTGTCTTGTCAGTGTTTGCTGAGCTCATAGCTTTATTTAGTTCAGTGCTCCACTGGCTCCTCTCTGCACAGGAACACCTGACCTTTTGGCCACTGGGATCTATCTATGTTGGAAATGGCAGAGCTACATCTGACTTCAGTAAATTTTCATGTGGTAACTCTGCATCATCATCATCAGTCTGTTACATTAAAAACAGCTAAAAGGTTGTTGCATGATTTCCTATATCTTAGTCTCCATGTGCACACTTCTGAGCCACACCAATGAAGATGAGTGTTCAGGTTTGGTTAAAACTTCCTTAAAGTTAATTTTACCGTGTGTTTATTATTGAGGTCATAGTCTGGTGAAGTTATGTGTGCTGTAATATTATAAAATGTGTTTGTGAATGAGGTTTGGAAAAACATTCAACAGATCTGCTATTGTGATGTAGTATGTCAAGACCACTGCAAACTACAACCGTTGTCATAAACATGTAGTTAAATTAAATACCAGTGTCGATCCCAAAAAAAGTTTATTATCCTTGTAAAGAAGATGGGATTTATGGCTCAGCTGTTGTATTGGGTTGCCTTAGATTTTTACACTTGCGCCTCATGAAGTGGACATTGAGTGCACAGTAGTACACTATTTACAGTCAATAATGTATATCAGCTGGATCAGTGTCAGAAGTGATTTAATCAAAGTTAACGTGTGTGTTGTGTTGACATTGGATTTACTTCCTTGTTTTGTTGGGGTCCCACGGACGTCACTCCAACATGTGTAGAAATTATTGTAAAAATCAACCAACTTTCCCTTTTATAAGTACTGTTTCTTACCATATTCAAACATTATCTGCAACAAAGTACTGAAAAGACAACGCTTTCATTTGCCAATAACTGAACTTTTATATTTGAGTAGGGTGACAAAATGCCGAAATTTATATAAAGCATTATCACATCCGACAAGGACATATGTGGTGTTATCTGAACAAGTTTAAATATCTTTGATTTGCCAAAAATCTAACCACAGTTAAAGAAATACACAACACATTTTCCTATACAACAGCTATGCCCAAAGGTGTAGGCATATAAACCGCAAAATACAAACAATATATACCAACAGTATATTCAATAATTATACATTTTTATCATTGATTAACCTACAGACAGTTTATACATTTTTTGTTTAGTGTGTTTAATGTAGATCAACAGTTTCCCTTAGATGAAGGTGGCATTCATAAATAATTCATAAATCTACTGTCTGAACAACAGTCTTAATTCCACTCATCATGTTGGATTAAGAAAAGCATCAAATCCTTATATTTTAGAAAGAACCAACAGCATATGTTTAGTAACAGTCCCCAAAATTTCTGTCCTGGTTGATTTGGCGACACCTGTAGTTACTGGTTGTAACAGCAATTGAGGTTTAATACAAGTCACCAAATTCTTGGGGCTGATAAACAAACTTTTATTGTTTGAATTTGGGCGAATTTTCCCATTACCCTGTTAGCAAGTGCTTTTATGCTGCACATGGCCTGAATCTACGGACAGTAGGGCACAGTGAGAGTAGCTGGTTTACCTCTGAGATGTTGGAGGTGTGTAGCTCTTCATCTCACAGGTCACTGTGGCTGCTACTCCTTGTTCCATTACTCCCTGTAAAACTAATCTGCTGTCAAAGAATACCAAAAAGGATCTTGTTCTATAGACACAATTTTGACTGGAGCTGTGTGCTTAGTTAGTGGACAGACACATTTCCTGTGACTACTTCATAATAAAGGTTTTTCTTGTGCCTCTCATGTTAAATCCTTTGAATATGTTGCTTTATATGGTTATTTTTATTTAGACATTTGTCTAAATAGAAATCTTTGAGATAAAAAGATGACTAATCTTATTATTTAATTATGAAAATAAGTTATATAAACATAAAGTTCCTGACTCATTGTCCATTGACTGACTCATCAATTTATCTACAAACCATTGTACCCATTGTCTGGACATGAGATTCAAGGTTCATCCTAAGTAGAGTATTTATTTCCTTAGAAATATCTTTCAATACCCGAAGAGGTCAAAGTATCGAATATCCCCTCTTAGAATAATTGAAATGTTCTAAAACCTCCATTTAAGTATTATCATCAAATTAGGCACCACTACAAAGTATCAGCGAGGTTAGAGCAGTGTTAATGTTTTTTTTGAGCTGTTAAGAGGACCCTGTGGTGTCTATGACCTTTCACCCTGACAGAACATGAAGGTTAATCAGATCCAGTCAGAACAAGAGTTCTCACTCCGTAAAACTTTCAAGACCCCTGAAACGTCTAAATGTTCTTTCAGGCTTTGCCCTCTCCTAACCATCTCACCAGGGACTGTCTGATCTCTATGGCAACAGCACAGTCCCGTCAGCAGTGATTGAAACTGGGAAGGCCCTGTTGCCGTGTGGGTCCAATAAGCCCACCACAGCAGGGAAGCGCAGCAACCACGCTGATCTTCTGCGGTTCTCCTGTGGCAGGGACCATGTTAGCCACACTCTGGAAAACATTACACTCCGGGCAGCACTCGTGTTGTATATGTGTGCGTGTGTTTGAGGAGACTTGGAGCATCTTCAACAATAACAAAAGAATGTGTAATTTCCTCATGCGGCCCCGGCAGGCAAGATTGCAAGCTTCTGGGAAAATCATATGGCTTTGAGTATTATCTTTTGAGCAAGTTTCTCTGGGACAATTAGCTCATAAAAGCTATTAACTCATCTCGCCATTCTAGCTAATCAGTTTGTCATCTATCATATTCCATCTTGTTTTTGTATCTTAATACCAACTGTCAGTGCTTTCATTGACCTTGGCCAGTGACTTCAGAAATTGACATGCTTTTAATGTTTTTCCATTTTGTTTGCCGGGTCTTTAACCCCAGATGCCAGGGCTATTAATACACCCTGTACCCATGGAAGCTGTAAACAACTTGAGACGAATCTGATCTCGTCTTGGTGAAGTGCGGTGACATTTGGACTGCAAGAAATCTTTCACCATTCTCAGCAGCCGTAAGTCAATCCTGGTCCTGTCCATCAATCAGTCTACGTGACATTCAAGGCCACTTCTTGAGTGTCTTGAACTCCCATTGGCAGTCATTGGGCCTCGTTCATAAAACTCTGTGGGATACATTGTCTCATTGCCTCACCTCAGTGGCCCCAGTCACTAACAAAGCCAGTTCTCACTTGTACTTGGAAAACCCCTCGTCTCCAGGCCCTAATACGTTGCCATGATTTGCTTCTAGTTCTAAATCAAACCATATTTTAAAACCTCATCCCATGTGTGGTTCTGTGGTGCTGAGACAGCATACAGCTCTGCTTGGTTGCCCGGTTCTGCTCAGAGCCCATTTCTCCACCTCTCACATTGCAAAATAATATATTTCACAAGATGTCCAGTAGGTTAAGAGTTTCAGTTTAATACCGACAATCATTTTCATATGGATACCAATAGAAAGGGTTTTTCAGGAATGGAATTCTGCATTTAAATTTAAGAAACGATAGATATAGATTGTTGGGGATGTGTACTGGGGGACTTCAGCATTTGGAAAGTACATTTCACCAAACACAAGATGATGTATTATTGCCAGTTCACAGACTATACACTTTCGGGTTTGTGTATGTTGCTTTTACGGGTGATTTAAAGCTATGCTGTGTTTTCAAAGCCTCCAGCAGACGGCTAATTTCTTGAACGTTGCTGATTGGGATGCATTTTTGTCGAACTTCATCAGATGTCAAAACAAATGTTGCTCTCTGCTCGTACATTGTGGTTGATAATTTGGTCTAATGTTTTTATAATGTGGATGAAAACCTGTTTTGAAACCCTTCAAATGTGATACAACACCACATTATTAGTAATGTATTTTACCATTTGTTCAAGGTGTGTTGTGGCCGGAGCCGTCATCATTGCGTCGGAGTGGAGTTGCCGTGGCAGCCCTGACGGGGCGCAGGAGGAGGGTGCCGATGGAGAGGGACTGCCTGATGGGGCAGACCGTGCATTGGACGGCGACCCTGAGGGAGTATGGAGTCCAGACATCGAGCAGAGCTTTCAGGAAGCTCTGGCCATCTACCCTCCCTGCGGCAGGAGGAAGATCATACTGTCAGATGAGGGGAAGATGTATGGTGAGGACTACAACACTTTTGTCATCCTAAAGTGACAGGTTTTCATCCTATTAACTATCAGGAGTAGAATATCCCAACTGATTCACTGCTCAGTTTGCAGACATAAACTTTTGTACTGCAGGTTCTTCTGTTTAGTAAAACGATGCCTAGCTCCCTTTTGAATTTACATGATAGAGTTAGGTCAAGTAGACTGAGATCACTTTCTCACAATATGGACATGGTCTCAGACTTTTGATTCTCAGGAAACATACAGCATTTCGGCAGTTTTCATAGGAATCTAGCTTTGTATGGTCATCTACAGTGTGTAAAGGCATTTACTATGGTAAACAAACCCTGTTTACACCATGGACTGGATTGGTTATTTGATGCTATGAAAACAGGGTGAAACGTCATGATTGACAGCCGAGACTGACTCGGCCGTGTGCGCTTTGGAAGCCAGTGGTTCATTGATTCTTCTTGAAAAGACTTCTTATTTTTACCCAGGTGATGTGCTTGCAGGAATTTTGGGAGAGGGCTATTTAGCTTTGAGGTTAAAGTGCAGCCAGCAGGGACAGAGGTCAAAGGGCCGAGCCGGCTGACATTTCAGGTCAGGTTAGGATTAACATATGCAGAAGTTGACTGATTGCTCATTCCCTCGGGTCACTAATTACTTACTGACTGGTTTATTGGACTACATATCATGTAGTGCATGCACACATGCAGTGTGAGTTTTGTTTGTGTCTTGTAGAATCTGTGCCGGATGCTGCGAGTGGAGCAGTATTTTGACCATTTCTTCCTACTTTATGGGAGACCTTGGCTAAAACCCAACATTCCTGGCATTTTTATTTTTTTGGCTGAGAGTTGGCATTCACGCCTGCAGCAGTCTGTGTTTTGCATTTGTGTATGTGTGTGTCTGTTGTGAGGGGGAACAGGATATGTGATCCCATGCGACAGAAGGGGAAAGTTTGTTTCAGCATAGCGGCATTTTCTCCTTTTGTGGAAATGTGGGCCCACTGTGTTGACCACCCCCACTTCCCCCAAAGCAAACAAGAAAAGTCCTGCTGGTACACGCTTTCACACATTGTAAAGCTAAACTGACACCTAGAACATAAAACCCACGCTAGGTATGACACGATGTGGAAATTTCTCTGCTGCTGCACTAAGGAAAAGTCTCTAAATGTAGCATCCAAGTATTAACAGAAAGTGGATGATAATCTGATGGTACCACCGATGCACAAAAATCTGCCAAATTGGTTTTATGTCTATAGAAAAGGAAATGGATAGTGGGGCCAGTGGGCAAGTTATGTAGTTGGCGTGTGCCTGAACACCATGTCACACTGGTAACACAGACTACAGAGACAACTCTAACCCACGCACCCACTGGTCTCCCATCTTCAAACCAGTATGTTTGACCACCACCCACAACTCCTTACAATATTTGAGAAACTTTCGCCGCAAGTGGTTGATGATGTTTCTAACACACAAGAGATGCAAAAATTAAAATAAATCAAATATCGCTGGATGCAAAAGCGGAGCCATACACGTAGCAGACACCGATGAAGATGTCAAGAGAGTTTTGGGTGATATGAGCTGAACAGTGTCGATGTGATGGAAACAAACACGTGATCGCAGCAGAATTTATACGCTACGTGCTGCCTCTTCCTGCTGCCACACCCCCCCATGAATCCTCCGGAAGATTTATTGCTGTTGTGTACACGTCTGAGCGGAGAACCTCCCGCTACATTGTTTATGTGTGAAAGGAAAACTCTGGAGAAAGCCCAGACCCAATTCTCTGGTCATGTCTAAAAACGGCTTAAGTATTCTCCATTCAGTGCTGGTAGTCGAGTCCCACCTCATATGAACTCACCCCTCATCCCTTCACTCAATGTTTTCCTAATCTGTCCTGTAGTTTTTGTGTTTCCTGCTCACTAACAAACTGAGATGGAAACATAACCTCATAACCTAATAATAACTAATGGAAGAAAATTATGAAGTTTTGTTGGCCCACTGGCCCACTCTGTATTTTTCACTGTCTTTTTTTCCCCAATCTTTTTTGGTGGGGGGGGTTAAAATGTCATCTGTCACTTCAACAAGAAAACAAATTGGCAAACACTTTATTTATGTGGCAGAAGAGGGTGAGAAACAGAGGTGAATTACAGGATTTTGGAATCCACATTCCACATTCCACATCCTGTAATACAATGTTTTCTGAGTTCCAACCTCCCTGATGTGTTCTCATGTTAAAGTGTAAATTATTTAATCAGGGCATGCAGCAAGGTCTGATGAAAAAGCATTTGGCCTTATGTGGAGTAGTGGTAGACTGCAGGAAACGGCATGTGTCCTGTTTTGGGAATTGGAGCAGACTGCTGTGTCTGAGTCAGCCCCCTTTTTGTAGATCTTATGGAATTCTGTGTTCTGTTAACTTCATGGAGCTGATGTGACTCAGCCTGATGTGACCTAAGTCCCAACAGCATCACCCCACTTCCCAGAAAGAAGGCTGGTGATGTAGATGATGATAACAGTACATGTGTGTATGTGATTAGATGATTGCACCAGTGGAATCATCATTTAATAGCCTTTACCTTAAAACTCGAGACTTTCTGACCTCTGCAGTAGAACCGAGGGTTGGTCATCAGTTACAATCAGAGACGAGTCAATCGTTTGATGTGGGTTGGAGCCGCGGGAGGCAGAGAACGAAAGAACTGAGCTGGCAGTTATTAGTGACCACATTTAGGGCGTCTCTTGACTGTATGATAACCTCTCCTCTCTCTTTTCCCCCCTCCGTTTCCATTATTTGGCCATCTGCTAAGAAGCTCAGCCAGCAGGCAAGACCAAATCTGACCTTAAATGAACACAGGCTGTCCTAAATATCACACAACCACAGAAATCAATGTGTATGAGTGTGCAAATACCTTCTTTTCCTCATACCAAATAAACTGTGAATTCAGTCCAACCTAATCATCCATTGACAATCCTCAGTGTCACTGTGATTCTGAGGCTGAAAAACATGCTGGAGTCATGATTTTAGCAGATTTGTTAGGATTGCACTTGAGGAGATTAGCATTGTAAGATACAGACCGAAAAAGAGACTGTGTTGTAACATTGAGATCAAGCACTGATTAAGTTTGGATTAATGTTTATGAATTGGAGCTCATTCTTGTCATTGCTGCCGATTAGAGGAGCTTGGTTGCACCAGTAGTTGTATGAGTGTGGTGTATTTAAAAGCATGCAGGTCTGTTTAGTGAAGGTGGGACTTTTCTTCATTTATTTGATATATGAACACTGTCATACATCAGCAGCAAGCATCATTAAACTGGGTCCAACATTATGGCTCATCATGATTTTCACCAACTATTTTCTGTTGTAGTAGGAAATACTTGTTATAATCACTCATAATGCTGTTATTTGTTATATTGGGGATAGCATGCTGTAATATGAGAACCATTTCTCTGTCTCCTTTATTAAAGGAGATATGAACTGACAGAGTCCCACTAAAAAAAGTTCAAACTTTGTTAGACTGTATCTCCTTTAGTTGGGACCTGAGAAGCATGACATGTTAGTTCCGTGTGTTTCTCATATGACCAAATCAGCGTGCCAAAATCTCATTAAGATCTGTTACAGTGCAGAACAAAAGTGTGATGATTCCACACGGAATGACCAAATATAACAGCTTGTACCAGCTCCAGCTTCTCTTTCTCTCCGTCATCATAGCAAAGCACATTTGTTTTGTGTTTAGCTAAACTATGTGTATTTAAATGCTCCTGTCTGATTTTATCTTTTTTCTCTCCATTCTAGGTCGAAATGAGCTGATAGCTCGTTATATTAAGCTACGAACAGGGAAGACACGCACACGCAAACAGGTTTGCACAGATGTTATTGAAGACATCAGTATTTACATGTTATCTTATATAATATGATTTCCTAGTTGCAGCATACCTTCACATATGTTTTTTTATTTAATTATAGATACTCTTTCTACCTTGTTAAAATGATTATTTATAGACCATGATTGTTTAAAATTGCAGAAATCACCCTGTGAATGTGTGTTTTTTATGGGGCTCACTTTAGGTGTCTAGTCACATTCAGGTTCTGGCACGCAAGAGGGTACGAGAATACCAGGCGAGCATCAAGGTGGGTGCCCGCTGAATCAATTCTCCCCTCCCTCTGTAGTCACATCCACTCCTCTTTTCCTTTTCCCCCCTTTTCCTTCATCCTGTCTTTCTTCAGGTCTCTAGTCACCTGCAAGTTTTGGCCAAGAGAAAGTCTCGTGAGATTCAGTCTAAGCTGAAGGTACACATGCTCACTGACTCTGCTTTGCTCTGCATGTGGCCCACATCCAACTTAATCAATGAAGCAGTAGGTTTATACTTCTCTGTCAGGGTGTTGCAATACATACCTTGGAGGCTCTGTAAAAGTTAAGGTGTCTCCTGAAAAATATAACAATATGACGGGGTGCAGGGATAATGTGGAGAAACAAGAACTGTAAATGGTCAAATTAGGCCAGTTAACCATCTTCACCTACATTTTCACTGCCAGGGCAGCTCCAGAAAAATAACAGTAATTACTATCTATTTTAATGAATATATGTCCAAATCTACATGATTATACATGTTACGATGACATGTTCTTTAATATTTTTGTATTCAAATAGATTATTGAATTCAGTTATTTCAATCCTTTTAAACCTATCATTGAATCTCATAAAATGTACTTCCACATTTCAATAAACTCTGGACTACAATAAACGCCAAAATAACAGAATCAGCATTAGAATCGTGTTTTTTTTTTTTGCCAAGTAGGTTTACACAAACAAGGAATTTGCTTTGGTGTGTTTGTGCAAGTATAAATATAAAGAAATATAAAAAAATAGGAAACAAAATTAAATATATAAAAATCATAAACACCAGAGACAGGATTGAGCAGATTTGAGGTGTGAAAGATGCCTCAGACCACAGTCCAGAACGACAGACCAAAATCTAGTCCGACCAAGAGGTGCTCTCTTGAGTGCGCTTCCTAAATTCAAACATGAAACCAAAACTAACCAGATCAAAAGTAATCAGTGTCACAATGACATGAACTTTGGATCAGACTTCGGGACGTTCATGTGTGAAAACGCCTCAAGGCGGAGCAGCTTGAACACCTTGATGGAGAAGAGAAGAAATTCAACTTATGAAGAGTTTGGTACTTGATCCTTGATCCTATCATTAGGATGGTTCTATTTAATGGGTGTGGGAACATGGTGTGGCCAGCTCAGGCTTCGCAAACTCATTTCGTCAGATATTTTATTCGGTTGCTTTTATGCTTTAAAGGTCTCATTTACTGCTTTACATCCATATTAGACAGTTGTTTGTTGTTGCTGAGGGAAAAAGCGAGGGTCTTATTTTATTTTTTGCATGGCAATGAGGTTGAGTACAGTGTTAGAAAGGTTTGACCTTTGACAGATAGTTGCATGAGATCAGTAGCTTAGCTGGCATGGTTGTTCTTAGCATGTACATGGCATCTAGTAAGACACATGGAGACCTGCATACACACAAGGGAGGTTTTATTGCGCCCCTAGCATGCGTTCAGACTTGCAGAATTTCTCCTTCGATACATTTCTGATCTCTACGTTCTCACTCCTCACCATTTCCCTCAGTTCTTTTTGCCTTTCCTGTCATAGCCCTTTTTCCTGTGGTTTTATCATCCCCCTCTTTGTGATTTAATTTGCTGCACTTTTATACACGTTTAGGTCAGTATATTTCCTGTTGTAAATGTCAGCACAGGTTAGTAGGACGTAGCATGTACTGTCAATGTAAGATGAATGTTAGCTTAAAGCTTAGAATGTGGGTTGAGTTAGGTTTGTAATATAGATTTGTATGAAGTTAGCAAGTTGTATTCCCTCATTGCCCTAACAGTGATTCTGTGACCTGCTTTCATACTGAATGTACTGAAGTTAATTGATATCGTGTCTTTTTTGCTATAGGCCATGAACTTGGTAAGTTTTGGTCATACAACTCCAGTTTTCTCCTTCAGGCTTTGTGCTCCTTGGTTGGCATTACATTACCGCTTGTCTACAAAGTGCAGTTCTTCTGCCAGGCTCAAAAATCCTCATTACTCTTGTTTTTAGTGGCTTTAGTTCAATACTGGTGATGGCTCCAGTTAGCTCTTCTAGCCTGCTAGCGTGGTGCCCCTCCTGCTTTGGCATCCCCCCCCCTGTATCTGCTTTGCACTCTGTCCTGTCTCCCCTCATTACTGCATCATGTTAAAGTAAGTTGGCTGGCTTGTTGTCTAAGGTGGCCTTTAAGTTTCGCTCACTCTGTAATGACCAGCATTTTGATAGAAGGAGCATTTTTCATCGTGTGTCACTGTTGTTTTCCTGTTCAGGACCAGGTTTCCAAAGACAAGGCTCTGCAGACAGTAGCCAACCTCTCATCAGCTCAGATTGTGTCTGCGAGTGTAATGAAACCCCAGACTCCCTTTCCTCCACCAGTCAGAGTGAGACACACACAGACACACACACATCTGTTCTTTTTTACCTTCTTGGTGGAAGTCTGAGTAATCCTATCTCCCCCGTTTCCCTTCTTTCCTTTGTGTAGTTTTGGCCCGGCCCTATGCCAGGACAGCCTGGACATTCTCAGGAGTAAGTATCACTGTCAGATGAGTAGGTTTTGTTTGTTTAAATTGGAGAAAGTGCAATTAATAATTGGGTAAAGTTACACATTTTTGATTCCCCACTCATCTGGTTTTTACTTATTTAACAGCATTAAGCCCTTTGCACAGCCGCCATACACTACACTACCAGCCCCTGTCCCAGCTCCAATCAGTAAGTGTGGACATGAACTGACTGATTTGATTAATCATCGTGATTATCGCCGTGTTAATCGTTTTTGCTTGGTTCAAGGTTATGAGCCCCTACCGCCACATCGCCCTGCAGCTATAGCAGCGCCTGTATGGCAAGACAGAACCATCGCCTCTGCAAAACTACGGCTACTGGAGTTCTCTGCTTTTATGGAGACGCAGAGAGACAGAGAGGCGGTAAGGACATCCGGGCGTTTTTAATGTAAAGCCAACAACAACAAAAATGTCCTCTGACCTCTCACATCTCTCTTTTCCAACAGTATAAACACCTTTTCGTGCACATTGGCCCATCGAACCCGAGCTACAACGACCCTGTGTTGGAGTCCATAGACGTGAGGCAGATTTACGACAAGTTCTCTGAGAAGAAGGGCGGCCTAAAGGAGCTGTATGAAAAAGGGCCGCACAATGCGTTCTTCCTCGTCAAGTTCTGGGTCAGTACATAAAACTAGAGGTACCTTTTGAGATGACAAGAGTTTGGTAAAAAATCTGGAAGTTTGAGATTCATGTTTGAGACAAGGAATTCAGTCAAATTATCACAAGGCAGGGAATCATTAGGGAATTGGGGAATAGTGCAAATTAGACAATGACTTGCTAGTTTAGCATTACATTTTACACTAAACCACATAGGCGACAGCAATAACCGGAAATAACCTATAAGAAGTATTTTATTAACTGATTCATATTTCAAGAGGGGGTCTCCCACAGAAGGAATACACTCATAAATGGATGTTTGAAATAAGTGCATTAGACTTTGGTGGTGACTTTCTGACTTTCCTCTGCTCTTTTCACACTCACTTTCTGTCCATCTTTTTTCGGATTTTTTTTTCCCAGGCGGATCTGAGCAGTGACATCGAGGAGGGCTCTAGTGCTTTCTACGGTGTGAGCAGTCAGTACAGCGGAACAGAAAACATCACTATCAGCGTCTCGACAAAGGTCTGCTCCTTTGGTAAACAGGTGGTGGAGAAGGTTGAGGTGAGAAAATCAGCCCAGTATGTGGAAAAGTTTAATATCAAACCGTATCAAAATGTGTTTTTAATCCTGATGCATGTTGCGTTCCCATTCAGACGGAATATGCACATCTGGAAGGAGGAAAGTACGTGTTCCGCATCCATCGGTCGCCCATGTGTGAATACATGATCAACTTCATCCATAAACTCAAACACCTGCCGGAGAAATACATGATGAACAGTGTACTGGAGAACTTCACCATCCTACAGGTGTGTGTGTGTGTGTGTGTAACTGTGCTAAGCTGAGTTACCTTTACTGTACAGGACAGTGTTTCCCCTTAATTATCTATAATGTAGCAGGCCACTATATTCCAATTGGTCATGCCACAGTTTCATAATGAACCAAAAGTTGTCTTACACCTCTCATAAGCACATAAAAACATAACCTGCTCGCTCATGCTAATGCGGGTTTGTGCAATGTTCCATTATGTTTTGCACTTCCACGCAGTCAGACCTCATAGTTTCAACCACAGTTGTGCATGTTTCTGCCAGTGTTTTGCAATGCAGTTCTCGCTCTCTTTCATGCGAGAACTTCTCCTTTGTCTCTGTACCTCTCTCTCGGAATTCGTTGGCCTTGGTTCACGTGCACACAGTAGATTTGATGAATTCTGTGGGAAAGAAACGCTGCAGGACAACATTCACTACAGCATACAAATATTGAGGATAACATCTTAATAATGCACAAAAATGTCATAGTTGTAGAACCTAAACAAATAATGCGTCAAATTCAAGTGTCAGATCATATAATCACATGATTAATTACAAGTAATATATATGTAATCTTCAGGGTAATCTGCAAGGTTTTGAAAACATTGCTTTATCCATTCTTGGTTAGCAAAGATAATATTCAAAATTGTTCTCGAGAAACGTTTCTAGAGAAGGTTTCTAGGGTTTTCCCCAATGTTTTGCTGAAAGTTATCACTGTGCAAGCTCTCCAGATGTTAAAACCTCTCCTTAGTTCTGTTAATTCTGTCGTTTTCTTCATCACTATTTCTTGACTGCTGTTTTTCCCCATATTATTCATCATTAAATCCTGACCCTCTCACAATATCTCCCTCTTTTCTTGTCTCTTGCTAGGTGGTGTCCAACAGAGAAACACAGGAGACTCTGCTGTGCATCGCCTTTGTGTTTGAAGTGTCCACCAGTGAACATGGAGCGCAGTACCATGTTTATAGACTAGTTAACGACTAGCAGCACGTCTCGTGCATGCAGAGACTCTCCACAGACTTTTTTAATTACATAGAGTATAAACACTATTTCCAGCTCAAACACACAGAAACCCCACTCCTCTACTCTAAACACAGACCAACAGTCCCACTGTAGTCACACCTGTTGTTCAATGTAAATGTATTTCTTCAGTATCCCATGACTTAAAGGTCCCATATTGTAGCAAGTGACATTTTCATGATAGTTTTTATTATGAAGCTGGTTGGAGTGCTGTATAAATACTGTGAAAGTATCAAAGCACTCAGGTCATGGAGAAATGTGCACAGCCTGTGTTCTGAAAACTGCCTTAAAATAAGCCGTCAGGACTCCTGTAACTTTATAATGTCACAACGACATAAACCACTCCTCTCAGCCTTGCCCCCAGCACCAGTTTAGTCTGGTTTAGATGGCTTGTTGGGTTCATTTACATTTTACCTGTAAGTCTTACCAAGCGTTGGCAATAGGCTGCAAAGACCATCTGTGAGTCACCGAGCTGTTGTTGGTGCTCCAGAGGGGAGCGGGAGAGAAGAGATTTTAAACTACATTAAGACGGTTTCTGATATATCTTCTTATGGAAATCATAACTAAAAGTATTGTGTAAAGTAAGTATAACATATGGGACCTTTCAAACAATTGATTATTTGTGGATTTCAAAACAAAACCTTTTCTTTATCATGAAGCATTTTATTGTTATCCAGTGTAATTATTTAATCACAGAAACCTCTGTGCACAACGTCAGGTTCAAAATATCACAGTTTTTAATGACAAGTTTAAGTCACTAAAAACAAACACTAATATGGCACTCCGTAGAGTGTATACCGCAGCCACGGTCAAATAGTCCTATGTCTAGCTCTTATAATAGAGGAATAAGAGAAAATACGACGTAGTCTGGTCATCTGCACCAAAATGTACCGATTTCCTGGCCTGTCCTCCATCCCTCCACCAAGTTTTGTGCAAATGAGTTCAATGCTTTTTGCGGAATCCTGCTAACAAATAAACACACACCTGTAAACACTAGAATGGAACTCAGTAGAATGCTGCTAAAGCTCATTAATCCTCTTAAATTCAATCAAGCCGCATAGATATCAGTTCTCTAAATATGTCAGATTTTATTTCATCAAGATCCGTTAATTATTCCCTCGGAAATCTATGAAAAAAATAACAAAACACCTATCTCCAGCCAAGTTTCCTGGAAGTCAGTTGAGTAGTTTGTTGCATAATCCTGCTGACGGACAGGGGTGACAACATAACCTCCTTGATGGAGGCGCAGAAACCAGCAAACTATATTAAATCAAGTTTAATATGGGATATCCTGAAATTGTATACAATCAGTATGTACCTGTGACCTTTTTCATGCACATGCATTTACGTCATGGGTGTGACAGATGTGAGACCAGTTTGAATATAGGTTGTGCAAATCATGTAGCCAGTGTTAATGTAAACTATGCCACAGTGACTTTCTTCTACTGTTCATATCGTCTCTGTACAGTAGGAAATGATTGAGCCTATAACGGTGCATCTTCTATCACTGCTTATAGTGGAGTCGTGATCTTCAGTTTGTATAATCAAAGGGTCACATGACACAAAGTAAGAGTGTGCCTCTTAGGATATAATGCACTACACAAGTCGTATTTATATTAAAACACAGTGTCGGAGTGTGAAGAGGGCGTTTAAAAGGTTTCCAGTGGTACTCGGTGTGGAGGGAAAGATTGTGATCAAATGTAAAGGAGGTGTTTTTAAAGTTCGGCTCACTTATCTTTTTGGAAAAGTTCACAAACTGTTTCAAATTCAGTTCACACTTGGGTGTCAGCTGCACTTTGAATGACAGAATCGACCCTTACTGTTCACGGACCCGACACTGGTTTCTCCGGCTGTGTGGGCTCGCTGCAGTATTTCTACCTCCACGTGAGTTGGGATGAGAATGTGCTTTGGTTTCATATAAAGCCTTAACCAGAGGAGCACTGATGTATAGGATGTGTACACTACATTTGTAATGGTACTGTTTTATAAGCCAAAACACGGTAAATAGACTTGTTTTTGTAAAGATGAACTGCCGTTGTTTTTTTTTTTACCAGAACAGCTAGAAGTGTTAAACTTAACATCATGATGGGTGTTTCAGTTTTTTTTCTTTTTTTTTTTTGGATGTATGCAAAATGATGTCTGGAACACACTAAGGTTATCTACGGTGCACTGGGGTTTTTGCCTGTTAACACTAACAAACTATCCAGCTGACACTTTTTTTTTCTTTTGTTCTATGTAATATTTTCGATATTCTTTTTTTTTTTTGGTACACGACTACCAGCAATTTTTATTTTGTTGTGAATCTTATTTGACACTTTCACGCCCCCTCCTGACAGGATCATGTTTATCCATGTATGATTTGACTCTGTATCACGAAACTAAGATTCAGTTTTAAGCAAGATCATCTAACATTCACTGTGTGGTCGGCCAAACGTGTTTTTATGTTTTAGGAGTTGTATTTCTTTCCTGTCTGTGTATTTTGGTTGGCCGTGCCTCATCACTCCTTTGGTCAAGTCTGCTCAGTGAATGAAATCTGTGCCTTTATGCTGTACCAATAAAATCACATGGTGTTTGCAGAATTGTGCAGCCTCTACAGTCTGGATAGAAGCATTACAACAGCTGCTTGAGAGAGAGCAACTCACTAATAAGTAGAGTTAGACTCAATAGAGTGCATATCTCTGCCAACGTGCAACAGTCCCCTTGTTGAAAACACATTTAAATTCACTAGGTCCAGATCTTATTTGCATCAAATTTCACACACTCATAAATGTCAGTCCCTTAAATAGGCCAGATTTTTTTTTTAAATCAAGATCCATGAACCATTTTTTGAGAAATGGGGCTATTTTTTTTTTTTTTTACATTGTTGCTTATGTCGCAATGTTTAACAGTTGAAAAAACATTCCTGGATCTGCCCCCTGATCCGCACCAAGATTTAATAGGTTCATTCTGACCAATTTTTCATCCTCTTCAAGTTTTGTGGTTATCCCTCCAGTAGTTTTTGTATAATACTTTCAAAGTCAGATGAAAACATAACCTCCATGGCTGAGATAATAAAAAGCCTCTAGATTTTAACCATTAACCCATTTGCCCAGTGAAATTCCACCTGTGGCTGGATGGGCCACATCCATGCTGTTTAGAGAAGCATCTAATGGGAATCAATATTGAGCTGTCAGGCAATGAAAGTTGACACAAATGCTAAACAACATTCTTGATCTTGTTTTTCTATTTAATCAGATTTCCCCTAATTCATGACTTTTGTAGATTTATGAATTTGACTTCATTTTTAAAGGGACATTTTGTTGAATTAGGAAAAGTATCTCAAACTAAGGTTGTCATATTTGTACCTGCACGATTAAGTTTTTGCACCAGTATCCTAAATATCTCCATCCCAAATCCGAATTTCTTCATCTGATCTCAGGTTTAATCGTTAACGTCAGAGATTGCAGTTTCCATTTCCTCCTGCTGGATGGCGCTGTCGCCTCATTTTTAACACAGTGCTATATCAGTTCAGAGTTTGTGTAGAAACAACATTAGGCTTTACCTTCTTCATTATGCCGCCAACCAATCAGTGTGCAGTCATCTCTTCCTCTCATTCTTAACATACACAGCCTTGATATGGTTACACAACACGTGTGTTCTGTAACTTCCTTGTGATATTCAATATTGAGAAAGTTGGATGTCTTTGATAAACAAAGGCAAACAAAAGTGCATGTTAGTATAATGTGTCATGTCGGTGAAAGCAGTGCAGTGTGCTCACCACTCAGCTAGGAGTGTTGCAGGGGAAAGTGACATTCAAGAGATAATGATCACCTACAATACAATGTGCTGCTGCTGCCGGGCAAAGGTGGACGTCTATCAGCAGCAAAGCTTCTGTTATCCCGTCAGTCTAGATCCTGATAAATGACTGTTGAGACCCCAGAGCCCGACAGCTTTGGGTTCTCAGGGACCAATACTGACACAATAGATAAAACATTTCCGATACTATTCCAATATATCAGCCGATATATATTTTTTAAATTGTGTCGTTATTAACCACTTATTACAAATAATGTAATTGAGGCTTAGTATTTTATAATTAAACCACAAACTTTTTATAAATTACTAAAAACAAAAAACGAACTCAACCAAATATGTAGAACTTGAATTAAAGTTTTTTTTTCATAAAATGTAAACTAAAATGTACATCTATTGTTTTAAAATATAAGTTTTTTAATTGGTGCTTATCAGCAAACAAATATGAATATGTCTGTCAAAGGCTCATATCAGACGATGTGTGTGTGTGTGTCGGGCTCTAAAGCTCACCACTTTTAACCCTTCAGAAATACACTATATTGTTTATAATAATGCGCATGCTCATTTTATGTGTGATGGCTGCCTTCCAAGAAACACACACCATAAGCGTATGTTTACTGAGCTTTGACTTAAACACACACAGACACACACTCACAGGGCGTTAGTGGCAAAACAACAAAAAAAAGGTGGGTGAACTATAATTTTATAATAATTACTACTGTAATTCTACTGAAATCGAATTATATAGTCCAATAAATTAGCATTTTCTTATTGTCATTGTTTATTGTGTGGGGTAAACAATGATGGAATGTAACTAGGTACATTTACTCCATTACTTTATACAAACTTGAGCTGTAGTTCTGATTGTCTCCATCCAAATGACAAAGTGGTGTAGACGATACGCTCTTCTCTTAATATGATATTTGTTGCAAAGTGACAACAATGTCTTCTAAACACGAATGAACACTTGTCCACACGATCATGTTGGTGTTCACACTTAAAACTGCAGGAACTGTGGAAAAGAAACTTTGAAACTTTGCCATGGTTGTGTACGACATTTCCAGTACTCCACACACACACACTTTTGGCTCTTTTGTGTGAAGACATTCATCAAAGTGTTATCTGCCTGTCAAGGCCATTTAGCCAAAACAGCATCTAGTGAACAGTGACACACACACAGTCACACACACAGTCACACACACAGTCATCAGGCAGGGTGTGGTACTCATCAATTAGACATACCAACGTGGCAGCAGTGAAAGACGATGGCTGACCTAGTTTAACAGGTTTCTTGTGTACATATATATATCTCCTTAAATCAGTGAAAGTCCCCTTTACCATCATGATCTTAAACCGTTCAATGTTATCAAACATCACGTCCTTGTCCTGAACCTAAAGTCTCCCTCGGCTTGAAGGGATTAACATTCTATCAACAGACAAAACAATTCTCTGACTCATTTTTCTCCATCTGTCTCCGATAAAATGTCTGGTCGGAACATATACAAAGAGCAGCTGAATGGGGGTTGACTTTGTCTCACATACATGTACATATTATACAGGTATAACATGCATTCATTATCTTGACAGAGTTGAGGTGAAGGGTGTGGTGGAAAAATGTCAACTGCAGAAACGTGATCAAAGCAATCCGGTTAGTCACAGAGCTCATATTATCTCCTCTGGTAACCAACGTTTTAATGGTGGAGCTGGTGCAGGTGAAGCTTATATTTCTATATACTGCTGGTATCTACAGTGCAATTGTCTATCAATGTATTATATATTTTGTAATTACGGCTTAATCTGAAAATGTGATTTTAAGTAAAAGTAGCAATACAGCAACATAAAAGTCGTAGAATGGAAAGTGGGTTCGAATATCAACAGTGAAAGTCGTCTAAGTGCAGGAGTTGTACACGTGTTCACTGGGAACTGGACTTGCTGTTTCCTGGAGACATGTTGGTGAAACAACTTTAAGAAACATGAGCATGTCTAGTTCCCTGTGTGCACCTGCATGACCTGGATAAAAGAAAGCGGTCACAGTATACTGCTCTCTTGTATACTGTATGTTGATACTGCAAAATGTGTTTCCTGTGGGCACACTGTTTTAAATACTTGTATACATAAGTGTGGGCATATTCAATATCTTGTTGATAAAAAGTTAAATATGACATTAATAAGAATTGGTAAGTTATCAAAACCTCCAGAGCAAGCCGACACGAAAATGAGCCTTTTTTCAAACGTTAATGAATAGTTACGTTTTATTTCATGAATATATGTATATATAGAGAGAGATTTGACTTCTTATAAATAAAGTAAATCCAAAGTTATGATAAATTATTTTATTTCAGAATTTGAAAAACTAAATTGCATCTGTCAAATAGAGTATAAGACATAACACCTGAGGCTACATACAGTAGTTATATATGTTCCACCACCAGTTAGGAACTGTGTAAATGTGTTATTTCTTACATAATCTCCACTGTTCATTGTCATAGAGGCCTGTCTGTGTCACTGTGTATCTGTAGGTGACAGGTAGAGGCAGCAGAGCAAAACACAAATACATTTTACTACCACACAACAACGAGTGGGGGGAACCTCTGTTGCACTAAAGTTGTGCAGGTGTTACAAACACTTTTTCACATGTTTCACTCTTTGTCACTCTTTTTAACACGTGGCACACTTTCCCATGTTACACACTTTTCACACGGTACACACTTTTCAGACATTACACACTATTTTGCAGACATTACACACTTTTCGCAGACGTTACACACCGCTTTCAGTGGTTACACACTTGGCGGCACGCGTTAACATCAGTGCATGAGTGTGTGCGTGTGCAGCTCTGCAGCTCTGCTTCCCCCCCCCCTACCCCTCCCTGCACACCTGCCTGTGAACTCTGCTGGCCCCACCCACAGTGGTCCCACCTCGACTGGGCGCGGTCCCGTGAGGGTGGAGCTCGCCGCCGCTCCTGTGAGAACAGTGAACCCATCTTCACACTTCACACGTCCGCCGCGTTCACTGCGCACAAGAGGATCCGCACTCCGCTGCCTCGAGCCCGCGCTTTGTGTTTGTGTCAGGTTTTTTCTGGGGGTTATTTGATTCTCTGTGACCCTTCGGACACCGGTCGGACCGACCCCCTCCCCGGGCTCTCTCACCGGGGGAAGATGACGGCTTTGGAGCCGCTGAGATCGGCGATGACCGTCGGGAGCGGGGAGGACACGTCGCTCGCGCTGCCCTCCGACAAAAAGCTGCGCACGGGACAGCAGCGCGTGCTCGAGCAGGTGCACACCATCAAGAGGGGCAAGTCCAAATCCTGGAAGAACGGACAGCCGACTCCATCCCATGCAGGTAGAACCCGGCGAAACACCCCAGCGTTAAACTGTACTGCACAATGAACTAGTTTGAATCCTGATCTACTAACCTTTACTCCTGTTAAACATGAGTTTTAACACCGTCTGAAGGTGGTGAAGTCCTCCAGAAATGGCTGCTGCTTCCTCTAAACTCTAATGTTGTGTCCCCATGAAAATAAACATTCCTGCGGTCTGTAGTCTGGTAGTTCAGTGTGAGAGGATGACGTCCTCAGGGCAGAAACCCAGTGACAGGTGGGTGGGGGGGTTGGGGTGGGGGGGGGGTGTTGTGTCTTCCCTTTTTGAGTTTCTTTTTTTCTGCTAACAGACTTTCTGGCGTGTGAAATTTGATCCACGGCCGCTGCTGGATCAACCGACATGCGTGTTGTCGGTGTGATTCATGGCCTCATTACTGTCAGACACATTCTGCTCATCCAGGCTGAGCTGTTTCTCCCTGTCGCTGAGGAATGCAGCCCTTGGGCTTGCAAAATCCCACACACACACATTTGGGGAAATAACATGTTCAAGTCTTTTAAAAAACAATCCCAGCTCTTGCTGCAAGAGGCATTAAGAGAAGATCCACCAAAAATATTTAGATCTTGCGAGATGCGTGCAGCTCCTCTGGTTTGAGTTGCGATACTGTGCGTGGTTGTTCAATGGCAACAGTGGAGTGAATGGCCTACAATTGGTTCAGTTCATAATCTGCAAAGTAGGTTGTCTGTGTGCTAATTGACTGTCTGGCTGAAACTCAATGCCGTAAGTGGTTTTGAAATATGTGGCCCGCATGTTGAAGACATCCCTGACATTGGAAGTTGGCTCTCTTCAAATTGTTGCCATCTACAGAGAAAAGTGTGGCCCCAAATAAGAGACATACAGCAAAAGCCGACCAACTATGTTCCGATACCACTTTTCCCTTCCTGATTCAGTTACGAGTTCTGGTCCGATACCAGTGCATTTGAAAAATAACAACTTGTGCAACGTATTCTAACAGCTGTGCTAACCCTGTGTGGAGGGGACGATTGCTGTCGGTGCTGGATGGCCTGGCTCAGGTTAAACCCCTCTGAAAAAGAATTATGTTTCTGATGGTTCTTATGATGGTTCACTTCTTCTTCGCCAGTGCAGCAGCCAACAAGTGATTTCAGGGTATCGGGAAAACATTTTGGCATCAGAGATATTTCTGATGCTGGTATCGGTCTCAGAACATCTCTAACAACAAGTAAATAAAGTACGTGAATAAAACCTTCAAGATTAAGTGAACTCTTTAATAGTCATTCTGACAAACCGACTTCTCTTAAGAAAAAGCTTCTAAAAGTGTAAGTTTAAATCGTGGCTGGGAAAACTTTGCTCCCGTTAAATATCGAGAACAACACATTGCAGTCGATTAACGCTGAATAATAACAAACATAGCCTCTCAAGCCCTCGATCTTATTGGCTGAGGCAAAGGCATCGTTTAAGAAACTGGTTCAGTAATAATTTTGTTCAGAAAAGCTTGTTGCAGCAACAAAAGATTATAAATTATTGGGACACTCACCACTTTGGATGTTCCTGTTAACGCCCAGGATCTATTGTGTCCTATCACGTTTTAAGGGGAAGGCTAACCATATTAGAAAAAGGCAAATTTTCCACTCCCTACAAGTGGGATCGAGCCATGTCGATAACTTAGGTCTTACGAGCTGAGGAGGGAGAAGATATCACTTTCCGAAGTTTCTGCTGCTGCCCCAACACAATGGAGGAGAATTTGTTTTTTTCGTGTGTGCTGCTCAAAGAGGGTAGAAGAGAAAAATCATTGTAGTTCGGTTAAAACAAAGAGTAGCTGACCCTTTAAAATGACTGTGGGAGACGTCTTCCTCTCCGGCACTGCCTTCACGTACATGCTCTCACCCTGATGATTATGCCACTGTTATGACTGCAATAATCCTGTAATGGTGAAGTGGCATCCTTACATTTGGCACCATGTGGCAGTGAGGCTTCACGTTCACATGAATCATCCGACGAGACAGACGAGGCGAAGGTGCTGAAACAGGCTTCCACATGAAGGGTGGATTTTCCTGCAGACTGTGAGTGACATGATGTCATGTCTGTCTGACTTAAGGAATGGCAGTCATGCATTTCGATGTGTGCCATTCCTTAAGTCAGATAATTGGACTTGGCTGTTTATGTCCCTATAACAATATATAGATTGACACACTTTTTCATTTAAGTATTAAACATTTAAAATAAATCTAAGTGGTTTTTATCTCGTTTTTAAATTGGATTCATATATTGGTGCATCACTTTTTTTATTTGCAGTTCTCAAATCCCTCTGGCCAATTCCTCTTTTATTTGTCTTCTTTAATATCAGTTAATGAATTACCCTTATTCAAAGCTGATTCGTCCACCATATACCAAGGAAGCAGACTATTAATCCAGTGACACACACCAGAGTCAGTCTGATTACTCTGTAAGTGATCAAGGGCCAATGTTGGTATCAAATCATGTTGGGATTTTTGTTTAATTCTTCATTTAAGAGGGAATTCAATGTTACTGCGAGGGAAGCAGATATCACCATAAACATGTGGGTAGATATAACAAATAATAGCATACCTCTCATGACCACACTGAATTTTCAATCTGATGAAATCCTGATGCCCACATGAAGGGGCCAAATTCCAAGCACACCCTCGTGCTGTCTTGCCAGCATGTTTGATGCTCCCTGGGTTTATCTGCCTTTCAAGGTCAACTTGACATTATTCAAAAACAGGCCTAACCCTAGTAAAATACACTCTCTGTATGTCAAATCCTGCATCCCTCGTTCCCTCTGTGCCTCTCTGTTGTTCGTTTCCCTTTTTCTCACACTTCTCCTCTTTCACCAGGCCTGTTCCAGCAGTCTTTGACATCAGATTCCGAGTTTGGGACGTTCAAGTTTACTCCATCCAAAGCAAATGGCACCTTCAGCCACAGCAACTCCAGCATGTCAGCAGGCCACAACAAAGCGGTAATTGTTCCTCATATAACTGCACAGTGTGTTATTGTGGAGAGATGATCATAGTGGAAATCCTACTCCCTTTCACAGACTCTGCAGAAAAAGACCAAGTCATGTTTTTTTTTACCATAATCACAGATAATTCACATAAATATGTACCTGCGTCTTGTTTGGTAATACAGATTAAGCTTCTTAAAGCAAACTAAGATCTGCATTACCATGTGAAGATAACACCACTAAGACAACTATTAAATAATTCTAACTAATTATTGCATAAAGGTTAACGGGAACATTTCTCTGACCAGAGGCTCACTATTGTTTGGTTATTTACACAAAGACCCAAATATAAAAATGACAAGTTGTGGTTTTACAAGGAGTTATGTGCAGGACTATTTCCTGTTGCAGTGACTTGACACAACCAGCAGAGAAATATTCAGACACAGTTTGTTACTTCAAACTGGAAGTGGACAAAGCCAGGCTAGCTGTTCCACCCTATTTCCAGTCTTCATGCTAAGCTAAGTTAAAGGATCAGTGTGTAGAGTTTAGTGAAATCTAGTGGTGAAGTTGCATGTGACAGCTGAATACCCCTCACTTCTCAATCCCCTTCCAAACATGAAAGATAACCTGTGGTAGCCTTCAGTTGTCATAAAAACTCAAAAGGTGTTTAGTTTGTCCTGTTCGGGCTACTGTAAAAAACATGTCCGCCTCCCTAGAGAGGACCCGCTCCCGATCTAAATAATGTTTTTAAGAATAAAGGGTAACGAAAACAAAAATTTGTACAATTTAGATGATTACACACTAGTAAAAAAAAAAAACTAGGATTATTTTATATTCTTTCACGTAAATCTTGCACACTGGATCTTTAACTAGCTTCTTGCTGGAGCCTCATATTGAATGTAAACATTAAAACCGTATCAATCCGTACCCGTACCCAGAAAGTAAACAAGCTGCATTTGCCACAAACAATTCCTCAAAGACAGTACAAAACATTGGCACATAAAACCGTGACATTACTTCCTGATTGTTGAGGAAACTGAACTGTGAGGAGTTTATTTTTTCACACAGTGTATACAGTGAGTTTATGTGTCAGCGTTGGCACCGTTTGGGAGGGTTCACTCTGTCATGAGTGGTTTGTGGCATTGTTCAGTGAAACCCTACACCATTATGATGCTGGTTGAACTCGTGGTGGAAGATGTACACACACCTTCATCTGTCGCATGCTGATGCTTTTGGAAAAATGTCGGTTAAGATACTGCACATTGTTTTCGCTCAGTGTCACAATTTCTCAATCTAATTATGGGACTTTGGAACATGTGTTATTTCTGTGGTATTTTATAGGGTGTGTGTGTGTGTGTGGTTTTTTTTGTTATTTTGTTATTGATTTTAGTCCAATTAATAAATTGTGAAATAGAGGTGTGTGGGATCTTTTCGCTCAAGTCGTGTTGTTGCTACGTGGCTGTAAATATTCAATTGTCTGGGGGCAGATACAGTGTCTTGCCTCAGCTCAATCCCTGAACCACTTATTAATGTGTTTTCACCTTTTATCAAACCATTTGATCTTTTGCTCTTGAAAAATACTATTGTGTAAAATAAGTGTTGTGTATATTCATAGATGCAAGTGGGATTTTACCACAGACTCTGACATGAACATGTAGCAAAACATACTTTGGTATCTCACTACCATTTGTGTGTGATTTACTCATTTTGGGTATGAACATTTGTTTTGTCAGTGTAGCTTTTAATTACTATCTTGTCGTTAAGAGTCAAGGAGAGTTCAACTCGTTTGAACGGGACCAGACTCGAATTCCACACAGGATTAATGTTGACTGTGTGTGTGTGTGTGTGTGTGTGTGTGTGTGTATATAAATATGTTCCATAGCTCTGCTGTGGCCTGACCTGACCTACCGACGATGAGTTGAGGCATGTCTAGGGAGTGTGGTGATGAATTCTTACAAATGAATGTTCATAATCATCAGTCCTTGCAAATCTGTCACCTCATTTATAACGTGTGGTTGATTTTGTCACCTTATCTGAATGTCACAGACAAAAAATAATTTTGAATTCATTTAAATTGTGCGGTAAACAACGAATTGCGGAGCCAATAACCTCATATCCTTGTCCAAGTTCTGGGCAACAGTGGTGACGTCTCTCCCCATGTTCATATTTCAACATTGATTTATGGCCACTTTATTAGACACGCCTTTAATTGAAGGTAGACATTTCTGACAATGTTATGGTGATCTGAACATTAAAAACTTTGTAAAAGTGCAACTATTGCCAGAGCTTTTATACCACAAAAATGTCTAAAATCTGTCAATATTGTTTTTATATTTAATATAGTCAGCACCCTGCAGCCAATTCAGTTTCGGTTAATGTTCTATTTTTAAGTGACACAAGAAGCTTGTTGCTTGGTTGTGTGTTTGTGTGTTTTTCCTGCTTAGTTCTGTTTTCCTGGCAGAACATGACTGACAGTTTATCGGACCAAGAATGAATCACTTAATATACAGACCAGATGTTAGAAACAAGAATCTGCAACCAATCCAGTCCTTACTCATACATGACTTTTGGTTTCTTCATGTACAGACAAAGAAAGTTCCACATTTGATGGCTTGATGATGTGGAGGCTTATGAGAGATGTCTGCTGTCAGTTTGACTCATTCCTACACAACATTTTTTGGCAGTACACAAGTATACACTGCTCTTAAATACAATTGCTAACTGTAAATTCGTATTTTAGTATATGTTCTCTTATCAGACATCTGTGCTGCTTGTATTTGCTCTACGTCCAGAATTTGCATCCGTCTTTCCCTTCCTGTGCAGTCACTGGTGTATGAGAGGCCTGGTGGCTCAGTCCCTTTCTACCCAAATGACAGGATGAAGTGAGCAAGCTGCACTTTGAGAGTAAACACGGTGCCAGTTCTAATCAAGCATGTTGTTGACTGATCTGACCTCCATCATGCTTTTGCTGCTTAGTAGCTGGACTCAAATACAGCTGGTAACCAAGCAACCAGTCCAGTTTGAAACAGAAAAGGAGAGTCGGTACACAGACAGAGGACAGGGTAGTTAAAAAAATACTGTGTGTGTGTGTGTGGCATAGGCTAATTTTGGGGACAAATTTCAGACTAAAAACCACTTAATTGAGGACTGCTTGTCCAAATGGGGACTAAAGCTGTCTGTGGTTACGGTTAGTGTTGTGTTCATTTAAAGTTAGGGAACGATGAGTGCACATCAAAATGTCCAAATGTCCGCTGCTGGGATTAACTGTGAGAAAATAGTTGTGAGTTGATGTTAATGATTTTTTTGGGTGCGGTAAAAAGGGAAACCTTTTCTTTATCACAGTGGTGCACACTTCTTCCCTACTAGCGCTCAGTGTTCAAACACCAGTGGGAAGGTTTTTCTCTCACAGAAATCGTTTTAAAACAGAAACTAGTAGGAGACAAAGGTTTAATTCTGAAAAATGACTAATTGCTAAAGCATCAGCAGGACATGTTCTCTCAGGTGATGCAGAGTTTCTTGTGAAGTGGCAAAGCTGGAACTGTGTGTTTTGAACACACACACACGCATACACACAGAGCCAAAAATGCGAAGGCTAAGTAACTGATATAAAAACAATACGTAATCACAGGAGATTAAGTTATTTAGTGAGATCAGGATTGTGAAAGTTACGGGACGCTGTGTCTGACTTGAACACACAAAGCTCCTCTGTGAGAAAGTGCTCAACAGTGCCAGCAGTCTCATAACGCACACAGCGTGAGTGAGTCTCCAGTGACGGATTATGTTACCCTGGTTTGTGCAATTGTTGGTTGCATTCTGCCGCCCTCAATGAGTGAGAGTTATGGAAGGAAAGAGGGGAAAAAACAAGGTATGCAGGCCTTGTTTTGAGCACAGATTCCTCTGTCTTGGTTAACAGGGGATGTCTTTGAAATCTGTTCTCATGGGAAGTGGGAACTACTTTTTTCTTGACCTGGCCTGTTGCCAGAGAGAAGCCTCAGGGTCATGCTGTATTTCAGCAGAAAAGCTTTTCTTTTTCCACGACCGGTCCGGGTGGATTTCTTTCAATGTGTATTTTCCAATAAATGTCTGTGACTCATTCTCTGGAGACCTGTGAGTGAAACGTTTCATGTGAGTCAATCTCCTGAACCCAACTGTCTCTCTCTTTAGGTAAACTTTCAGAAGAGTCGCTCCTTGTCCAATAAAGTCTCCAGAGGAAGATATCAAAGCACCTCAGGCGGATGGGAACAGCATATGCAAGGCTCCAACTGGCCCCAGGGTCCCAATGGGATGAAAACCAGTCGCAGTGACCCTGCCTTGGTTCCTCAATATTCTGGCGCACCTGCACCTGTCATGGTGATCAGTTGTTCTCATTCTCTAAACCCACAATGTCACTGAAGCACCTACAATTTTTATGCAGACAAAAAAACTGCAATTATTCCATGGTACCAGCTAATAATTGTGATTTGCTCTTTATTCAGAGAGCCAAGGGGCAGGCGCACCAAAGCCAGCAGTCCATCTATACTTCAGCCAATAGACACAGCACCTACTCCATGACCAACGGCACTCCTATGACCAACAGCCAGACACGCATTGTCCAGCAACCATCGGCCCATTCCTACACTGAGGGCAGGATGGGAACCATGAAAACAACCAAGCTGCAACTACAGCAATCAGCGTGAGCTCACCCTCCTTGTATCTGGTTTTCAAATCTCTGTCTGTGGAACATATATCTTTGGGGACCGTTCATCTTATCAGCTTCACACTGTGAATGTGTATTGTTAAGTACGGAGCCCAGGAAGGGACATGGAGAAAAAAAAGTATTACTTTTGGGAGATCTCGCAAAAAGATTTTCATTTAGTACTTCAGTGTACTTCCATGTTTTTCAATTCCTACTTGAAATTAAAGGAGACATATTCTGCTCATATTCAGGTTGGGTTGGCTTACGTGCTCTAATGTTCATAAAAGGCAAATTAAATTAAATATGTCATTTCTGTTTCTCCAGTGTGGACAGTGGGATAAACGTATCAGAGCTGACCCTGAAGGAGGCTGTAGAGAATCTGTCTCACCCTGATGAGAGTTTCCAGCAGTGCGGAGCCACCTTCATCCAACACACCACCTTCAAAGAGGAGCTTGCCAAACAGGAGGTCTGAGCACAAATATACTATAAAGACCTTTAGACACAGCAGTGTTGTTTAGTGTGAAGGTTGTCTTATAGCCGACTGTAGAGATACAAGCGGTGGAGCTCTCTGTGAGGTTAACCTGCCTTGAGGGAAAGGGCGGAGAAAGCTATGGCCACACCTCATCCGTCCCCCCCTGGCTTCTGTGTTGCAGGTTTTCCAACTAGGGGGTATCCCTCTTCTCGTGACCCTGCTGCGGAGCCCCAGCCCTGGGGTGGGCCAGGCTGCTGCTGGCGCCCTGAGGAACCTGGTGTTTAAGGACAAGAGCAACAAGCTGGAGGTTCAACACTGTGGTGGTATAGGCAAGGCCCTGCAGCTACTAAAGGAGTCCGATTCTACTGAGACTCAGAAACAAATCACAGGTAGGACCTCAAAGTCGCCCTATCACCAAACTGACAGGAGGAAATCTCACTAAGACTGAGCAGTAATATGCGCTTTACAACATGATGCCTTTTTAGAATGTATATATATTCTTATTGTTTTAGTAGAACATATATACATAGAATAAAATAAAAGGACAGACCAGGTCACCAGGGCCAATATACACATAATATACATGCACACAATTGGTTTACATTATGTTAAGGTTGAATTTCTCATACAGAGTACACAGAAAAAGCATATTTTACTCTTACTTGTCTGCCCAGATGTACCTGTTCCTTGCAAAAGTAAAAACTCAAATTTTTGTAACATGAAATTGGAATAATAATAATGAAGGGAAATAGGGTTTTATAGGTTATATATGTAATAGTATTCATTTACAGGTTTACATGACAGAGCTGGAGTCATCTCGCTTTATGATCACGGGAAAGGACAATAGATTCCCAGGAAGGGACTCGCATGCACAAACATGAACGTGCGCCCGGAGCGGTTATCTCCACTACATCTTTACATAGAAAATAGCTTTTGGCTGTCATTCCATTTTAACATTCTCAAACATTTACCCTTTAGACCGTTGAAAAATGTTTATTTTCCCCAACAGAAAATCACCAAAAAGAGTCGTCTATTATTTATGCACTCCCTACGTTTACTTAGAAAATTTGAATAATAACGATAGCCTACAAACAAAATCTAGGCCATATCACAGGAGTTTTGTGTAAATGTAAGTTTAGGTAAACCACATATGTAGAAGCTCAGAAAAACCAAAGCCTAATATTTGTCCTTATGGTATTATATCCAAATGTATGTGCTAATAGAGCTAACCATTTTTTCCAGTATTTCCAAAATGTATCAATATAGAATTTAATCAAAATTGACATCAAAAGAAAAAAATCTATTGTGTTTTGACCAACTTCATTTGTCTTGTAATTTGTAGGCCTGCTATGGAACATGTCGTCTACCGATGAACTGAAGGGAGAACTCACAGCGACTGCACTGCCCGCCTTGACCGAGAATGTGGTGGTGCCGTTCACATGCTGGTCGGACAACAGCGCCAACAACAACATTCACCCCGATGTCTTCTGCAACGCCACGGGGTGCCTGCGGTGAGAACATTTCAGAAAATTCCTTTTATATGGATGATTTCCATGTTTCCGACAGTGCAAGGTACTGCTTGTTCTGCTCTAGAGACATCTGCTCATTATGTGGTTGACGTGTTTCCATCCAGAGTTAAATGAATGTCTGAATGATGTGTTTAGGAACCTGAGCTGTGGTCAGCAGAGGGAGAGAAAGGCAATGAGAGAATGCAATGGCCTCATCGACTCCCTCATGAGTTACATCCAGTCCTGTGTTGCGGAGGATAACCCTGATGACAAGGTACAACTCCGAACACGCAGTTGCACTACCTCTCTCATCGACATCCACATAACCCATCCACCTCTAATTTGTAAATCGAAACAGTTTGTAGCATTATCATTATTTTTATTATCATGGCCCCATTGCTGATTTGACCTCCTTTTATTAAACTTCCTGACAAAAAAAATCATTGAGTTATCAGAGTTCACTTTTTATGTACATGAAAATAATTGTCTTTTGGCTTCTGAACTCCTCTTTTAGATACTTGGAGATAAAACATCATTAATCTAATAGATGCACTGCTGATCTTGTAATTAAGGATAATCTTTTTCTATACTAGGCCACAACATTGTTTTCCTTCTGGCTCAGGGTGTTGTTGTTTTTGTCTACCTCGTTCACACCGAATTCTGCATGGGCGCAGATGAGAACAGCTATGGTTGTAGTCGTGCTGCCGTGAACTCGTAGTTCCTGTAGAAAAAATGATCAATATCTTTAAGCGCACGTACACACTTTACAGAACAAATACAAGCGAACACTCGGATACATCCTCAGAGCTACAGTGTGTGTATATATAATTATATACACACACTAATGTGTGTGCTCATATGTGTGCCTGCTCAAATTTGGGGTGTGGGTGTGTATTTAATTCCATGTCTGTGCTTGCAGACAGGTTTTTAAAAGTGACACATTAGCTTCTTTTAATAAACTAACATGTTTCTGTGGCTTTTTCATATAGGATCATTTTACTTATCAGTTGTAAAAGCCACTTGAGTCCATGTCCTTGTTAAATATGTTATCATGACATGTTAATTATGACAGTATTATTAGTGCAATAGTCAGTGTATGTTTGAATAGAAAACGCTAAGTTGTGTTTCTACTGTTGTTAGAATACATTTATATTAGCGTTTTTTTGACTTTGTGATATACAGTAAAGGATATAGCATTAGTTAGTAATGGGTCGTGCTGAAATGGTATGTTGGATCTCCTGCAGTGACACTGGAGGTATGTTCAAATAAACCCTCATTCAATTTTTCTTGCCTCAGGTGTGAGTACATTGGGTTTTTGCAATAAGGTCGACTTTAATTTATTACAACACAAGTCAAAGTAAGACACTCTGCAGACTAAGTGGCCTATAGGAGCTTGGATCATAGTAAAGGGCCACTACATCAATTAAAAAACCTTTATTTCCGATCTAGGTGGTCATTTGCTCAAACAGTTGATGCTAGAAGGGGGGGGGGGATGCATTGCATTGACGAGATTAACAGTGTAGTTAAGAACCTCTCTGTTCCTCTCTAGTCTGTGGAGAGCTGTGCATGCATCCTTCACAACTTGTCCTACCAACTGGAGAAGGAGTCCCCAACGACCTTTGACAAGTACCAACCTCAAATCAGGAACCAGCTCGAGAGTAAGAAAAGCTCCGCGATTGGATGCTTCAGCCCCAGGAGCGGCAAGGTTCAAAAGGAGGTGAGCATCAACCAGCACGCACACCTCCATCCAGGTCTGCAATATGAACCCATTTACCATTTACAGTCTCCTGTCTTCCTCTCTCCTCAGTTTTTGTTTGATGTGGATCGGGCAATGCCAGAGGACAGCACCCCTTCAGGCGAAGAGCTGCTGTGCCATCCGAAAGCCATGAAAACCTACCTCTCCCTGCTGGGCTCGTCCCAGAAAGACGCCACCCTGGAGGCCTGCTGCGGTACCCTGCGGAACCTCACAGCCAGCAATGGGCTGGTGAGTGCAAAGAAGACAACTATGAGGCCTAACCTCTTTCGCTAACGGACATTCAGGATCATCTCAGATTGATTTAGGAGAGGAGGAAAGCCACAGGGGTGGAGAGGTGGTGGGATGAATGACACAACAGCACAATAACAACTGAGAACAGAAGGAGCTTTGTTTGCCTGGAGTCTGTGGTAATTGGTGAACGAAAGATCTTTGAAAACGGGATATTGGTAACAATGCAACCACCAAATTATTACAAAGTCAGATGGATTTAAAGAATTTAAATATAGGATAAATATCGACTGCTAGAGTGATTAACGAGATTACAACTGACGTGTTTTCCTCCTCCTGTCCTTCTTTGTTCTGCTGTTGTTTCAGGGCTCCATGGCCGTGACCAGGATTCTGGCTCAGAAGTTGGGCGCTCTGCCGCACATTTCTCCTCTGTTGAAGTCGTCTAACGGTGCCCTGCAGAAGGCCGCCGTTTCCCTGCTGAGTAACATGTGTCAAACCTGCAGTGTGCAGCCCACCATGGGTAAGAAGATGCACGAGTCGTTGATAATACCAGTTGCAACCTTACAAAATGTAGTTGTGGTCTGTATGAATCAGATCTTACTTTTTCCCATTTCTTCTCTGTAGCAAAGCAGATTCTGCCGGATCTCACGAGCCTCCTCTCCTCAGGCCCCCGTGAAATGGGAAACAGCGATAACACCATATCAGCAGCCTGCCACACAGCTCGGGCTCTGATGTTGGCAGAACCTGAGATCAGCAAGAAGGTCATTAATAATGAACTGGTGACATCACTGGCTGACCTCAGCGAGAATGGGTGAGTTTTTATTTATTCAACTCTGTATGGGAGATTCAGCTTTTATAGCTGTGACAAGCTGGGATGCATTTCACTGACTCATGTAAACCATATTGAACTATCTCTCTAACTGCAAGGGGATGTATAAATAAAGTTATTTTGCCTCTCATAAGTTTTATCTGCGTATATTGTGAGATCTGCAAGTTGAGTCCAGCTCTTTTCTTTTCAACCACTCAAAGTGGTCAGGGTTTAGTATCTTGCCCCAAGGGTACTTTGACACACAGACTACTGGAGTCAGGGATTAAACCGAGACCTTCCATTTAGTGGACAACCCGCGCTACCTGCTCAGCCACATCCACTTTTTTTGTCTGGAATTTGTTTGTTGTGCTCACACCGCTGACAAAAATAGATATGATGAACCAGGTGACTTCTGACCCGTCTATGCAGTATACACGGTTATGTGCAATCCATTCACCGTACATATTCTGACACATAATATATTTCTTTACACTGTAAATACAGGTTTAATTACATTTATATTTTTTCTATATATTTGTTCTATATTTCTATTTCTTTATATTCCTTCACCCAAGTACTGCATGCTACTTATGTCTTTCTGCTGCTGTAAACATTGCAAATTTCCCCATTGTGGGACTAATACAGGACTTCTTAAACTGAGCTGTTGCAGTTTGTTGTAAAGGTTTTTATTGCAGTACAAATAGCCTCTCAGTCATCATAAAGTTATGTAAAATGTGTAAAATACCAGAAGTGCAGGTGATATTTTTAGTGCCTGTTTGCTTCCACAATCCTTTCATATTTTCTAACTGCACTTTTTTGTCTTGTGCTGCAAACCTTCTCACTGTCCTCTGCCCTCCGTCACAGGTCTTTCCCCAAAGGCAGCAAAGCAGCCTCATTGCTGCTCTACAACTTGTGGAACGAGAAGACTCTTCAAGGTGCTGTGAAGAAGGTAAATAAGTCTGAGATAATATGCAAAAATGTGCAGCGGACTGTGATATAACCCAAGAATTTAGTTCCATCTTGGCACAAGCTTATGCTGCATTGCACAAACACTGGGAACGCCCAGCTTTAAAGGGTGGGTGTTTGTTATTACTCCTCTGGCTCACACAGTCACTTTCCCTTCCCACCTGCCACACCCAAGAGTTCAGTGAATACAGAAACAGTCACACTGGAATCCTGGCAGACGGGTTTTCAGCGTGCGCTGTCTATTACAGGAGGAGTAACACATGGGAATGAGAAGAGAGATGAAGAGGAAGTCAAGACAGTGCAGATGAGGAGGGACAGAATATGAGAGAACATTATCTTGAAACTTGTTTATAAGTATACAAGTGTGAGCAAATGTGCTTATCAGATGAACAGAGTTCATGATTAAACAGTTGACGCAGTGTTTCCTCTCACAATAAGTGCAAGGCTGCCTCGTGTGGGTGTTAGCTGTTGTGCGACACCCTTCACTGACTCCTTTTCAACTTTTTGATCCACAGCTGGGATTGGCCAAGACACTTTTTGTCAATAGCAACACCACAGCAGTGCACAGGTCGGCGCAAATCATCGACTGAGCATGAAGGACTGGCGACAGCACAGGGCCCGAGAGGTACAATCAGTTTTGGCCACTTGTTAATCCGTGTAGTCAGGATTTAAACTATCAGCGCAGATTGTATCAAATGGGTTAAAACCTTTTCTCTGTGCCTCTCCTCTCTCTTTCCTTCTTTTGTGCTCGTGTGTGTACCTGCAGACGGAAACCAGCATGTTTAGACACTGCTGCGGCCACACCCTTACAACAAGGAGAGGGAAATTCTTCAGATAACAGCCTTGCTGAAAGATCCAATTAGGAGTCAATAGTATATTGTACATACTTTAGAGAAGAGTGAGCTTTTAATTTCATGAGTAATCCTGCGGTGTTGTATGTATTTAATTTGGATATGTTTCTCTTTGTGTGTGTATATATATATAGGTGAGTGTGTTTTTGGTAGGTTAAGTGTGCTCAAAACTAGTTTTTACAGCCTGTGAGCAATATTGTGGACAGACGACATTATCTTCACTGAAATGTTACTTTTTTAGATGAATAGCATAGCTATCAAATTCGTCTGTGCAGCAGCTAAGAAATATAATATCTACAGTGGCCTTGAGGACTGAGCAGCGGATAATGAAAGTAATAAGAAAAATATGTGAAAAGCTGGAAAGACAAAAAAGATTGTGTGTTTTTGTGATATTGTTGCTGTCATCATCCACCCAAAGAGTGTTCTCTGTCAGTAACAATCTCATCAAAAATATCTGTTTTGTTTGTTTAGTATTTTTTGGAGTTAGAAGGTTGAAGATAGTTCCATATGTTGAATGTACCTACAGTATGTAAAAAAACTGAGCTAACGCTCAGGTCAAGAAAGAAATAGGACTTGGATTTTCACACGAAACCAAAGAAATGCTACATTGTTTGTCATGTTTAATTCCGTTTTTTGTTTGTTTTATTTTTTTTTATACTTCATTCTGCTGTCTGCGTTCAACAACCATGTCGAAATAATTAAATAAATAGTTTGACATTTTGGGAAACACGCTTATTTGCTTTTCTTTGCCGAGAGTTAATATAAAGGATTGATACCACTCTCATGTCTCCATATTCAATATGAAGCTACAGCCTGCTACCAGTCAGCTTAGCTTATTTAGCTTAGCTTAGTTAGCTTAGCTTAATTTGCTTAGCTTAATTTGCTTAGCTTAGCACAAAGACTGGAAACGGAGGGAAACAGCTAGCCTGATTCAATCGAAAGGGAACAACATGCAGCTGCCAGCAACTACAAATAATAAACCATCTCAAAATGTCAAATTGTTCCTTTACAGTGGAATACTATGTGCCTTGTTGTATCATGTAGCTTTGTTATTAACTTGCCTATTAAAAATCTATACATTTTAGGCCTATGTATTGTTTTTTTTCACTATTTTCTTTCCTCACATAAACTAGAGGTTTGGAATATAATTCACAGCCGCACACAGCTGGTGAACATACACTTTGATTCACTCTGCACAAATTAAGTTGAATATATATATATTAGCATATAGCATCATATTGACCAATAAACATAAAATGATGAGTTCAAGCAGCAGCAATAGTCTTTAAACTGTTGTTTAATTTTAAAAAGAACCCCAAGGAGATAATGAAGGGGCTGTGCCCTTTAAACATGAGTCTAGTTCATTCTGATCTGTTGACAGCTGCACATTATACTTATACTTGCATTACATGGTTTCTGCTCATCGCCAATCTACTGTCCTGTGTACTGAAATCTGATTTTCAGATTTAAATGCTTTTTTGGAAAACCCAGCATTACAAATCCCTAGAGCATCCCTGTGAAGATGGTTGATAGATGCTGAGACGGTTGGCAGTTGTGTGGATTCCCACAGTGAACATCTCTCAACTGCTGGGGACTATTTTTATGCCTGAGACACATGGTCATGCTGAGGTTCACTTGCCTCAGGAAAGATTGATGTCAGTATTGCTTAGGATATATTTTTGGAGAAATGTTTGTGTGACCTATGTGCATAATTGGCATTTACACAACTTCAGCCATGATGGAAGTTACTGTTCAAGGATTTCTTAAACTCAATTTTCTTTCTGGTAATCTTGTCTTTGAATTCTTTAAATAATTACTTGCAGAAACTTTTTATTCCTGCAGGGCTTTTGTGGTGTTGGTGTGTTTATGTTGTAATAGTCTTTCATCTTAATTTTCTTAACTGTGTCCAAGTGCCTTACTCGAGCAGGTCTGATGACATTTAAATCCCCAAAGTTGATTTCTACTTATTTCCTGCAGGAGCACATTGATCATTACATCAGTTATTCTCAGTGTACTGCAGATGACTTTGCTGTGTTCTTCATGATTTATATGTAGACAGATTTTTCTCTTGTTTGGTTTTATCCTTTTCCTCTGGATGCCTAGTAAAGCAGTTTGTGCTTCGGTGACAGAATAAATCATTATCTTCATCCTTTGAGCCAACTGATCGGTCTGTTTACCATTAACACTATTTTCATCAAATCAACTGCCAGCTTCTGTGTCTGTTTCAGTTGTGCAGCCAGTGCTGCTTGTCAGGTAATGAAATGTATAGTGAGTACAATAAAGTTTGATGGCTCCTTTATCACTGTCTCAGTAGTTTGTTGACAAATTATATCAAGTTATAAACCACAAAGTGCTGTAATGGAAATCCCAGGTGCCACATACCTTCAAAGACAGTGCTGATATTCATCTATTGTGTGAATACTGTTGAACTGAAAAGTGACGCAGAGCGTCATAGTGACACAAACTCCGGCCGTAAACCAAGTTTGTATATATGTGTCTGTTTAATATGTGTTTAAATTAAAATGTTCTCTAAAATCTGACCGCAACTTCATAAATTGCACTGCGACTGAATGGAATGTTTGATTCAGTACATGTTATAACCTTTCCAGCGCATTTGGTTCCACATTAATCCCCCAACAATGACTTATAGATATTTAGATTTGCATATACATGTCTGATCAATTCCAATAATATTTTGATCAGATGTTTTGAGAATGCCTTTTTTCCCATATTTGATTACAGAAAGAATTTTGTGTGTGTGTGTGTGTGTGTGCGTGCCTGCGTGCGTGTGTTTGCTGGGTGGAGGGTCTGGGCATCAGCCCAAGTGACAGTCTCAGTCATGCCAGAGCATGTTTCTGTGTCGGAAGATGTTTCTACTTTGCTTGAGGCTTTCTGCGTTCACTGTACTTTAGAATTCCATAAAACAAACATATGCACCTGCACAAAAAAGGTCTGAAACAGGATGAAGCAAGTGACTGAAACAAGGTTTTATTTACACCATTAAACATCTAATTCAAAGGATGAGGAAAATAGTGGGGTGGAGTGGCTATAATGGGAACTGGTACTATTAGGGAGACAGGTGGGACTGGGTGTGGCAGGAAAGCCAGGATTTGTTTTGTGGTGGTATGATATCAGGGCTCTTGGATTCACTCCTCACGTCAGCATCTATTTCCTGAGTCCTCTCTTGGTCCTCTTGGATCTGTTGAAAACACAGAAGACGAGATCAGACCCAACTCGTTTGTTCAAATAAATTAATGAACATTTAGCAGAATCCTCAACCATCAATTCCAAATTTTACAAGGCCAACGACACAGTATGACACATCAAAGTGCTCTTTAAGTGTCTGGGGCGTGACCACTGCACTGCCCGCCGCGCCCCAACTTGTCAAATTGGTGTAAAAAGTGCCTCCGGGGTCTGAGGAGCTTTGAAAGACAGGCAAAATGAGAGCTGGGCGATGACGGGCGGGTTCGAGTTTCTGGCCTCAAAGCATTATTCAATTAGTGATGAGAACTCAAAGGGCTGCTGTACGGTGGCAATTTGTGTGGCACATAGAAAATGCAGTGCAACCGTTGAGTATTTGGTTGTGTTGTGAGTATATGGTTGCGTTGTGGGTCTCTGCAGTGCACTCAATTGTCTTTGTTCTACACAACCATTCATATGAGGGCAAGGTACAAACACCATCTTTGTATCAACTCTAACCTGAAAAAGACACAATTCACTAATCCGGGGATTCCTTCAAAAACTTTGGGTTATGCAAACACCAACGATGGAAGTTAACAAACTGGCGCTTCTCTTTTTCCCCGAGGCCATTTGACTTGACAGGTGCAAATGGAGTTTGTTGTATTTAAGGCTAAATGGCTATAAGGGAATGCAGCTAGTAGACGACACAAGAGCTGCACAGAAAAAAAAGTCTTGCTCACAACATCCTGGCTCAGGAGTGAATTGGCCTCCAGGGCAGTTAAATTCCTTTCAAGGGATGGGAAGTTAGCCAGTTTGGTATAATTAAATATGAAGCTATATCCTGCTACCAGTCAGCTTAGCTTATTTAGCTTAGCTTAGCTTAGCACAAAGACTGGAAACGGGGGGAAACAGCTAGCCTGATTCTGTCGAAAGGGAACAACATGCAGCTGCCAGCAACTACAAATAATAAACCTTGTCAAACTGTTCCTTTATAAAAAAAAGTATTTGAGCTGGAATCCATGAGAGGGGTGCAAAATGATTTGGAGTTCATTCTCACGATTTCTGATGATCGCTGACACGGTTCCTCAGCACGTTAATCTGGAACAAAGACAACAGGCAAATGTTATGCTACATGAAGACATTAATACATTGAGGATGTGTGTTTTCAAACCTCTGCACACACACACACCTCATATTTCTGACTGCCCAACTGATACTGCAGGTCGAACTTCTCTCCCTCCAGCTGATACATCCACTCCCACAGCTCCTGGGCCTTTTCCCTGTGAGACAGAGACAAAAGAGTTTATCATTTATTTATCATTTCCAATTCCTGTTGTGTATCATTAAGACTCTCCCATGGTTAAATCCACATATTCTCATACTTGAGCTTATCCTGGCCGCGGTTCTCGATGTCCAGAGATTTGTGTCTGTCACTCAGGATCTTCTTCTTCTTCTCTCTCTCAGTTTGCCTCTTGCCGCTCCGTTTCTCTGTCTGCGGGAGAGTGAAATAATTGAAGGCTCTGGTCTACATTCCTCACATTTTACTACTTTAACTTCTTGGAAACGCCACACTAAATCCCCCATTTGCTCACCAACTTCTGCATGTAGCCTCCAAAGTGGAGGCTGGTCAGGGTTTTCTTCTTCTTGGCATCGTCATCTGCCTTCCTCTTGGCCTCCTCCTCCTCTTTACGAGTTCTCTCATCCTGGAAAACATGGACCGAGAGAGAATAAATAAACCCAGGCAGCTGTATTTTTATATTAAAGCAGCTGGAACAGGACTGTACCTCAAGACGCTTCTGTCGCTCTTTCTCTCGCTCGCTGCGGATTCTATGCTGCTCTGCTCGCTCAGAGCGGCGCTTTTCCTACGCACCGTGTTGAAACAGATTTAGTTTTATGTATATGTGAATCAGTTTGCAGGAGATCGATTAGAGCACAGGGCACTCACAATCCTCTCCTTGAGATTAACGATCTCATCTTCCTCCTTCTTTCTGCTCTCAAAGTGAACCACGATCAAAGTTTGAAGCTCCATCAGGTCCTTTTCCATCCTTTTACGATGTATATCCTGCAGAAAACAATATTTTGTTCTTTATTTAAAATGTTTTCCACATTGCAAAAAGACAGGATACTGTATATGCTGTAGGTCTGTTCTTTACTGATTCAGTGAAATGTACATCAGAGAATATAAATAAGGACGTTTGACGAATCTACCCCAGCCTGGCATGGACTGATGTTACATAATATACCATAAGGCAGAAACCCATAGGCAAATTTTGTTTGATTCCCAGTCTGTCACTCACGTCAAAATCCACCTTCTCCCCATCTGGGATCTTAGGGGGGATGAGGTTTGGCATCATAAAAGGCCTGGAGTTGAGGGAAAAAAGCAGAAACATCATCGGTTCAATATGCAAAATAAAAGTCCCTTCAGTGTTATGGTGCACGTCTTTGTTTGAGAAGGATTGTCTTTATGCTTATATGTTATACCACACTATTAACATCTATTCACACTTTGCTTGAATAGATGTTATTAATAAATGGTAATGAGTCTGGACAGTCTTAGGTTTTAACATCCCACATATTTATTTATTTAATATCAATTTATATTAGTACAAACCATTTATATTCTGCATTCTGCACTGTATCTTATGGCATTTCAAAAAACACAAATGACTTATGATAGTATAGTTATCCTATATTAATTTGCAGGGGTTAGTCTTAAGGCCAGGGTTACATTGACAGGGGGTTTATGGCTGAATTTATGGTTCAGCACAGATTTTAGCACAGAGTTACTCTGAGGTTATTTGGAGATTATAGGTTTCAGGGGTTAAATGGTGGATGAGAAGATTGATAACACTCTCATATCTGCACCATAATTATGAAGATAATTATCACTGGATTACCTGAAGAAACCTTCAAAGAAATATGATTCTCAGACAACGCATGCAGGTATAAGAAGCGTGTGTATCAAGTGTTACTCACTTGAATTTGGGTTTGGTTTCTTCTAAAGAGAGACACAAATTGGGAAGAGAAGACAGACATGAGCTTTTCCAGACATGCACACGCACACGCACGCACACGCACGCACACACACTCACACACACACACACACACACACACACACACACACACACACACACACACACACACACACACACCACTCAACACCAACACGTTTCATACTAATCCTTCAAGCACAAGCAAGTGTCAGCAAATCATTTCCTCCGAGTGAACGTTTGTTCCAAATTTGAAGAAACTCCACCAAGATATCGATAAAGTTCCACCATAAATGTTTGTACAGTTTAAAACAACATCGTTACCTTCTCCTTCTTCCGCTTCCCCGTCCTCATCTGGAACCAAAACAAGAGACGTGTTTGTTGTTTCAAATGAATGTGCACCTTTTGGCACAAGCAAAATGTTCATATCAGAGTGCATGAGTAAAGCAGACACTGTTTTCTCGTCTGTGTCTGGTTGTGTCAAAGGTTAAGTGCTGCATTTGTTGCATATCATGAATATCGCTCCGGAGAGGTAAGAGAGGATAGCTAGAGTGTAATTGGCTGCTTCTCACCACAACAGGTGTGGCCTCTGTGACCTCTGAATGACACTCAACTGACAACAAATGTCGTTAAAAGCTTGACATTAGTCTTAAAATTTGACAATAGCTGCAGGTATTTTACTCGACTAGATGGCTAGTGGCTTTGTGGTCTGAACAAGCACAGCGGCTCTTTGAGCTAGATGCTGATATCAGCATTCTAACACACTCACAGTTATGATGTTTACAAGTTTAACAGCTGTAAATGATGGTACGTTAGCATTTGCTGGCTGATTAGCCCTAAATATAAAGTGCAGCAGAGGTTGATGAGACTGTCATCGATTCTGCGATTATTTACTCATAGTGTTTGATGAAATTAAGTTTTTATGGAGCTAAGGCAGGGGCGTGGCAACAGGGTAGGAAAAGCGAGCAGTCACCCGTGGCCCTGAGCTGGGAGAAGGTCCCTAGAAAGGCTGATCACTGAAGTCCACAGCAACGACAAGAAGCCCCCTTAAGGTCCGGGATGGAACAAGTAGAGGAAACTGCAACTACACCATAGGGAACAACCCAATAAGGCCTCATGCCACCAACTTTCTGCCAAAAGCTTCTTAATTTTACAGCTTTGGCCCTGTTCAGACCTGGTATTAGCATCCGTCCTTAAGATCCAATCACAAGTTTGTCCATTTACACATGGTATTAAAATACGTCTTGAATGTTTCTCCTGTGACCATTTGTGATCAGATCCCTTCCCCACTCCATGTGCAAATAAACACATCTGTCATTTGTGTTTGCGAAGACAAAATTTAGTTGTTTTTACCCAGTTTGAGTTCACGGATGTGAATGAATGACAAAAGTATTAATCATTATATGGAGATCAGGGTTTATCAATATGGTCACAGAAAGAGTCAAAATACCTTAGATTCATAATGAAACTGTAGCAGGTCATAGGACGTCAGCTGAGTCCTTCATGTGTGGCCCAGGACACATTCGCATTCACACTGCTAAAATAATGTGGCCACATCCCAAACCTCTGAATGTGGTCTGAGTCATCAGATCTCAAAAGGCATTCATTCTGAAGTGACAGAATGAATAGTGCATTCACAAACTACTCTGGCATGTTTCATGTCATGTGACCCTCTTCTGCGTGTGTGACACATCAGGTCATAGTTGACAGGTGCTTCATCGGGTGTTTGCTGATTTCAGTGAGTGGCAGCAAGAGAGGGAAATAACTCAGCGATTTATTGTGACAGCAGATTCTAACTGATACGTATGACCCTTGAGGAGCAATAAGAGGGTCACTCCGACCCAGTGGCTATCTCTGGCATGACTCAAACAGACTCGGAGAGATGAAGAAACATGCATGTCACAGATTATCAAGTCGCTGCCGACTGTCACATACCAAAGTGATGTGTGACTGAGCGAGTAGATTCTCAACTGATGGGACGCTTTGCTGTCAGCGAGCAAAAAAAATCACTTGAAAATTGTCTCGCTGAGTAAACACTGACACAATAACGCTGTCGACTGGATGTCTGATTTAAAAAAAACACAAACTGGCAACAGTGTTTTCCCCTCACCTTGTTCTTCAGCAGCCTCCTCTTCCTCCTCCCCCTCCTCCTCCTCCTCCTCCTCTGCAGCAGGTTTGTCTTCTTCCTGCGTGGCCTCTGGTCGAGAGAGAAGTTGTATCAAGTGTTTGTTTTTTTTCTGTTAAAAATCTTGGCAGTCGCACAGTGTGCTATTGACTCATTGCCTTCAGGTTCATTGTGAAAGGAATGAGGGGGAAAAAACAGCTGCGAAACCTTTCATCTTTCTCTTTCCCCTTATTGCTGCTGTTGCAAGAGTTTATTTACAGTTTCTGAACAAGTTGGTTTGGCAGATGGATGGACTCAGTGTCCCTGATTAGGACAAGTGTCCAAACCCCATGGAGAGCCTTCCAGAGAGATAGTTCAGAATGAGCTACCCGACTCTGGCATTTAAAGCAGATAAGAAGCACTCAAATGCTGGTGGAGTGGTGTGTGTGTGTGTGTCTGTGTGTGTGTGTGTGTGTGTGTGTGTGTGTGTGTGTGTGTGTGTGTGTGTGTGTTTTGGGGGGCGAGGTTTGACCCAAAAGTTCTTGTACAGTTGGGTCTATGTTTGGCGAAAAGAGAGAAGGAAAGCAAAGCAGGAAAGATCCATATATACTATATACACTATATATACAGAATATATGTCAGCATCAAGTGATACTTTTTGAAGTATCTCCATTACTGTCACCATAAAGAGGCTTTGTGGACATACTATTTATCATAAATACAGAAATGCATAGTTACATCCCCAAATAAGTAAATAAATGCACATTATATGATTATAATAATAATAATAGTTCTATCTCGCCATTTCTGTAATTAAAATGTATATTTGTTTATTCTTTAGCTTATTTTTAATCTAATATTGTTATTCGTTTTTTTGTCCTCAAGTATTAGATCTCATTTATAGTTGTTTGGATCCTGAGATATTACAACCCAGAATACTCTCATATCTCCTTTAATTTAATTTAGTTTTTTAGCTTTAATTTCAGTTATTATGAGCAATTACTGTGCATGTGTGTCATCACAATAAATTATTCCTGCAGGGAAAATCCACTCTTTGCCCTTGTGGTACTTTCTCAATTTCAACAAGCTGGACATTTACTGTCGATGGAGTAAGCCCAAAAAATATATTTTTCAGCATAAAGCTAAAGCGGTACCTTCCTCTGCCTCCTCCTCCTCCTGCTCCTCCTCCTCCTGCTCCACCACCTCCTCCTCTACCTCCTGCTCCTCTGCTGAGCAAAGCACAGGTGTGGTTAGTGCAGCCAGCAAAGCAGCCAATACACATTCACACATTCACACGACAAAACATTGAAAGCAAAAACATGTCTTCCAAAGCTTGGTGAATCATAGATTGACTCATTGTCATTGTAGATGTCAGTGAAAGTTGTCGCGCTTTAACCACCAGCAGAGTGAGAGTCAGGACAAACGATGTCTATCACTCACTGTCATGTCATCTGATGTCACTGATCTATTACCAAACAAATCATAGTTTGTTTATAAATGTCTGTGTTAAATCTGCGCTGAAGAGTAAACAACTTACCTTCAGCTGCCTCCTCCTCTGAATCAGAGAAACACACAAAGGAGGAATAAACACATATAATCGCATAATGAGAAATGCAAACTGTACCTGGTTTATAATACTACCTCATGTCACACACACACACACACACACACACACACACACACACACACACACACACACACACACACACACACACACACACACTACTTTAGCTTTAACACCACTAATGCCGATAATTGCAGGAAAAACAAGAACAGAAAGATGACATCATCATAAGGACCATGAACAAATAACTTTTAAATCCTGTGGATTTTCCCAAAAAATATCTAGTGACAGGAATCTTTGACTCAACAAGTTATATACACACTTTAAAAAGCTTGTTAGTTATGCATTGGTGTACAATGCTCAATCACATTGTACATACAACAGGATGCAGTGATGGGAACGACATGGATGAATTTTAAATTTTCATTCATGGGAGATACAGCTGAGAAACTGCTGTTATATTCCTTGTACTGTTGTTTGTGGCATATTAAAGTATCTTCTTACTATAATAAACACTGGATTATTTAGTTTTAACATTAAATTATAACATTCAGAAATGTGATGATGCTGGTGAGTCATGATTCATGTTCTTACCTTCCACCTCCCTGTGAAATACAAACACACACACACACATCACTATTCAGATTCAGGACGCAAATGCAAAACAAATCTTTCCACACATCACAATAACATGCAGCTTTCATTACAACAGATAGATGTGTATTTATGCAGTGTAGAAAATGCAAATGCGCTCACTCCTCGTACTCCTCCACCACCTCCTCGGTGTCCGACATGGCAGTGAGCGTTCAGGTGTGCTGCAGAGATTCTGAGCATTTAAACAGACTCGGTAAGTTCACCTGGAAATCCTGTTCCCCTTCAACATTCATCTGCAACATCTTCGTGGGTTCTGTTCCAACTTTATCATCTTGCACACACCATCAGTGAAACTTACCTCAGGATCAGATGGAGAAAGAGACGCTCAATGTGCAGCAGAGGTCCTCGCTTTCTCTGACAGGAAGGTGAGGTTGAGCCTCAGAGGGCAAAGGGACGCACTGCGTTGGGGGGGAGGCTTTAGACCCCTTGATGTGTTATTAATAAACTTTTTAGATAGCATGTACTCTCCATTATCACCATTCCCAAAAAAGGCCCCTGTGTGACCAAGTGTGTGTGTCAGCGGTGCCAAAATACCCGGATAAGTCTGCAGTTGCTCACAGACAATGATCCACACATACACACACATACGTACACACACACACACACACACACACACACACACACACACACACACACACACACACACACACACACACACACACACACACACACACACACACACACACACACACACACACACACACACTCACACATTCTCTCGCCTATGTGTGGCCCCCTGCCACTGACAAAACCCAGACACACAACTCTTATCTACATCCTCCCTCCACTGAGATAAGTCATGTTGGCAGTAAAAATAAATTCATGGCAGCCACATGTAGGAAAACATTTTATTACTTAGACAGACACCTTCCTGCCCTGAAGGGCACACAAACACAATGGACATTATGTTTTGGCAGATCAGACCAAATTCCTACAAGTGTAATTCAATAAACATTTGCTTTAAAACCTTCACCTGTTTAAAGTGCGTGAAAAATTACAGAAAGTTACAGCAAATAAAACAAATACATCACTGCCCCTTTTTTCTTTTCTCATCCTCTTTTACTCCTTTTCCTGACTCCTACTATTTAATTCAATGTTCAAAAAAAGACCAATTTATACTTTAAAAGTCAACGTTTAAGAAAGCATGAAGCCTAACTTTAAAAGCAGATTCCTTCTTTTCTCCGTCCTGTAAAGCTGCGACTCTTTTTTAATTTTTCCTGTCTCCCTCATGCATTTTTTAGTGAAGAACAAAACAACATATAAAGCTTGAAGAAGTCATTCAGTAATCTTCCACCTCTCTTCATCTCTTCTCACCATCTTCTCAGTCCTGTACGGCAAAGAAAGGCAAGAAGTTATTCCTGAAGAAATACTTTTCTCTTCCATATTTAAATATGGAGTTAAGCCTTCACTTAGCTAATGTTACAACTGTTTTCATAGTCGTGCTGTGTGTTATCTGTGGGACAGCATTCATACCTGCTGGACAACATAAATGAGCATCCTTCACTTTTTTGAGTGGACTTTTGAGCCCCCGTCCTGTCCTCTATTCTCAAACACACTCCTCTTACTGGTGATGTCCACGTGTCTCAAGTCCTATAAGTAGAAAATAGAAAAAAAATATGTGAATGCTTTAAGATAAAAGGTAGTTCACAGTTGATGCAGCAGCAAAGCAGGTGGAAAAGAGAAAAACACATCACAAGAGGTGCGTCTGACAGGCCTCAGATTCATTTCGAATAACCAGTAAGGTCTTGCTTTGATGTCAGTGTAACTATAGCCGTAGATTTCTTACTGTTAAACAAACAGCAACCTGTGTTTGTCATAGACTTATTTGAATCTGTGCAATAACTTCTTTACAAAACTTTTATAGTCAGGTGAACAGGAGTAAGACAATAACTCTGATTAAGTCAAATAACCCCCACAATAACAGAACAGCATAAGAATTAGAAATGTAAGAATAAAAAGTAGGATTTTCTATTAATATCAATAACAACTAATAATAGTTGCTTTAATTAGGAATCTTATCATTACCACAATGAGGCAGATCAGAGTTTACTATCCTCCATCTCAGTGAGAGCTACCTGACCACATTCTACATGTGTACAACGTAAAACTATTCAAAAATAAACACCCGGAGTAAAAATAAAACTTCATGACACTGAGACACATTTTGCTGAAAGCCGACGACTGCCCTCTAGCTGCTGCATGTTGTACTTTCATAACATTTGACATGACAGATTTAGTAGACAGGTGACCGTACAGTGGGACTGTGTGAAGGCCCAGTTTGATTGGTCTTGTTGAGCCAGCGGTTGATACGGTGCGACATTCCTGACTTGAGGCTCTGAAACTCCTGGTGTCACCGGAGATGAGAAAAAATTGGAACATTATTATTATTGGTAGAAGTAGTAGTTGTAGTAGTAGAAGTAATAGTATTTTGTGTGTTTATCAATCTTGTTGTTAGTTGGGTATTTTTGAATAGTAACACTGAACATAAGAATGACAGTGAGCGTTAACTGTACCTGTCTGGAGCCCCCAGGGCTGGTGGGGGCCGCTTCCTGCTGCTCCTTCTCAAAGAGCCCTCTCTTCCTGGACACCTCATCCAGCAGGAACAGGGTCCTCTGCGTCACATCTGGAGATCGCAGTGTGTCCGATTTCTATGCACAAATTGGAGGCAGAGAAAACACCGTTGTACCGTAATGCTGACAGTTGATGCAGAGTAGTGAGATATTTGTTGGGTTCAGAGTCTGACCTGTGCAGCCTGGGCCAGTTTCTCCATCTTCTCCTGGATGGATCTGGATGAAATCCTCTGTCTTGAGCTGCACAAAAAAGATCACACGTATGAACTTATCCAGCTGTGTTCACTCACTGACTAAAAGAGAGAAATACACAAAATCAACTCACTTTCTCTCGAAAGACGAAGATTTGTCTTCATCTTCCTTTTGGCCCTGGTCCAAACCCAAGTGAACATAACGTTAGACACATGGATAGTAAATCATATATAGGCAACAAATAATATTTTAATATTTTTAACACTGAAATGCACTAATCCAACCCAACACGTGTTATATTTTTAACAATTTTAAAAGAGACCTTTATTGTTCAAGGTGCAGATGTGATGAAATATTATAAATCCTACTTTAAAGCCAATAATCTAGAGCAGTGATCTTATAATCATTCACAACTGTGGGTTTATTTATGTATTTTTTAATTTATGTATTTATTTAGTTAGTCATTTACAGTATTACAGTGTTGTCTTACTGTGTTGGATTCAAACTTCTTGGTGGCCACCCTCACACTCGCACTGAAACAAAGTGAAAACATTTCTACTTAAGAAATGACAGACAATCGACAGCAACTCAAATTAAAGAAAAATGTGTTTCCTTACCTCCTCTGCAGGGGTGAGCTATCTTCTTCTTTCTTCCTCATCATCTGCAGAGGACCAGGAGTAAAAGAAAAAGTGTTTGTCAGCAGACCAGTCATCCAAATGTCCGTAACCTCTCTCTTGTGATGTGTCAGGGTGTTAACCAAGCAGTCAGTCAGCAGTCACAGCTGGTACATGTGTGCTTCAGGTAGCAGCATGAGCCTGATGCTTGAGAGGCACACGCAAATCATCCTGAACTGATAGAGGTGATGCAAGATTAAACAGTGTTTTAACAGTCAAATTGGCAAAAGTTAATGTTTGGCGTTGCCTTGAGAACACATCGCCATTGTGTGTGTGTGTGTGTGGGTGTGTGTGTGGGTGTGGGGTGTGTGTGTGTGTGTGTGTGTGTGTGTGTGTGTGTGTGTGTGTGTGTGTGTGTGTGTGTGTGTGGGGGGAAGCCTTTACCCTGAAAGATATAGTCCTGGAACTCTGTCTGACCAAAGCAGGTTTGGTCGCCTGTTCAAAGTTGCCGTTGGAGAAAGAGTCATTCTTGTTTGCCTGAGTAAAACAAAAAGAAAATTAGACTTTACTGCGTCATAGGATCAGTTTTGAACAAGTCTCAGTCTCCTCTCTACTCTTAAAGATGAGTAAGTGCCTGCTGCAGGTTATAACCATGCAGCCAATAGCTAGTTACTATTGGCACAAAGAATAGGACACCAGATGGCGCTGTTGTTTTATTGAATTATCGAGCAGCTGCATCAGCACTTTTCAGCCCTTTGAAAAGCAAAACATGCAGCTGATGTAGTTATGTTGTAAATGGTGCCATCCCACAGTGTGTGTGTGTGTGTGTTTGTGTTATACCTCCTGAGTGTGTCCGTTCGGAACGGGGCCCTGAGCTCCCGTGGGTGAGGGACTCCGACAGGGTGAGGGCCAGTGTTCTTGAGGTGACCGGGGGGCCGTCGGGGAGCAAGGGCTCATGGGAGTTGTGCGCCCACAGATGGAGGGACTCTTGTCGAGTGAGATGGACACAGAACTGAAACAGCAGAAACCACAGTGAACTGAAAGGTCAACTGAGAATGTCAGCAAATGTTAACTTAGCATTTAGAGATTTGACGTCTAAATCGAAATGAATATGTCTCCTATTTACTTCATACAGCTGATTATTTAAGGAATAGACATTCAGTATTATCAGTTTTACTTGACCTTTGGCTGTTATTTCCCTGCTCCACCCTCCTATGCTGCTTATATTCCATAATCCTCAATAACCTTTATCTTATCTTTAAAAATGATCTGTCTTTGATCATTCAAAATGACCAATCAACAACAAGGACAGTGGAAAATTCAGCTTGTTCACCTGACAAACTTGCGAGCTCGGGTGGACTGGGTCGTGGGATCAGGGTCTTCCCTCGGCGACTTGCCATTTTCAGGCTAACAAAGAAACAAACAGGAGAGACAATCAACGTTGGCACAGAGTGTACGAGCTTTTGTACGGGGCCACCTGAGGCACACCTTGCATTACGTAAGGCAGCACAGTGATGGCCTCATTTAAAGATATGCTGAATTAAAGTTGCCTGTGACTGTAATAAAACGTCAACTGTGAATTATGACCTTAAGCACGTCTTATCAAAGTTTATGAGATGATTTGCATGAACACCGCGATAGTGCTAGTCTAGGAAAATAACAGAAGATGAATAAACAAACAGTCTTTCCGTCAGTATTATATCATTCCTCAAATTGTATTATTGTATTATTTAAATATTCTGTTCATATCCTCAAAGAAAATATAAGAAATAAAGCCGTTTATAGCTTGTAAACATCGAATACTGCCTCTCTTTGAATTTGTTCATCAAAACAGTGCTGCCAATGTGCTCTTTCCATTCATCTGTCCATCTTTACAGAACATGATGATAATATTTTCCTGGAAGTGAAAGAGGTTGTTGTTGCTGTGGAATCTGGAAAATGATTAACACGAGTCTGTGTGTGGTCTCAGTTAACTGTGAGGAACTTCACTTCAGGGTGACACTGTATGACTCAGTGTGGCATTCACAGTTTTGGTGAGGTTTGTCTGTGTCTCTGTGAGGGGAGGTCACGCTGAATGAGCGGGGTCTATTCGGCTCAATCGCTCTCACAGTCGATCACTGTGCTCCAGATATATCTCAACATATCTTTCGGAAGCATTGCCATGAATTTTTGCTCAGACATTCAATGTGCCCAGATGGTGAATCACAATTATTTTGGTGATTTCCCAGATTTCAGACATTCATGGTTCCAACCAGAAGGATCCTAATCACTCAGACGTGCCATTTAGCGCCACCACCAGGGCTAAAGCTAAATGTATATTAAGACAAATGCTTGTTTATGCATATGGACTTGCAAGATTAACAACACTTCTATCAGCCTCATTTGTACTTTGATTTGTTTCCACCTCCAAGGAAGTTAAAAATGTTTTTGTATAAGGCTCATTCTAACATAAGAAAAACACAACTGATTTTAATTTGGGGTTGTTACACAGTTACTAAATAGACATGAGCATTATATCCCATTTTTGCAAAGACATCCTCATAAACTCTACACATTGCTTCTTTAACATGGGGCGATAGGGTGTTTTGGAACATTTTTGTAAATTTCTCAAAATCAAATAATGCATGGATGCTGTGGAAAGAAATATGCAAATGTAGAGAACTAATATGTAAAGGTGCTATGTACATATATATCTGATGTGGTGTGATTTGAATACATGCATATATGGTGATAAAGTGACCAATCAGCCTCTGGGCAGGCTTCCAGTGGTACTTGTTGTGATTACTGTAACAATGTTCAAAGTTCGCTGATGGGTACTGGGTGACTCCAGTCTTACTTGTCTGTTGCTGATGTCAGTGCTGGTGTTGCTGCTGCTGGGACTGTCAGAGGCTGTTTTTGGGAGTGGCTGTGGTTGGGATGTGCTTCTCACAGGGAGAAACACGTTGCCCTGCTCATCATTCGCGTCCCCGAGGAGCTCCACCCTGGCCTCTCCTCCTCCTCCTCCTCCTCCTCCGCTGTTAGCCTCTGCTTCATCCTCCTCTTCCTCCTTCTGTCGCCTCAGTGTCTCCACGTGTCTCAACCTCCGCTTTTCATCACGAACCCGCAGCATCTCCACAAAGTCCAGCTGGGTTTGCTCATCGCTGGAGATAAATACACACATGTGAATAAGCGATATATATATATATGATGGATATTCTCCAGAGTGAGGTGAAAGAACCTGTCATTGCTGACTGATCAGGTTTCTCTCATGAAAGCCTCCACAGTTCTTCTCTCTCTCTTTGAAGAGTGATTCTGCTCCAGGAACTCAGCTGCTGGTGTCTCTGACAGCTTGTCATACTTTCTAAGCATGGTATCAGGTGTTCTGTTCAAGTATACAGATGACACACTCCCAAAGGGCAAAAGCATCAATAATCCTCTCTCCCTGCTTCTGAAATCCAACCACTAAAAGGACTACTGTCAAAGAAAAATAATTCTTAAACAGCCCCAACCCTCTGGCCATTTTATAAACCAGAAACAGAAAAGGGGGGTTGGAGAGTATGAAAATAATAATTGTAAAAGTAGCAATAGCTGTGGGGGAACAAGCGGAGAGATGAAAAGCAGAGCACGCACATGTAGCAACAGCAGTTGTTATCAGAAAGTCTATAAATCCACCTCCAGATAGTCTACATCAATAAATTCAGTTTCATTAAGATGTGAGAATAACCTGCTGAGGCCCTGGGACGTCTCACTTGTGGAGTCTGTCCCAAAGGGGCTGCCGCTGGTGGGCGTGTCTCGAGGTGCTTCTGGGTCGGCGGGACTGCTGGAGCTCTTCACCCTCCTCCTCCTCTCCCTCTCCACCTCCTCCTGGTCCTCCATCGTCATCTGGCGTGCCAGGCTGAGAGTCAATATAGAGTCAGAGTCAGAACCCACACATGGGAAATCATAATCAGCAAACTTGGACATAAGACAGGAATTAAAACAAAAGGGCAAAGTGGCAAAGAAAAGGCCTGAGAAAGATGAAGATGCAAATGTAAAACAGTGTCCAGTCATTCAACTGTTTTTAGTCGTGTGTAACGGTTGTGATATCCGTTAAACAAAACCTGCTTTACTTGTTCATCCACTGGTTTATGAGCAAAGTCACAGTTGGTTGCTTGTCAAAGCAGCTTTAAAGCAACTATTCATTCTATTATAATGCACGACTTGTGTTCAACACAGGATTTACGAGGCAGAGAAAATCTGACTCATTCAAGTTTAAGACAGTCAGTTACAAATAAACACTTTTTTTCAAACTTCTCAGCAAAGGTAGAAATGCCTGAAGTGATATGAATGATGACACTAAATGAAATAGGCTACTGATTACAGATAGTGTTAGTCCCTTAAAACTATTAGAACATTTGATTTAGACCACTTGGCTTGGCTGCAAGAATAAAACCAGCTGAGTGAATAAAGTCAAACTCCATTAGAAGCTGCTCTCAACCTCAGGTGGCAGAAAACTCAGCAAACACTCACCTGGACAGAGCCGACCAGTTCTTCCGACTGATGGACATAGTGAACTAAAGAAATAAAAGTGATAATATATATAAATACAGTTTCCAGGTGCGCTTTGCTCACAGGCGGGAGAAAGTCGACTGACTGGCACTGAGGGCGGCAGTCAATGTGAAACACAAAGCAGTCCACCTTTAGCCCGGTGGAGTCACATGACCACAAGGTAAGCAACCCACCTGAGAGAGAGAGAGAGAGAGAGAGAGAGAGAGAGAGAGAGAGAGAGAGAGAGAGAGAGAGAGAGAGTGGTGTGTCCTTGTATGGTAGTAGTGTGGTAGTTATGATAATAGTACAGTCACTCCTATTCAAGGATTTGTATAGTAATAAATAAGACTGAATACATTTTATGTAGTGTGGTGAAGCAATTTCTAAATTAGAATAGATAGGGTAGAATTCAATTCAAACAGTTGAATCAAGGATTTCACTAATGTGGGACATTCTGGATGTGTAGCCTATACGACACAAAAATATTAAATAGGTAAAAGATAAATCATACCCACAGCTTTTTTTCTAATGCATATTGGAAGTGTAGGTTTAATTGCAATAATTTAATTCAACACTGAAAAATAAAACATGTACACAAAGCTGATATACACAAAATGAAATGCGAAACATTAGTTTTTTCTTTAATATATGTCAATTTAATTGGATGTGTGAATAAAAATAACTTATGTTTGTCCGGCGGGGTTTGATCCTCTGTAGTTTGGGGGCAGTTTCTTTACAGTGTGACTCAGACTGTTTGCTTTTGCTTTGGGAGGCCACACCTTCTGTAATGGAGCCCAGTGTGTAGGACTCTGACCCAGACCCAGTCCAACACACACCCACACACACACCCTCATGACTTTATGCCACGCATGTGCCTGCGATATATTCTGTGCAGATCATGAGGCCATTAAAAGAGTGAGCTATAATGACAGCTAATAAAATGAAGCTTCTTTCGTGCATTTGTGAAAACATGAGACTGCTCCACTCACACAATAATGGCATTTATCCTGAAGATACAATCTCACTGAACCAATCCACGTGTCACTTCTTGGCCAAATCAGCAAGGCACGCCCTGGCAGTGTTTACAGTAAATATGTGCTACTGTACCTAACCCTGAGATTAGTCCTAAAGAGCTGACCATGTACAGTAACTGGAAGGGAAACACACTTTTTCTCTCCACACATGAAAATGTCTCTTCAGGTTCTTTTATCTTCCGGGAGGAGGTGATAATAGATGAAGTGCGGTTATGGATGCACTTTTCAGAGGGAGCTTTATGAGCATGCAAAACAGACTGCAAGTGTTTTACAGCAGTGGACAGCTGGTAGACACAGCAGCTGATATATGCAGCTTAACATGAACTAACCAGTCCGACTTCAGTTTTGTGTATAAATTCCACATCCATGTGATATAAAACAACAATCCACAAGTACAGTGGTAGAGTTTTGTTGGCGGATGTGATCTTTACCATGTTCATCATCATAGTTTAGCAGGTTAGCGTGCTAAGACATGCTAATTAACACTGAACACTAAGTAGAGCTGAGACTGATGGTTCACTCATTCATGTTATGATGTAGACAGATAAAAATGTTGACCTGGAATTAGATGTGATGTCACTTAATAATGCAATAGTTGTAAAGATGATTCACTACAGGGTGATTAAGCTGTAGCCTCTGGGAATCATGAATTTCTGTTTTAAAAAATCCAATAGTGGTAAGAATATTTTATATTTAACTGACTAATATTGTTAACTCCAGAGACGAAAAACTGTGAAAACCATGAATTTTGTAAAAAAATCTTAATTGATTTAGTAGTTATTCCTCAGATATTGACATTATTCTGGCAAATACCTGGGCCACAGGTGTTTTCTCTGACCTAGTGTTCTCCTGGGTCCTTGGCCTGAGTCCGGCCCAAATACAAGGCAATACTCAGATGCTTCTTCCACAGTGGTGGCTAACAGCACAACAATATAACCTGTGTGTTTTGCACTTTATTTCCTCAATATCTACATCCTCTTATTTTACTAGACTGTGACCACTATCCACACATTTCCACAGAAACACCACACAGCAAATAATTTGATTAAATTTGTGTTTTTTTATTGTTGTGTGTGTTTTCATGTAAATACAGCTGTGCACATAATTTTGACCAGATCACGATACCATCCACATTCTTCTATCAGAGATACCAGATGCACATTTTGGCATTTCTGTACATAGGAAGCCAAACTACCTGGGATTTCTGGTGCAGTGTCAGTTGTGAGAACACTTTAATAACTGTACATGACACTGTACATGGATATAGTCCTTTTAACACCTCATCAATGAACAGCAAACAGAAGAGAAGAAAATAGTTGTGGGAGTCCGGGGACGTCCTAGCAGGAGCATATACCCAATGATGGCCGCATGAGACAGACGCTGCAAAAAACTGTAACCAAACCAATTCATCAGATGCAGGAGCAGTGCTGGTTCTCACGTGAGACCAGCCCACCTTTTTACGTTCACTGGGCGGGACCTTTAGCAGCATCGAACATCTTCTTCCTCCCCTCCATCCCTGACATGGCCTCCACATTCTTCCTCCAGTCACTGTCTTCTACCGGCCTCTTCTGCAGATAGATAGATGGAGTGAGAGGTGGCGTGAAAGCATGAGAACAGTGTTTGTTGTTGTTTTTTAAGAGACAAAAGTAGAGCAGGCGAAAAAGTTCTTGTTGTGCTAAACCTCTGAGACCAATGTGGTCACCTGGGAGTTCCCTATGAGAACACAGCACATCTGTACTTGTGTAACTGGTTTCCAGCTCCAAACAAACAAACACACACACACAAACATACACATACACATACATACACACACACACACACAAACAAACACACACACACACACTGACCAGTGAGCAGAAACGGTCACAAATGCTACTCTTCTGTGTACAATGGGATCATTGTTTTGTGTACTTCCTCACTCACACACACACACACACACACACACACACACACACACACACACACAGTCACCGCCCTGCATTGACCTGCTGCTCAGTATCTCAAACACACCTTTCACACACACATAACCACACGTTTCAGGTGGCGCTCTTAGTGTTGATGTCTTGTGTGTCTGAAACTTCACAGCTGCCAAAAGGAAGGTGCATGCAGTTTGCTCTGTGTGTGTTTGTGTTTCTTTCACGTCTGCACACACCTTCTCAGTGTCTTCTTTCTTGACAGACTTGAGGTTGGCTCGGAGGTCCATGGACACTTTGTGCTTGGAGCCCAGCAGCGAACGGAGGATGGCGTCAGCAGACACACGAACACGCCGAAGACTAGGCCTCTTGAATTTCCCCCTTAGGTCCAACACCTTGATGTTCAGATCTTTAATCTGCGCCAGGGATGAAAACAAGTCGAGTCTCACTATGGCAATTCTGCTGAATCCTAAAAGTAGAAATTAAATGATACTGTACACGCACCTCACGTTTGTTGAGCATGACTTTGGCCTCAATGTCATATCGCTCCTCGTCCACCACATCTATTTTGGAATGGAGTTCTCTGCAGAGATCCTACGTATACATGATGAAAACACAACCAAAGATAAAAAATACTGTTGTGAGAATTACACTTTGAGAATCACGGATTTTGCTGATTTCTAGAGCGACTTCACATTTGTGCATTTGGAAAAGCTTCAGGTTTTTACAAAATAAAACTTGGAAACAAAAAATAAGAAGAGTTTAAAATCACAACCTTCACTCAGGAGCGAAAAAACAGTCTTTAAACTTAAAAGAAATAATAATGTGTAGGGTTGATACAACCTTTTTAATGTTGATATAATTTTCGGCCCTATCACGCAGCTCTACTTTGGAAGCATATACAAACAGCTGAACTAGAAACACATACAGAGAGGTTCATTGATTTTTTTAGAGTAATGTGGTGCAGCAGTGTCCCGCTTGGATCAATTACAATCACCTGCAGGTGTATGGGAGATGTAGCATCTTGAGCAGCTTGTACTGGTTTTGGACTTCAGGTGAGCGAATGAGTGATTGGTGGGAATAATGATGGAATCATGGGAAGTTAAGGACGAGTTACCTGTAGCTGTCCCTGGCTCAGACCACTGGTGTTCAGAGGAGGAGCTCTCTCTACCAGATACTTGTGTTTCTCATCCTCTTTATCAAGGATCTCCTGTTCCAGTTCCTCTTTGGCTTTTGCCACCATCAAACTCTGCATAAAAAGTGTATGATGTATTACAGGACGCATTGCTGTTGTTTTTAGATACATGACAGTCTGGCTGCAGAGGACATGGACTCTGCTGCCCTCCTCTGGTTAAAAATATGTAATAGAAAATATAAAGTCTTGAGCGCTTACCTTGAGCATCAGCTTCCTTGAAGCTGAGATCTTTGGTTTCCTCTGGTGGTAAAAAGAAAACAGGATATCATCAACACAGTTAGGATTTAATACATCACATGCAGCTTTCAATACAAATAATTTAAAGTGCTTTTGTTAAATATTTTTGCTAATAAGAGAATGTTATGATAGTCAGTGGTGGATAGGACTTACCTCTTGTCTGTTTAAGAAGAATGGAGAAGGAGGAAAGAGCAGAGTTTAGAGACAACAACAACAGTCAAAGTATTTTGTTTTCATGTGCCTCTTTATATGTGAATGAGTAAATGGTCTATAATAAGAACACAAAGGCGGATCACTCACACATGCTCAGGCATCGTGCTGATGAGATCTCACTGGAGGAGACACAGCAAAGATTAGATACAAACACACACTGAACAGTTGTCCGTGTTTGTTTATCAGCTTTTAGGAGCGCCAGGTCATCTTTCTGCACTTCTCTCTGAGCACACTCCCAGAATGTGGTGTCAGTTTCAGGATAATGTAAACTGTCAGCAGGTCAATCATGGGGAACTTCTCACATTGACTCCTACACTCCTGTTGGTTAAGTCTCTCTGTGACACCTGTGGCCTCCAATTTTCTACACTTACAAAAGAAGAATCCCTGCGTCTTAATTCTGAATAATGCTAAAGAATTGGAAGTTTGCTGTACAAGTACTTTGTAGAAGATTTTGTTTCAATCAGGTAGCTTCTGGAGTTGTTTGGGGGCATGTGAAAAGATTGCATAGGAGGAAGAAATGAGGGTTAAATGGTTGAAATACAATGACAAAATGAATGTCCAAGAATAAACTGGCGAAAAAGATGAAAATGATGGATAAGCAGTTCAAATAGTTACCTAAAAATAATGGATAAATGGATTTAGCTTAAAACTGTGGATAAATATGGGAATGAATATTTGTGCACAGGGTTGAAGAATTACAACTGACAAAAAAAATGAAAAGAAAGATTGAAAATCACTGGTCTAAGACTCCTGAAATCAATACGAGAGTTTGGTATAAACATTATAATGGATTTATAGACTTTAACTATTAAACCAAATTCACTAGATCTGCACCAACCATAATATTTCAAGTTCCATGAATTATTCTCTAAGAAATCAATGACAATGTTAAAAAACACTCCAACGTGTTGTTGTGTTAAAGAAAATGAAATGTGGGTTTGCCCCCTGATCTGGATTCACTCCAAAATTCTATGGGTTCTTGCTGGGATCATGACCCCGCCCCGCATAACATCTCATGTAACTCGTAATCCTGCAAACTAACAAACAAGCGCAGCTGAAAGCTCAATCTCCTTTCTGGAGGTGCAAAGCAAATGGATGTGACTGGACTTCTGCTTTACTCAGACCTTCCTGACCGTGGAATGAAGTTCCACTGGATTACGTTGCTACAAAATGTAAAATATCATGAAAAGTGAGACACAGGTCAAAGGGTCACATTCTTTTTAACCGTATTTTAAGTAACCATCTTTCAATTGTTTTCCATTTGTTTTTGTCGTCACCCCATCTTACCCCTCCTCTCCCTCCATTCATTCACTCTTATCAAATCAACAAGCAATTAACAGCCCTCACCCCTTCTCTCACCTCATCTCACCCTCGCTCTCTCTGCACCTACCTCTCATTTAGCGAGTCGTGAATGACGTCGCCCCACGATGGGGTTAAAATATGCCCCCAGCAGGATTAGGTAAATTCCAGACTGATAGCCATCCCTCATCCCCATCTTTCTCCTCAGGATTATCTAGTAGAGAGGAATTTAGAGTGGCCTGTCTCCCCAAATAGACCAGGGGACATCTGATAGACAGCTGTGGAGGGCGATTTTTGCTCTGGGGTGCCCAGTCGGGATCAGGGATTTACCGCCAGTAACTTGTGGATGCTTATGAGCCTCTGTGGTGCAGCCAACTTGGCATGGCAAAAAAAACCCAAAACCCAAAGGTGCTTTGGAAAGTTCACGTCAGCCTTCGGTTTGAACAGACCTGCTTCGGCAACAGATTTCAACCAGATACTTTATATTTTTACTGTTGATCGATGTGTTCTGGTTTGTGGTTTTGGAACAGTGAAATCATGCTACTAAGAATATTACATTTATAGCTCTATACATCTTTGTCAGTGTTTCCTGTATTTATACTGTACATTCATCCCAAACCATTAGATAAAAAAAAATGAAATTTTGATTAAAATCCACAAATATTCAACAAATCTATGGTTGTACCAGATAAGTGTCTATCTATTCAAACTGTCAGCCGTTCAGCTTGTAAACAAAATCTATAGAGAAGGAAGAACACACCTGAAAAGCTCTGAGACCATGAAGGGACCTTACCAGTGTCAGACGCAGGAGAGAGATGCAGCAGCAGCAGCAGCAGCAGAGGAAGGATGGACAGAAGTGAGATGAACAGAGTTTGGGGTCCCTCTATTTAACTGCACCTCCCATTGTCTGGCTCCCTGGTTCTCTTTTGTTAGTGGAAGCTATTCTTAGTGCAGCCCATCTCTCTTACTGTCTAATCGTACTCCTTCCATTTGTCTCTCGCAGATCCATTATAAAGCCTGAAGCTTTTGGCCTTGCACACACAGCACAGGAGGATGAAGATAAAGCAGATGATGAACCACAGGCAGGAGTGGGTTCCTCCATGCTGCTCAAAGATGGCCTGAGAAGGGAAGTGAAGATGAATCAAAATGTGGGAAAGAAACGCTGATGCTGCCTCCGCCGAGGAGGTTATGTCTGTTTGTTATTCAGCAGGATTACGCAAAAAACGACCAAACGGATTTCCATCAAATTCTTTGCAGAGGTGTGAGAGGATCCAAGGAAGAACCCATTCAATTTTAAAGCAGATCTTGATAAACAGGCAGATCCAGGATGTTTTGGTTTGTTTTTCATTTTCATTAAGATGGCGAGATGAGGTAAGCACTCTCCGAGCCCCCTTCCATTTGTACAGAAAACATGACCACATCACTTCTGTTCTAGCCTATTTACACTGGCTCCCTGTACGTTTTAGAATAGATTTTACTAATTACTTCTAAAGCTCCCCATGGCTTTTCTCCCAGCTACATATCAGACCTATTTAGTTTTGTACGAGCCGTCACGTACATTGAGATCCTCGGGCAGAGGTTTTCTGTGTGTTCCAAATAGTAGATTCAAAAGTAAAGGGGACAGAACGTTTGCTGTGGGGGTTTCAAAACTCTGGTGAGCTGAGTCAGTGATCTCTTTGAAATCCCTAAAACAGACTTCTATCGGAGAGCCTTCCCTGATCTTACCTGAATTTTAATTCTATTTTATTTTTAAGAATCATTTAAAATAATTGTATGTCTTGTATGTAAAATGTTTGTGATCCCTTGATTTTTGCTGTGCTCATGATTTTATGACCTGTCTGTTTTATTGTGCTGCCCTTGTAGAGCGCTTTGTAATGTGCTCTATAATTAAAGTTATTATTAATATTACTGCCACAAAATTTTGAAGAGACATTATTGGTTCACAACAGTTTCATCCAAAGAACTTTGATGTCCACTTGACTTTTCCTCTGGCGCCAGATTCGGGTCAGAATTCCACTTAACAAACACTGTGTGTTAGTTGCTACTTCGCAAACAGCATACCCACTAAACATCAGCATGTAAACATGATCATTTAAACAAATTAGCAGGCTGACATTCTCAAGTTGCTGGCGTGACTGTAGACTCTTGTTTACCCACACCTAAATCTCGAAGGGCGGTTCAAAATACAAGACATGCTTACGGGGAGGCTCCTGGGAAAACTTAGGGCAAACAGACAAAGTGAAATATCAAGATGTTGTCTGTAACCCAAACAAAAATGAAAAGGTTGCCTCACCACAAAAATGTAAAACACAGGTTTGGAACCTGCTGTTACTTGTTTCTTTATCATGTGTTCTATCTATCATCAAGTGTTTTTCCACCTGCTTTTATAGCATTGTTCCATGATGTAAAAAACACAATACAGATGTCACCTTTTGTGTTCACCTGTATGTTATTTTATCTGCAACACATCACATCAGTGTTTTCATAATGTGGTTTATTTTCAACTACAAAAAGAAATTGGATAATTTTTATGATTCCATTTCTGTAAGAACTACGCATTTGATACATCATTTTGAAATTTGAATCAAAAGCTCAAGGTATGTTAAGTGTTTACGTTGTTTTTATGGTGTTAGGTAGTACAGAGCTGTTTTTTTCATTGTGCTTTTTACAATCGTGATGCTGTGATATGGTAGTTTGGCCACTGCCGTAAAAGATACATCAACAAGTACTGAGCACATTAATGATGGTGTTGTATAATGCAGGTAATGACCAAATTCCAATAATGCAATTCATATGACTTTATCATAACAACTTTATTTTAATGCATATGCCCACAAGAGTGTTCTTATTTTGTTGCTTATATATCTTGTATATTTTTAACTTTGGGTGAGTTTTTCAAGTTGTCAAATTTTTAGTTCAAGGTTTTATCATACATTTCTTATAATTAATAAGAACAAGTTGTGTGAATGTTACACATAAAAAATAAATAAACAAAACACATGATGGTCCAACAAATTCCAAAAACTTTCCAGAAAAAAAGAACATGATATATTTCAGCTTTCTGTATTTTAGGTGCATGTTAAGTATGGAAAGGCTAAATTACAGCAGTGTATACAGAACATACTCATGAAAACATCATATTCCAAGATAACTGAAAAAATTGGTTCATTTAGCTTTAATCAAAAAGCAAATAGATTATATGAAGCCTTAAATGTGCAAACCACAGAGAGGGCCACCTCACCCACTTCTCTCCACTTTACAGGGGAGAGACAGGCCTCTAGTGGTGCAACGCTGAAACAGCAACTCAATTTGCTGAAGCCCTTGAAGAGTTATCTTGAGTCCTGGTCATAGAAGTATGCACCCACTGTTTCGCTTTCTACAAACACTGATAAACTAATAAGGGAATTGTCCTATTTGCAGTGACATCAGTTTAAAAACAAGTCCAAACATTCAACCCTGGACTGGCCTGTGCTTTATGAAAAAAATTGCAGGTCAGTGTCTGTGTTTATCTTCTAAGAAAACCAGAAACCCTGGACAGAGGTTATGATGTTTAGACAGGACATTCCACTGAGGAGTGAGAGAACACAAACTCTGGTAACCACAGCCGTGTGCATGCAACGCTTCTCCACGGGTCTCCCTCACATGCAGTATCCCGTGTATTTGCACCTACCTACACACGCACACATACACACGGTTTGGTACATTGATCCATCACGGGGTGTCTCTGCTCCCTGCAGCGCTCCTGGTCCGTGGCTGACTCACTCGGTGTGGCCAGCATAGGGGTTTTCCACAGCAACGAGAGAAGTCGCCACACAATCGGCCCTTTATTCCTGACCTGCGCTGAGCTCCACTGCCGCACACAGCTCGTACACTGGCTCTTATATTATTGTCTTGACTCACACACACACAAGCCTGAATGAACAATATACGCTACTCCTCACTAACGATTGTCTGCTGATGCACAGACGTTGCTGAATTGCATGCTGGGTGTAAACATAAGCTCCTGTAGGTGTATGTGTGGATGGATGTTGGAGCACACGTGCCTCAGGCTCACAGAGCTACTCATTAGTCCTATCCACTGTGTGTGTGTGGGTGTGTGTGTGTGTGGGTGTGTATAGTTTCCAGAGGCTATAACAACAAGGTTACGCCACAACTGGAAACAGATGAGCTTAGCAATTAATGTTCTGAACCTAAAATAAACTGCAGCTGTTTTGCTCTCAGAGACATGATACGCTTGCCTGTGGAGAACTAAAGCAGTCAGCAAAAAATACAAACTCAAGTGAAATATCAGCTCTTTGGGATAACTGCAAAGATTTATTTTATCTTTTAGTTTTTTTACATGTAACACTGTGCATGGTTTTTGCAAATATAGAATATATAGAATACAATGTGCAACAAACATGAGCTCAAATCTTCATGTTCAACTTTAGAAAAACATGCAGATCCGTTCAGTCTATATAAAAACTTTTTCAAAGCCAAAGTGTTTCCATTAAAAGTAAGACTGAAGAAACAAAGTGACTCCTGCTTCGGCAGAAACCACTGCGGGAATATGGCCAAAAAGTAGAAGACATGTTTGAGACGTCAAGGCACAGGTGTAAACAGTGTCTGTCCAGATAACGCCATCTTTTACTTTTCCTAATGCAGCGATCGCCACATTGACCTCAAGCAATGGGCTCACGACAGAAAAAAAAACACATCCATGCTGACAGTATTTCAGAATCCTATGCTTGGTTTGAGTGTGAGTAAACTCATGGCATGGGAATACAAGAGGAGCATCTGCAACTCTCATTCTGGGTCCATTAATCCATATTCACTGATGGCTGCTAGGTACGTCCCATCATGCCGTGCGCCACAGAATCATGCCGATGGATCTGGAGTCTTCCACCCATCTCCGCTCCGACTGGTCTACACCCAGGAGAACAGGAAGGCTGGACAAAGAGAAGCAGATTTTTTAAATATTCACATGTTGTTAGATTATTATTATTATTGTGCACTGATGCAGCTGACGGCCTCCTACAAATTGCATTTGTTGTTGAGTTATATCACGCTGTTACCACGGCCACTAAGTTAATTTGGGCACTTGACTACTGCAGCTCTCTTAAGGAAGCATTGCTGTGGATTCCTGGACGGTGAGCTCATAGTTCAGACTTACACGCGCCGTTCATGAACATTTGAGATTTCACTGACCAGTTTCAACAAATAACACTGTTGTCATGTGATGCCACTGACTTCATCCGGAATTTTGAAAAGCTAAAAACAAATATATGGTGCAGTCTTTGCTAAGTTCACACCACGCATTTGATCGTCTTCATGCCAGTTACATACGAGAGATGTAGCCTAGAAGTGTGTGTGTGTGTGTGTGTGTGTGCAGTTTAAAAATACTTGGGTGCCTGGTGAGGGAGAGGCCGGCAGATGTTATTTTGGAGGCTCACATTGCATCGTAATTATGTCCTCAAGTTAGAGTGAGTTTGCGTCTTAAGAACACTGTGGTGCAATAATGGCAAATGACCACAGCACTGGAAACACTGACGTGACTTTGACTCAACAGGCGAACATGTAAACACTCAAGTGCCGCTTGTAAATAACCTTTAGAAGTGAAACCTGAGGCCTGAGCTCTCTGGGTCATGTGCCACCCTGGAGACTGGATGTTTTCATCCATCCAATCACAGCTCCGGCTTGTTTCGGCTATTAGCACCCCTCCAACCACAAAGCTGGCAGATTACCACTGCTGCACTGTTTGGGTTTTCAACATCTTTGATGGCAAATGGTTGAGACTTGAAAGAAAAGGTGTTGAGGAGCGATGCTTTGACATGTGTTTTACTGACAATCTCAGAGAGCTGGTACTGAGATATCCCAGCAGGGGGAGGGTGTGATACACTCTGTATGCCCAACTTCAGAAGTAATAACATATGTTTAAATACAGTAAATACACGGAGGAGCCTGATCAGATCTATGGGCTACATTCACTTCCTTCCCTTGAGAACTGTTCCAGGTCTATCTCTCTTCTCTTTCACTTCCACCCACATCTTCTCTCTTTCCCATTTTTCTCTGCTCAGTCCAACCAGTCGAGGCACATGACCAGCCACTCTGAGACTGCTTCTGCTAGAGCTTACTCCCCATAAGAAGGTTTTCTCTCCACCTTTGCTTTATGGGGATTGTTGGGATACTCTATAATTTTGTAAAGTCTCAATCTAACGTGTCTTGAAATAATGTAGTGTTGTGATTACGCTCTATATGGAATCGCTTTACCTCAGAGCTCCTCGTCCTCCCCGGTGCTGCCCAGGTGCGCCGTGGACAGGTGTCTGTTCCTGCCGGTCTGCACCGCCTCCAGGTTCTTGTGGCGCACCAGTGCCAGCGCGATCTCCGCGTTCCACGCCGTGCCGTCCTGCGGACACCGAAAGTCGATCTCCTTCCCCGTGGCCATGACCACGGTGAAGTACACCAGCCCGCGCTTGTACTCCACACAGTCCACCGTCACCATGCGCTCGAAGCGGAGCTCCTTGGCTTTCGAGCCCGGAGCGGCGCCGCTGCCGCCCCTGCAGCTGTGCAGGCGCAGTCCGTCCTCGGTGAGCACGCAGCGCTTCTTCTTCCACAGCTGGAGGAGCCCGCTGCTGCGCTTCTCCAGCTGCCCGTCTCTCATCACTTTGGCCGGGAGAGACATGGCCACGCCGGGGAGCGTCTCAGAGTCTCAGCAGTGGTGTGCGTCAGGATGAATCAGTTAAACATACATCTCTTATAGGATCAGTGATATGTGTCCCTCAGGGAAGAAGAATAGCATAGCGGTGGCTTTGGTAATGGCAGCAGCCTACTCTCATATGATCTGTGTGAATAAATCCAACCCGAGGACAGAGAACCGCGGAGCCTGGCAGGCTGGTCTGCCTGGATATGTTTGAACATGCCCGGCTCCTCTGGCGACCTTCTCCCCTTCTACTGGAGCACACTACCGCCCCCTCCCGGTGCCGGCACGACGAGATCCGGGCTGACACTCCCCTGTGTGTTTGTTTGTGTGTGTGTGTGTGTGTGTGTGTGTGTGTGTGTGTGTGTGTGTGGGGGGGTGGGTGGGTGGGTGTGATAGTGTGCGCCTCTTTCTATAGTTATGGGATTTTGTGAGGAAGTTTTAACGTTGTGAGGACATTTTGGCTGGTCCTCACAATTTCAAAGGCTTGTCTGAGGGTTCAAATGTGGTTTTAGGGTTAGAACTAGGTTTAGGTTATGGTAAGGCATTTAGTTGTGATGGTTAAGGTTAAGGGGCTAGGGAATGCATTATGCCAATGAGTGTCCTCACAACGATAGAGAGACGTACATGTGTGTGTGTCTGTATGTGTGTGTGTGTGTTTGTGTGAGAGTCATTTAATATAAATAAAAAATGTAATTATATACACAGTTGGATTTTGAAGCACTATGTGTGATGTTTATGAACAGAAATACAGGTCTGCAACACCCACACACGTCTCTCTATAGTTGTCAGGACACTCATTGACGTAATACTTTTCCTAGCCCCTTACCCTTAACTTAACCATCCAAACTGAATGCCTAACCCTTACCATAGCCTAAACCTACTTCTAACCATAACCATAAAACCAAGTCTTAACCCTCAAACAGCCCATTGAAAAAATGAGGACCAGCCAAAATATCTTCACTGACGTAGTAAGTACAAGAACACACACACACACACGCGCGTCAGAGGACATTGCATTAACTTACATTTTGTTTACTTACCTACTTACCCACTTGCCTAACCCTACCACTTACCCAAACCTTAACCTAAACCTCAAAACATCTCTTCATCTTCACCCATTCATTGGACAGTTTAACTAATCCCATATCCCGAACCCTAACCTAACCACCATTCACAATTCACAATGCCTTAAAAAGCTTTAATAATCTAAAATAAATAAATTGAACAGTTCCCATTTACATTGTTCACAAGTTGTATTCTGCTGTTTCTCTCTCAGACCTGGGACGTGAGTGGGAGGCTGGTAGAAGTCCGATGTTTGTTATGTTTGAGTGTTTGAGAGAGAAACAAAGTGCCGGGAAGAAATGTTTTCATTGGCCAGGGATGGAAGTTTGATGACTAATCAGATAATTACTTACTGTTATGTGTGGAAACAGTTTGAATAGTTCAGTCAATTGCTCATTGCTGGAGGGAGGCATTTCCAGTTCTATAGGTTATATAGAGTATCTACAGGCCTATAAAACCTGAACTGATGGTGGACATGTCTGAAACTTAATATGAAGAAAGGTAAAAGTAAAATCAAGCGGAGAAACTGGTTACTTCTTGATAACTCACTTTCAAACCCTTTTGATTTTTGCCGCACTGAGTCAAGTGAAAGCTTAATGATGACATTTAAAGTCTCTCTGTCATCCTTCACATCCATGAATGTGAAGAATGACATCCTCGCACATCATAATTCACATCTGCTCTTATGTGGAAGATCAGCTCCATGGGTGGAGTGAAACTACAAACCACCTATGATGTGATGTGTCACAGTGATGTTATGTGAGGAATGGAAACAATGAGCATGTGTCATTTCTGAAAATTGAATCACACAACCCTCACCCTCCAAACAACTTTACCCCACTGCTACTTACATACACACAGGCACACATTTCATAATTTTTTTAAAAACTTTTATAAATTGGCTGCAAAAGAGATTTAATTGAGATTTAATTTGCAGAAAGGAAAACAGTCCACCAATAAGAAGATACAATTCACTTAGAGCAGATAGTACAAATCAGCAATAAAATGTCAATAGATATGTAACTCAGTATTAAACTGTAACAGCACAAATTATCATTATCTTTAAATGTGACTCCAGTGGTGTTACATTTTCTTCTGTAGGTTTATAATGCAGCATTAAAGTCAATCATGTGTTAGTCAGGTGCATGTAGACTGGCAGTAGTATGCCCCCTGCAGGAAGAAGACAGTAGTATAGTTCTCTGGAAACCAGTTAGCCTGGGGGAGATCCCAACGGCCTCTACTGAGTGTTGGTCAGTGCCCCGGCGCCCCCTCCATATCCATATCCTTTGGGACCAAATTCTTTGCCATAGCATCCTGGAAGACAGAGACGTAAGATGAAATAATAAAATTAAAAAACAAACAAACATGACCCTTTAATATCTTTCTAAAAAACAGTTATTGCCTTGCACATCATGATTTACATTATGAGCCACAGCCAGCGCCGGTTTTCAGCATTAGATTATTAAATTAGTTTTTGTTTGCTGGAAACACAAAAACACAACAACACCAAGTCTAGATTACAAACTAACACACTTTGATTAAAAGTAAAGTAAAGTGTTGGAACAAGCCTTTTGAGGGCTGCAAGCAGGACACTCCCCAATCCAAATATATACACATATAAACACCAACAATCACTAATCACTTACAGAGTGTTAATATGTGATGAAGACGAAAACACATTTTGTGTGCAATTGGATACAAAGTCACAAGTCGGTGCAAATTCAAACAAGCTGAGGCAAAGATGTGTCCACAGGGAAACAACCCTAACCCTAATCCACACATATGGTCTGTGCATGTGAATCCTTGTGTGTGTACAGGAGGATTGGCTCATTTGATCCATTGTCAATCAATGGAGCTTTATATATTTTAATTATGACTAATATCAACAAAGCTGTAGAGAGACCCCTGGTGGCTCTGAGACTCTATGGCAGCTGCTTAGCTTATCCATGCTCCAGGTCAGCTCTATTAGTCCAGGTCTGACTAGTTTTACTGATAAAGCATATTTCATACACAGAGGTGGATTCAAGGTGCTGCACAAGAGATTAAGAAAAACAACAAGGAGAACAAATTTAAATAAATCAATTCCAATCAGAAAGCAGGGTTCAAAACAATAAACAAGAAAAATAAAAGAGATCACAAGAGTTAAAAATAGAGGTGAGAGAGAAAGATTAAAATATGTAAATAAATAAAAACATTAATCTGAATAATACAATGTATTCAAATACAGTAGATATAAATGTGTAAAAGTACAGTGATGGTACCTGGACCTTGTAAAATAGTTTAGTGAAAGGCTCCTGTGAATTAAAAACTTTTCAATCTGGTTTTAGAAATGGTTAATATTTAAACCCATCTTCTCCTGAACACTAAACTGGCCCCACATTTTTGTTCTTAGTTTATAATTGCAAGACTCAAGGGGATCTATTTTATTGACCTAAGATCATGATCTACACTGCATTGCACATGTGCGTTTGTGGCGCGTCCAAATCTGCGTTTGCTAATTTAACGAGTGAAGAAAAAAATGATTCCCATGGTTTTACTTTGATATAAAAAAGTAAGCGTCACCACGCGGCAAATCCGCGTGGTGACGCTACGCACCTGCAGGGCGGCAGTTTATTGGCTGTTATCGATCCTCCACAACATGGCGGCGGGAGTTTGACAGCAGGAGTCGAGTGGAAAGTCTTTAAACACCAACACACGGAGTCGTGAGTTGTAACGATACTTGAAAAAAAAAAAAATGGCCTAAGAGGATCTGTGAAAGTTCTGCAGATGGGGGAGTGAGGAAAGTATCCGAAATTGGACTGAGAGGAAATGACGTAGAAAAGGGAAAGCTAAAGGGAAACGAGTTGTAGGTCAAGATAGTGGTTCAGATGACAGGAAAATGGATGAAGATGGTTTGAAGGTTTTGATAAGATTCAAGGAAGGAGGTGATATTCAAGAGTTGGACCTGTAGCTGTTAACTACAGGCTAACATTGGAGAGACCGAGAGGGCAGAGGTGCTTAGTGTGGGACTCTTCTGATTCCATGTAAAAGTGAGGAGCAGAGGGATAAGGTCTAAAGCTAAAGAGAAAATGCAAACAGGAAGTCAGTACAGGGGAAAAGTTGGAGAATGGAGCCACTATATGGTGATATATGGAATCCCTGAGGACCTGCACAAGTTTAAGGTTGTCAGAGGAAGGAAGATATCAAATCTGAGACGTTTGAAAACTTGGAGACAGGATAGTTTGTCTGTGATACTTGAGTTCAAAGATGAGACTCTTCCCCAGTGGATGTCAATTGGATACATGAAGTTTAATGTGAGATGATACGTTCCCCCGCCTGTGAGATGTTATCAATGTCAGAAGTACATTGCAGCTTATTGCAAGGGGAAGCAGACATGTGGGAGATGTGGAGGGGAGCATCAAATGGTGAAGGAGCTCATAGTGTTGCCTACAAAGTCTTTAGAGCTGCGGTTACTAATTCTGAATGCAATTGATGATTTTCTTGGCAAATATTTGGACTGATTGAAACAAGGAAAAGTCCAACCCAGCAATGTGATATCCTTAATTTATGTATAAAGGTTAAAATGTTGCAAAGTAGGCCTGGTATAAAATCGCATTCATTCACCAGGTGCATTTGCAAAAGTGTGACATGAAATGAAAGAACCCTGTAAAATGGTAAATATTCAAAAAGACTGGTGTTACAGGAGTGTAACAAACTCCTGTAACACCAGTCAGGGATAATTAGTAATCCCTGACTGGAGTGCTAGTGCGCCCTCTGCTGTTTCATTGTGTGTATTACAACCCAGTCAACTAACTCAGACTAGCTTTTTCTTGTGTTTTTTCAATAATAAAACCAAAGTAAGAAAACTGACCCGATGAAATGACTAGAGCCCGACAGATTCATCGCTTGGCTGTTGATATTCGCTGATTTGAGTCTTTCACGGACATGTATACAGAATAAACAATGCAGAAAGGATAGAGAAGTATTTATGTTTACATTTTGCGTTAACAGTTTGTTGTATTTTCTATTTTATTTAAGTCGTACTATTTGGTTGCATTTGTTTTCTTTTTATCTATAGTGAGACCTCTGCCAAGGAGATTACGCTCTCATTTGCGTTTGTTAGTTAGCAGGATTACGCGAAAACTACTTAACTGATTTTCATGACATTTCTTGGGGTGGTGGGACATGACCCAAGGAACATGGACGAGGACAAGACGCGTTACATTTCCGTGTGGATCCTGATCAGGGGGCAGATCCAGGATTTTGTTTTCACTTTCTTTAACATTGCAAGAGAGGGCCTTTTTCAACATATTTGTTAATAGAAATCCATATCTATCTTATACATGGTTTCACAAGGTCACTGTTGGGTCTTGCCGAAGGTCTGCACTCTGCTGTATGCCGTTATAGTTTCCATTACAGTTTATGGTTCAAATCAATCCAAGATATCAAGCTCAATTACATTTCTTTGTCATAAGGGTTTGATAATAATACCTTATGAAGCAATCTATCTGTCTCTCTATGTATCTCTATCCTTTTCTATCTATCTCTGTCTATATATCTATCTCCATCTTTCTATCTATCTAACTTTATCTATCTCTATATGTATCAGTATCGGATATTTTGGACTCCCTAATATTGACATCAGTCCACTTATCGGTTGGGCTCTAAACATTCCTTACAATGACCTCTTCAGACATTTTATTCCAGTTTAGATTTATATGGAACCACAGTTGCAGACTTAGGTCTTGTGTTGGTTGTGGCAGCCAGACATTAACTCATAACAACAATCTGATCTGAACACGTGTGGTGAAGAATGCTGGTTCGGTACCATGTCATCGTAAGTCATTCTTGGTATGTGAGGTGCAGACGGTGAAGTTTTACCTTTGCAGTAGATTTGTCCATCCTTGTCATTTAACGTGGTCGACTCGAGGCCCTTCCCACACGAGGCGCAGCTGAAACAGCTATTCTTATGCCACGACTGTCAATAAATAGAACATCCATTTCAAAAGGGGCACGTTGTTGCGTGCGTGCGTGTGTGTGTGTGTTTGCTTCTTACACTCCCAGCTGCAATCACTTTCTCATTGGCATAGACTGACTTGCCGCAGCGAGCGCACTTGTCTGCCCCTCCATACCTCGAAGCTTTCTGGGTTGGGTTTGGGCTGTTGGTAGAGCGAGGACGAGGTCTGATGGAGAATGAAATCAAAATGTATATGAAGACCCTTAAAAGACAAAGGTGTGTGTGTGTGTGTGTGTGTGTGTGTGTGTGTGTGTGTGTGTGTGTGTGTGTGTGTGTGGTGTGTGTGTGTGTGTGTGTGTGTGTGACACTCACTCTTCATGTGTTACACCATAAGACTCTGCCTTGTCCATGCTGAGGACCCCTGCTCCCACGCCATAACCGTAGCCTTTTGGCCCGAACTGCTTGCCATAGCACGACTTGCAGAAGAGGTCATCATTATGAGAAGCAACAGTTGTGCTGTCCAAGCTTTTATGACACACAGCTACACAAACACATGCACATCCATATATTTTTATACAGATGGTTCTGAGCACATTTGTGATTTTAAACACGCTCCTGCTTACTTTACAAGTAGTATAGCATTTGAGAGTCAACTTTAATTACTTATGCATGGTACCATATAACCAAATTTTCTTCTCTTATATTGCTCTCTCTAATAATTTATGAAGTCTGATGATTTACACATTGACAATCACAGCAAGCAACAAAAAGGTTTCTCACAGCATATGAAGCATCTCTTGTGGAATCTCCGCCCTTCACTGCGCACCTCCTCTGCGGAGTAAACAGTCTTTGAACAGCCGTCGCACTTGTCCCCTCCTCCATACGACATCTTAACTGATGTGATGTGATTAATGTCTGCAACATAAATACAGAAACACACACACACCCCGATCAGTCAGATGTATGGAAAACCGTTTGTGCAGAAGCTGTTTATGTAAATGAGCACCTGAAATAAGAAGAGTTATTACCTCTGCCAGGGTTGGATTTTTTTTTAGCAGGATTATGAAAAAAGTCTCAAACCGATTACCATGAAACTTGGTGGAAGGTTGCAGAATGGTTTAAAGGAAGATCCCATTAAATCTTTTTTTCCCCTTTTTGAGAATTGTGGGATATTGCTCAAACTTTTCACTGACTGTTTGCAATTTGGTGCAGATCCAAATAAAAATCCAGATCTAGTGATTTTCGTAAGGGGACTGTTGGGTTTATCCATTTTATCTATGTTTCAGCAACTAGAGCCAATGTGATTTAGATGGTGACATAAGGGGAAAAACTATGAAAATGCTGCAGCTAAAATGATGCTAAAAACCGCTTTGAGTGGTCAACAAGACTAGTAAAGCGCTATATAAATGCAGACCATTTAAAAGTATTTACTGGTTCTCTTGTTTTACTCAGCAGGAAACAACCGCTGCAGCTCCACGTGGTTCATCTTTTTCTGTGGTCAGAAGGCGGAGCTTAGCTCTCAATTCAGATTAAGAGTTTATGCCATTTCCTGTCGCTGTTGGGACACACTTCCTATTTTTTTATGATTTTCTTCTTGCGAGTCGGAGCATACAATGCGGTAACTGATCAGTGAATCACCCAGAGAAACTGGGCGTGAACCAAAATGCCTGTCTCTCTGTCTTCTAAAGTAAATGCCTCACCCGGAAGTTAAACACCACACCTCTTTGCTGCTGCCACCAGACTGCTGCTTGATGTGAATATGAGCTCATGCTATGATATGAGCTCAAGATCGAGACAAAGAGAGAGAGAGGAATGGTTGACTGCAAAGAAAAAGAAATGCAGCTTCCTCCAGATTGTTTTCTGGGATTGTGGGTGAATTTAATCCAAGGTGATTCATTCATTATAAAAATGTGTGAAACTGTACAAGAAGCACCATATATTGTATCATGTATTGAATTATTTTTGCAAAAGTCCTACCTACCAAACCAGAGAGAATTCATATCAATAGACACACGCCAATGGGCCTTTTCAAAATACTGAATGTACAGACTGGCAGCTTGTATATTCTACAGTCCTGAAAACCAGACTGATTTCCTTTTGATAAAAGCAAAAATGTCAGGAATGTTTTTGTCCCAGAATTGAAACGTATCATTTCAGAACTTTAAGGTGGTAAGTCGAGTCATGTTTTAAAGTTTTTGTTATTTTACAGCAATTTTGGAGGCAAGACTATCGAATGAGGAGCAGATTAAGAAGGTGGAAGCTTGGAAAAGAGCTGAGAGTCATGATGTGGAAGTTAAATCGGAGCTCCAGGAGAAAGAAAGTTAAGAAAAACACCAGAATATTACATTTCATCTGAGGAAAAAAGGGGGTTTTATGTATATAGATTTGTACGGGCTGCTCTGACAGATAACTGATAACTAGTCATCTCACTCTCTCTCACTGACATGACCACATGGGCAAATGCACATAAAGATAGTATAGAGAGAGTAGTGTCACTTCACAGACTGATCTAAAACGTTTTTGAGAAAGATGAGGTTTATGATTTGCTTATCTCATAATCATATCTCGTTTATTTGCGCAATATTCTTGAGGATGCATTCTGGTACGTGCTCATGGTGGCTCTGCAAGTTGAGGCATGTGGAGATACAAACAAGTTGTGCAGGAATGCTCTATTAAAACAGTGAAGGTAAGGAGTACAACCTTTGTATAAATCCAGAAGTCTACACCTGAAGTTTGTGACTGCTTGTGACATTTGTATGATCTTTCAGTTGCTACACTTTGTCGCCTTAACCAGAGAGCGTAAAGATCTTCTTGTACTGTATTAGGTTTTGCATTGTGTTAAATTAACAAGCCAACTAGTGGGATACACATCATAGTTCTTCAAACAAAGAAGTCTCCTCTGGCCTGACTTGCACCAGAGATTAATGTTTTCCCACCATGCATAGCCAGAAAGATTAGGAAATTAAGAGGAAGCAAACAAAAAAACAGGAAATAATAATTGACATGACTTACGTGCTGCTCTGTCGCTCAGTGATGGACAGGTTCGATTCCTTGATCTGAGAGGCGTTAATGCAGCACCAGAGTGTGTTCAGGAAACAGCCTGGCAGAAGTGGGTGGAGGAGTTGTAGTCGGCAAGAGTGAAGGTGTCCAATAGTATGACTTTGTCCTTGTTATTCAAGTATATTTTAGCTATGTGCCTTTCCTCATTGTTCCAGACGTGCTGAAAGGGTGGAGCTTCTGTTCTTGTTGCTCCAGTCTGCAAAGTAGTTGTGGGTTGAGTGAAAGGGGGGCGTGGGCGTGTAAGTAAGTGAGTGAGTGAGAGCTTTAATGGGGAGGGAACTTGGTTTGAAAAATAAATATTTTATGCCTACAAAGAACTGGAGCTATAAAAAGTGATAAACAATATAAAGAAAAATATAAAAAACAAAAAGAGGTATAGTACACAGTAACTTTTTCTCCGTGGTAGCAGACTGAACATGGAAGTATGCATAAGAGCTGACGTTAGAGCTGCAAGAAAGATTTACACTGCAATCAACAACTAGTCACCTCACATAAAGTAGGGGAACTGAACTTTTGCACAGGTTTTGAACGCACCAAAGATGCATTGAGTATTTGGGATCTGATCAATCACCACACCAGATTCGCAGGGTTTCTCTGACACGTGCTGGGTCTCATATGAAAGACCTTCTCAGCTGACCTCCTCTGACCTGCCACAGGTTCACAATGGACTGAAACTCATTGTTGGATCTGTCAAGACAGATGTTAATGTTAGGTTTGAAAAGCAACATTGTTTTTAAGTTGGGTGACTTTGTGGTAAAGCAACCTGTCAAACCTGAAATACCTGGTGATAAATAACATACCTGCATTGTGTAACGTCCATACCTGATATAAGGACTGTTACTATGGTACTGTGAGGCACTAGATTAGTAAGAAATACTGCAGATTAGATAAATGCTGTACAAAGTATTTATCTTGAGCTTTATCTTAAATGGCCATCAGATTATTACCTCTGCCTATGAGGTTATATTTTCTTCACTGTTTGTTTGCTAGTTCGCAGTATTTTGCTATTCAACCGATTTCCATGAAATTTGGTGGAAGGCTGTGACTCCTCTCTATGTCTGTGGTAAATGGTAAATCAGCTCTCGTCGGCCTTGCACAGTTAATAGGATACAGTGTCAAAGTAATTCCAGCCTGTGGACTTTATCACCACAAACTTAAATGACCTTTAGAAGCCACTTGCATATGTTTAATGGATGAGAAGGCATTCATACATATTGGAGATGCTTGAGAATACAGAGAAACTGATAACTGATATCTGCTGCCATCATGTGGTTATAATGGGTACAGGGCCCACATACCATTAAAATCTCCAGATTATTTTCCAAATGAATTGTTTTGTGAGATAATAGAAAATGGGATATTCAGAGCACAAGTGGACTTTTTAGGATAACTTGCTTTCTTGGACTAAGAGTACGAATATTGTAGCATTTTTGTATAAATATGACTTTTAATCAAATATCAGCATTATTGCTGATTGATTTTTTTCTGTTGAAGAATCAACTCAACCGAAGCTTAGATTCAGCTCCATATTGGAAATTGTTCTTAAAAATACATTTGGAACCTTTATGTATAAATTCATCAATCTGTGACATACGGGAAGGATCATAATCTGCGTGTTTGGTGCATATTAAAATAAAGGGAATTATTAATATAAAATACAATTGAAATAAGTTTGTCAGAAGATAAGCTTTGTGTTTTTAGAATTTTTTTAAAACATTTCTTAAAAATCAATTGGTTTGGGTTGATTGGACCACATAAAAAAAAAAGAAGAATCTTTAGACCAAAAAATGATTAATTTATAATGACTAGTAGTTGCAGCCCTATAGCTAATCAATACCACCTGTAATGCATAACTAAACAAGAAAGTCCTAACCAACATAACAGTTGACTCACTAGGGGGCAGCACTGTAATTTCCCTATAAATTGACCTCATATACCTTTAAACTGAAAATAAAGAGATATGATGAGAAAAAATGTTGAGGAAAAGATGAGAAATAAAAGATTTGTTTATTATACACATTTTAACAGTCCCACACTCACCCACAGTTTCCACACATTCAGTCCACACACACACTCATAAGATCATTATTTACAATCAGGGACAGCCAAAACCACTGTAACTGGTGGATATGCACGCGCACAAATCTTGATGAAAGGTTTGATATGTTGTGTAATGCCTCGGCAGCCTCAGCTTCTCAAAACACGTGGAGGCGGTGGGAAGTGTGGCCTCTACCACTTCCACCTTCATCTCTGCGGTGGGTACCTCCCACCCTATCCAGAACTTTATGAGGCTCTTTAACTCAACTGGAGACACTATGTGGAAAAAAAAGAAAAGAAGCTGGTAAGACGGCAAACAATCTGCTGAACAGACGTCGTGCTACAGAGGTTAAAGAAATCACAGTAAAAACAGTCAAACGTACCATTTTCGATAAATGTTTTCAAGTAGAGAGTCACTCGATGTACATCCATGATGTCGGACTCGTCAACATCATCTTCTCTGAAGCTCTCAAAGAAGATCGTAACAGACGAAGGCCATATGATGCAATCCAAGATCATCTGAAACAACATGTAACTCCAGCTGTATTCAAAATAATATGATCTCCTTAGTATTTGATACTTTTACAGAGGCAAAATAAGAATCTGTAGTCAGTTATTGTAGCCAGTTCTCAATCTCTATTATAAGATGTGATGATGCTGCACTAAAATCTAACAGGACGAGGATAGAGACAAACCCTTGATCTGAAGTTATGAGAAGGTTATTTGTGACTTTTGCCAAGACTGTCTCCGTGCTGTGATGACCTGTAACCCTGACTGAAAGTCTTCATAGACTAGATAGATAATTTTTCTGGAGAAAGTCACACAGCTTAATTAGGGCTTAATCCTGATGATAACGAGAGATTGATTGTATTCAGTGAAGTACTATTTATTAAGGACATAAATAACTACTGAACTATTACGGACTGAAGTAACTATGTAGGAATTGGGTCTAAAATACAAGTTGTTATTTTTAACAATATCTTTAATTTGATGTTAAGGCAACGCAAAAGTTTTAAGCCAAAAATACTGTTTCACTTAAATTTAGAAGGGAATTTTACACATCAGTATGTTTACAGGTCTTGGGGAGTATTATTGCATATGTGGAGATTTTGGATCTTTGTGGCTGTCGAGTGAGCTCCACAAAATTTAAATTATTAAATTAAATCCATATGTTTCGTCACTTGAAGTTTGAAACAGAAAAATATAAACCAGAATCTCTGACTGAATTGGGAACAGGTTGCAGTGTGGGAAATGTAGGATAGGATACGTGGTATAAAAGGAGTGCAATTTAAGGAGTGCAATACATACTGAGGTATGTGTAAAGGCATATTATACATATATTGCGTACATTTTGGAAAACAAGTGGCAATATTTGTCACCATAATGATTTTAACTCTTCCACCGATTTCCTTTCCACACAATAAATACAATTTTTGTAAGAACTGTAGTAAAAAAATCTATAAAACATTATTGGATTAGTGTTAGTTTACTCTTCAGTACCTGAGGAGTGAGTTCTGCCTCTGATTCTCTGGGAAACAGGAATGGGATTGTGTCTCTTCTGTGAATGAGCAGCAGCCACAGTCCGGTCTCTTTTAAACCTTTTTGGAACTGATTGATTTGAGGCCTTGTTCGTTCAATAACCTGCAGCAGAGGAGAAAAGGTAACACAACACAAAATAATTAACTGGCAAATCATCTCTATGGAAGATAATGAAGTGATGTTTTGATTCTCTGGTCTCTGCACAATCTCTATAAGCAGCGAATAAATGTGTTCTCATGTAGCTCACTTAATGATGCCAAAAAGTAGCTGTATATAAATGAGTAAGTCCTCATTACTATTGGCCTATATGAGAGGCAAATGGCCTTTGCATTGACTACTGGGTACTGTATAAATGACTATGAATGACAGATGTCTGTCAGTAGAAAAGTCGCTCTGACCAATTCTAAAGAGAATTTGAAATGATTGTCTCTATTAGAACATGATAAATGCTCTTTGGAATAATTAACATCATGTGGTGGTGAAATAATGTTATCTAATGACGGAGCCTTCATTGTGTTTAGCATGAGGGTTGAGAAGCTAAAGCAGAGAACATGTAAAAATAACTTTTAACATTTACAGCATGAAAGAGAATCTTCTCAGACAGCTGTTTCCTGTTGGTGGCATTTGGTGCTGGCAGGTTCCACGAGCGGCAGAGCTGATGGACGCAGTCAGATTCTTTTAATTCAGCATCTCCTTCAAGCTGGAAAAAAACCCAATTGGAAATATGTTTGTGAAACTGAGTGCAGTTTTTAATACTGAGTCTTGTAAAGGATATGGTGTCTATCATGTGACACGTTGGCCTCATTTAAACTCCCTTCTCACCATTTCGACTGCGTGACGGATGTCGAGGTCAGGGCAGTCTCGTATTGTCACAGGAGTCGTCTCCAGCGAGCCTTCAAAGAGAGTGTGCATAATGGCTGTGCTGAGTCCTGGGAAACTTGGGCCTTGGTGCAAGAAGGAATGGCCGATCATCCGGCCGGCGATGGTGAACATGTCCCTGTCGAGCAGTTCACGTGAAACTGAGGGAATTTGGTGATCGCGCTCACCTTCAAAGAGTTTCGTGATGGCTGCATTTCCTGTAAAGTTGAATGAGTAGGTTAATGAGTAGGAGGTATCATTTCTTAAATATGTTTATTTCAAACCTGCAAATTAGTTACAATATCACTTAAAACTTAGCTTGGTTCACTTCAGATAACAGACGGTGATTAGTGCTGCAGGTTCACCACTGATCAGTCTCAATGATTTTCTTGACTTATCAGTTAATCATGAGTTAATCAGTCGACCATAACTGATTGGTCTCTTCCATCTTTCCATTAGCTACACCCCTTATCCTGTAAGTGCTGCGGGGGGGAGTTGTAGCAAAATATGTAACATAGTTCTAGTTGTTGTCAGACATTTTAATTAAGAATTGTTACATATAATATCTTTAACCCCAACCTGCAGGTCTATGGACCAGGAGGAAGCAGGAGAAAAACCCAGGCGGACATGGAGAGAACATGCAAACTCCACAGAAAGACCCCTGAACCCTCTCGCTGTATGACGACTGTGCTAACCACTGCACCACCAGGGACTGGTAATCCTAACCTGGTATGTTAGTTACCTATTGTGTCAGTCACTGCTGTTGTTGTGAGTTGTGTCTAACCTAAGTTTATATGGAATCCACTTATAAGCTTGTAGATCACTGTCGACATCATGTGACGGCTGACTCCACTTCCTGTCGCCACATCCCCTGTGGACACACCCACATTTTTTTTTTATTTAGCAAAAATCGCTACTTTTAACCAGTGACGCTTATTTAACTCAAGAGTGACTTTACCTTGAAGTTTGCACTGAAGTGGCGACGCCCACTGGATGTTGTCTTTCTTGTAGAAAGCGACCAAATCTTGGTCTTGCTCCTGCTTGTCTTTTCTGATGTCCACATACAGAAATAGACTTTTTAAATCTTTGTTGCTGTGAAGAAGTTCGTGGCAAAATAGCTGCCCAGCGTGTTTTGGGTCTGACACTGTTCTCCATTTAGAGACTGAACCAAAAAAAGAGCAAAACAAGGACACAGAACATGAAAAGTTTGAAATATTCTCGATTCACAAATGAAAAAAGACAATTTTAGAAAACATTAGATTAAAGAAGCATATCCTGCCTGTGGTCCTTGTTGAAATGTCCTCAGCTTCCTCCATATTTCTGTGTATGTAAACGATAGGTAAGGGACAGGATTGATGGTGAATGCTGTGACAGTCCTGTGAGTGAACAGGTCTACCAACATGTCAAAATGCAGGGCTGATGTTTACTGCACTGCAGCTTGTCTTGACCCTCGGGCAAGAGGGAAAAAAGAGGCTCGTCAACTCCTCCTTAAATTAAAGAAGCCTTTTAGAGCAGAGGTGAAAAGAACCTCAAACAAAGTCCAGCTGCCTTCATCTAGCACTTAGAAATGCTCCTTAACTTCTGAACAATTTGGATCACCCAAAAAATGTTGCTCTTCAGTCTAAGGTACTTTGGTTTTGACCATTTGACTTTTCAGAAAAGAAAAGGATATTCTAACTAAACCTTGTTGTTGAATATATAGACATACTGTTCCCCCTAAAGCTGTAAACTTTCAAATGTATTTATTCAAATGAATATTCTTCAAATATTTAGAAATGACACAGACTTAGTTTCATTTCCTGCAGATTATTCAGCAGAAAAATGTCTACATCAGAGTAATAGTAAGAATCATCATTCTGTTCAGTCATAAATAAAGATACAACAAGCAGCAGGTACAGTGACTGTTGCTTACCTGTGAAGATCTCCTCTCCACTGCTGTCAGTGTGTTATTGTGGCTGGGTGTGAATTCAAGCTCCTATTGATCTAAGCTGGTTTAACTTGTCAGTACAGGTATTGTAAAAGCAGAAGAGCTCGAGACACTTTGCCTGAGGCAGTTCAAGTTTTTTAAATGGTACTTTTTAAAGGACAGTCAACACATTCCTTCTGCTTAGAGCTGGGCAGTATGGTTCAAGTCAATGTTACCAGAACATTCCTCCAATATCCCCCTTTTTCTTTTTACCCTTTTACCCTTTTTTTTCTATCACACTTTTTAAAAATTATATTGAAATATCAACCACATCTTTTCACAACATTTATTCGTGCTATTTACTTAAGTGTAAATATATATTTTTTCACTGTTTACCCAATTAAAAACTAAAACATAAACATTGATCACATGAAGACTGGGGGCCTGCAGCTGTGACCCAGACATGTATACAGTAACTGGTGGAATATAGATGCAAGGAATCCAAAACATTATCCAAAACATCTCCCATACTAAACACGTATAGTAATTCATTCATGATTCTTCGCCTAAACACAAAATTCGTCCCAGGAGCCATTTGCTGGAGACATTCTCGGCCTATAGCAGCATAAGAGCTGGTCCGAGACCGACCTGGAGCAGCTCTAACTATAAGCTTTAACAAAAAGGAAGGTTTTAATTCTACTCTTGAATGTAGAGAGGTTGTCTGCCTCCCAAACTGAAACTGGAAGATGATTCAACAGTAGACGAACTTGATCGCTGAAAGCTCCTATTCTACTTTTCGAGACTTTAGGGATAACAAGTAATCCGGGAGCGCAGTGCCCTAGTGGGGTGATATGGTACTATGAGCTCTTTAAGGTATGATGGTGCCATATTATTTAGGGCTTTTTTTAGGTGAGAAGGAGATTTTTCAATTATATTATAAATTTAAGAAGAAGCCTGTGTGGTAAAGCTAATACAGGAGAAATGTGATCTATTTTCCTAATTCATGTCAGGACATGTGCTGCTGCATTTTGGACAAGCTGCAGAGTCTTTAAAGACATACTGGTAGAGCCTAATAACACGGAATTACAAATATCAAGTCTGGAAGTAACAAAGGCATAGACACATTTTTCTGCATCTTTTTGAGACAGGACGTCGGCGGTCCTAGATATTAGTTTTAAATAAGAATCAAAGGACAAATCGGGGTCAAAGACACCGCCCAAATTATTGACGGTTTCACTGGAGGCAAGGGCAAAGCAATCTAGAATAGCTATTTCATTAGATAATGCATCCCTGAGGTGTTTAGGGCCGAGTTTTAGAACTTCTGGTTTATCTAAGTTTAATAAGACAAAAGTGCGGATCATCCAGGTTTTTATTAGTTTATTGATTACATTGCTCTGGTTATATTTACAAGTATAAGGGGGTGTCATCCGCATAGCAGTGAAAATATACTGAGGTTGCCCTGATGGTTCCTAATGGAAGCAGATTTACCTTTAGCCTCAGCGTACCCTCAAGTTCGGCCTGTAACATTGATTACAAGCCCAAAACACTTGATGGCGTTAAAGTGCACAGTTATGTCCCTAACATCCGCTTGTGGCCACTAAAACCTGCTAACATCTACTGGTAGTTGTTAACCTAAATTGTGCAGAAGACCTTCAAACGTAAAAGGGATATTCAACATCTCGTCCTATATTCTCAATAAGGTGAATAAAATTGGGCCGAGCACAGAACCCTGAGGAACCCTGTGATTAACTTTGGTCCGCACAGATGACCCATCATTAATTTGCACAAAATGGAATCGATATGATGAATAGGATTTGAACCATAATTAGGGTGGTTCCCTTTAATGCCAGTTCTCAATCTCTGTTATAAGATGTGATGATGCTGCACTAAAATCTAACAGGACGAGGATAGAGACAAACCCTTGATCTGAAGTTATGAGAAGGTCATTTGTGACTTTTGCCAAGACTGTCTCCGTGCTGTGATGACCTCTAAACCCTGACTGAAAGTCTTCATAGACATAATTTTTCTGGAGAAAGTCACACAGCTTAATTACGGCTTAATCCTGATGATAACGAGAGATTGATTGTATTCAGTAAAGTACTATTTATTAAGGACATAAATAACTACTGAACTATTACGGACTGAAGTAACTATGTAGGAATTGGGTCTAAAATACAAGTTGTGGGTTTATACGATGAGATAATTGAGGTCAGCTGATTAAGGTTAATCGGAGAGAGGCTGTCTGAATGAATAACAGAAGTCTCAGTTGTTCCTGATTATCTTTCAACCATGATTTTACACATCCATCAAGGCTAAACAGTGCCCTTAAATTTAATCAAGCTGAACCACATTGCACACACTCATAGATATCAGTTCTCTAGTTGTGCCTGATTTTATTCATCAAGATCCATGATTTATTTCCCTTATCCAATCTCACAATGTTAAAGGAAGTGGAAAAAAAATCTGGATCTGCACCTAAATTGAATTAGTTCTTCCCGGGGTCATGCCCCACCCCTCTTTCATGGAGATCAGTTGAGTAGATTTAGCATAATCCTGATTACGAACTACCCAGCAAGCAAACAGACCGGGGGGATTTCTCACTAATTCAACTTTCTGGATATGTAATGAAGTTTTGCAGCAGAAGAAATGAGCTAAAAACTTTAGTGCACACAGATATAATTTGCACATTTAAAAAGTTTTTGTAGCTTTTGAAATATTTTGTGTAGATTTTGTTTCACTGGGGGGAGGGGACACACTTTTGACCCTAAATTTAAGCCTGAGCTGACCAACCAATCAGCTTGTTTCCTGCTCATCATCTAGTCACATGAACCTCTTCATACAAATTCCAGCCTGCGATTTAGTTTCACTTCAGCTTCTTCAGGAGGATACAAATTCAAGCCTGCGATTTATTTTCACTTCAGCTTCTTCAGGAGCCAGAAATCCAACGGCAATTTATTCTGAAATTGCATTTTCTACTTGGATACGAACAGGGAACTGGTGACTTCCTCTCAGCTGAATCGGCCTGTTGTGGATCACTACCGCTCCTTGTGTGTGTGTGTGTGTGTGTGTGTGTGTTTGTTTGTTTTCCCCATCGTAGCGATGCTACACATCTGAGGTCCCGTGTTCCAGACGGGCAACACGTACCCCTCCCTCCGCCCCTCCCTCCGCCCCTCCAGATGCCCCATGGGATGACAGTAACACAAGTGTCCCATTGTCAAAACAGCGCTCGTCAGGGTCTCTGTCTCATGGGGGTGGACAGGCCTTAGGGGGACCTCAGAAGATTAGCTATGACATTAACCCCCTCCCCACAACACACACACACAGGCTGCAGCCGCTTGCACACTCCTACCCATAATCCATCTGTTATGAGTCACTTCCCGTTTCATTGAGCCACTGAGTCAAAGCAACAGATCATGTCAGTGTGTTTTTGTGTTTGTATTTGACTTTCGATTGTTAGTCCTGTTTCAGTTTCACGCATTTAAATCCAAAACTTCTGGGAGCTGGAAATACTGGAGCAAGACCGTGGCATTGATGTGAGTATTTGTCAATATTAATAAAGTGAGTATCATGGGCAGATTGTACTGTATGTTCGTGTAAGTGGGGGGAAGACAGTGGGGGGTTGTACACCATGTGTCCTGTATATGTGGGGGGAGATCTTACGCTCTCTGGGTAATGTACTGTGTACTAATAGCATTTATCAATTTATCATGGCTGGCTGATCAGGTGATGTATTTATTTGCGTCCTGCCGTTTAACTAGACGCATTTTCCATTATTTATGATTCTCTCGTCTCAGACAAAGTCAAGTGTTAGCGCGGCCGGTCGAGGCCTGATCAATACATGATCAGCTAGAGAGCTCTGAGGCTGCACTTAACCTCAAGATCAAGACTGCGAGGAGCCTCTTACACTCACAGTAAGAGAAACACACATCCTGGTTCTCAGTAATAACCTTATAAACAAGAATTAAAGCTGCTGATTGTACGTCTTAATCATAGAAAGCATTACAAACATATTCTTGTGGCTCTGGTACTGTTGTCTTCATTAAATATTCAGCAGCCACTGTCCCTGATGTCAGCGTGTCAAACTGTAAGCAAGCTCAGCTGAAATATGAGAAGAGAGAAAGAAAAAGAAGAGAGCCTGCAGGGGAGAAAGCGAAAAGCAGAAAAACAAAACAAAAAAAGTGCATGAGGTCCAGAAGTCAAAGTAAATCATTCTTATAATATAATGTTGTATGTTGTGTGCTCTATGTTTTTAGTATTTTGCTTTTTATGTTCATTTTAATGCTTGTAAAGTGTCTTTGTGAAAAGCACTCTATAAATATAATGTATTATTATTAATATAAGTAATATGAAGAAAATATATATAAAAAAATAATAATGATACTAATGATAGTTGTAATAAATAACATAATTAGCTCTACATCCTGCTACGTCTACCTGCTTCATCCGATGAGATATTTTTTTCTGTCTGTGGTTTATGAAGACAGACAGGCAGTCTGGAGGAGCAAGGTTCAAGGTCAGACGTGGACGCGTTACTCCATATATCAGCTGGACGTCAGTGTAGGGTTTAGTTTGCACATGTTGATTTCTCCTTTATTTCCCTCTCTCAATCCGCCTCTTCCCTTTCCATTAGAGGTGTGGGAGAAATTAGAGACGTGATGGATGAGCTGCTGCTCCTGCATGGAGCTTCATCCTGCACGTCACACGCAGGGGCGTGATTGTGTGTGTTTATGCACATTTTCATTTGTCGTCAGTGTTTCTATCATTAGCATATCTTTTCTTTTTTTTCATCCTGCTTTCTCTGACCACCAATTAGACCCTGAAAGCGGGATGATGGGTTTGGGCTTTTCACATTTGTGGCTACATCTGCTTAATTACCATGTATTACTCACACTAAACATGCAGCAGAGCTCAAGTTCATACACACACACACACATATGCACATCTCTCTACAGTTGGTAGGACAGTCATTGTATTCCCTAGCCCCTTACCCTAACCTTAACCATTACAACTAAATGCCTGACCCTAACCCAACCCTCACCCTAACCTAAACCTAACTTTAACCCTAACCCTAAAACCAAGTCTTAACCCTCAAGCAACCCTTGGAAATTGTGAGGACCAGCCAAAATGTCCTCACAATGATGGTATTGAACCAAAATTTGCCGTCATAACTATAGAGAGACATGTGCAGACACACACACACACACACACACACACACACACACATACAAGCCACATTCATCCAGCTAATGGACCAGCCTGTCTCTGCTTTAGCTGGGCTTGTATTTCACCTCAGAGAGGGAGGGAGTTCAGCCAATAGATCCATTACAGAGAGAGAGAGGGGATTGAGACTGTGATGAGGGGAGGAAAAGAGGGACGAGTGGGGCGGGGATTGGGATGCAGGCGTACTGCGGCAGCAGCAGAGCGGCATGACGTGCTAGAGGAGAGGAATGACAGACACACACACACACAAATGCACATGCTCGCAGCTCATGGGGTCTGCCAGGCAAAAGTAGACAGAGGCGAGACGCACTCAGCAGCATACAGATTGGAGACAAACTCACTTGATGCTTTGCATCCTGATGCACGCAGAGGGTGAGTATAGCCTGGTGCTTATTTTACATCAGTTATTTCTCTTCAGGCCTGTGTTGACTTGACTTTTGCTGCGTATTTGTGTGAATCGTGTCCTCTCCACCTGCGATTTGTTGAACAAATGAATGAAAACACTGCATCTCGATCTGTGAACATGTTGACAGTTGTGTCACAGTCAGCAGCCTAACGGAGAGATGGCAGCGGAGTGAAAGAGAGAGGCAAACGGACTGAAAGGCAGAGCTTAAGTGGGATGAAAAGAGGTGGAGAGGGGATGAGAGAGGTGGGGGTATCCTATTACCAGGGGTGACATGATGTGATCAGCCTGAGTCAGCAGAGGGGCTGTATGACTCATGCAACATACACACTGTGCATCTAATAACGATGTGTAGAGAGTGAATCAGAAAGGAGGGAAACTCTACGCACACACACAGTGGTGTTTATACTGTTGGATGTCTGGTTGTACTCTGTCCTGTTTAGTTTGTGGGTGCTTGTGTTTGTACCAGTATACTTGCTCCTGTAATGAGCACATCTGGAATGTGTGTGTGTGTGTGTGTCTGTGTGTGTTAGACATGCATCATTTTCCTAGGTTATGAGTGATTCACTCCCTCTGAAGACATTTTAAGATTCCTCAACAGATGACCTTTGCATGCTGGTTGCACTGAAAACCTTGTGACTAGCAGTTTTAGTTTTTTCGACTTCAGTTCAAGTGGTTAAACATCTCCAGTGAATGAACAGTTTCATAGCCCATTGTGTGACATGACAAGGAGTTAACGACACGACTTAAATGCTACGTTTTCAGGATGACAATATATGTGTCACTGTGGGGTCACTATAAATTTCCATCTGGATCACTTGACTCATTGTAACATAAACAGTTTTTTTTCCTGAAGTTTTTCATAGAGAGTGACATCAAAAGTGAGTCACTTTAGTACAAGCCCCCCTGATTGGGTGGAAATGTCGTTCCTGTTTGTTACAGCTTCCTGTCCTGGTGAATGGTGAGGCAGTGCGGACCAATGGGAGGGCAGCGGTGAGGATGCAACAGTGATCCAGGAAAAAGCAGCCCATTGTTCCTGGGACGTCGGAGAAGTGTGACCACCCTCCCTCCCGCCGGCTCTGCCCGCTCGAACCAACCGCTCACTGAAGGACTCACAACTCCAGTGACAGGTAAGATATTGACGATATTGATGATCTGACGCATCTGACATTTCATCGTAAGCAGTTTTTATGAGCTTCAGAAGCTGTCAACTTTTATGCTGCTGTGTTTTCTAACATGTTTTTTCCGGGTGTTTTCCTACCGCTTAGTGTCACATGAACACTGTGAACGGTTAATGACACACACATTATTGCTGTCGTTTATGTTGTTGCCATTTCAGACGTAATTACATTCACTTATCAACTTTCCAAACTGGGACACACACACACAAACACATGCACTGCTGATGTCCTTTAGTTCACACAGAGAGGTCTGTGCTGCCACCTCATTTATTGATTTTGTGATGAGTCAGAGAGTGTTCATCACAAGGCTCACCCTTGTGTGTGTCTGTGTATGTTAGAGTTAGAGAGAGGGTATTGATGTTTATTTGATCATTCAAATCTCAGAGAAGCTGAAGTAGTGTACTGTGATTATGAAGTTATCATCTATTGCCAGCTGCCACGCTACCTTTCCTTTTTCTCTCCTTCCAAGGAATACACACCTAAATTCTTTGGTGTCTATGGCTGAGGTTAAAACCATTTTATCAACTCAGTTAGAGCAGTTCCTCGCTGTTTGGAGAGAGGTGGAAAATGAAACAGAATAAGGGAAGTAGCCGAGAAATCAGTGTCCATGCTGGTGCAGTTTCCTACAATATCCAGGAGATGTCAGTACCAAGCTTACAGAATGACGGGACTGGTCAAACACAGTGTTAAGGTCTATGGTTAAGATTTATCCATTTTCATTACATTCAGCCGCAACAAAGAACAATAAATCATCAGTTATTCCTTTTTAGTGTATTATTGGGAATTCAATTTATTTCATTCTTTGTGTTTTTTTGTGGCAAGAATTTGCAAAATCTTCTGAACAGATTACCACGAGACCTGTTGGAAGGATGTGGTATAGGTCAGGGAAGAGGTCATTCAATATTGATCCAGGAATAAAGTTTTTTCACTTGAACATTGTGAGATAAGTTGTTGTGAAATTTTCCCAAATTTGACAGAGAATAGTTGTTGGGTCTTGATGGAACGAAATCAGGCATATGTATGGATTTGATATCTATGAGTGTGAGAAATTGTGTGCCGCTTGATTGAATTTAAAGGGGCTGTTTTGCCATGGCGAAGATACACACTCCATTAAGTTCCATTCTAGTTTTAAATGTGCTCTGTAACTAAGCTAGACTTAATGATCCTGTAAATTTTTAGACTCTACAAATAACCACACTCTCTCAACTAATTCCTTCAGCCTGACAAGCTGTTAGACGTACAGTGAAAGCATCAAGCCAACAATATAACCACTGTAGAAGCACTTACATAACAGAAAGATACCGAATGATCTTGAATTTCACGCCTATATGTGAACACATGACTCAGAGAACATAGTATGCGTGGATCAGGCTTGTGGTGCAGGGAAACATCACGTTATCTTTGAGGGATTTGATTTGCCACTTTTTCTACTAAGTTCCAGCTGCTGGGTTCAGTCAGCAGAAACGTCTTATTGTGTCTTTCTCTCTGGTTTCTCTCTTCGTCTGTACACATACACACACACACAAACATACATCCCCTCCACCAGCTGAGCCTCTGTATGTCTGTACGTGGGCTGCAGTAGTACCAGTATGACCCCTGCGTGTCCCAGGGGGAATAGCCAATTTCCATACTGATAGACACATAGCCAGACCGCACCTGTGCTCCTCGAAGCCCTTCCAGGAATTATATCAGACAGACAGAAATTCTGATGCTTATTAGTGACTCGACCTCCCAGGAGAACGAACAAGAGTAAAAGAGACGCAGAGAAATGGACACGGGGAGGAGGGGGAGGTTACGGGAATGATGAGGAGTAAGAATTTAGAGAGTGAAATGAGGATGGATGATCACATCTGTCTCTGTTTACCTTGTGCCGCATCACCGCTGCTGTATGCTGCTGCTGCACATTAGCATTGACTCAGATATGACAGAGCACCAGTCCTTGGCAAAACTGGTGAGAGGAAGGTCACTGTACAGAGACACTTTGCTTTGTTAGAACAGAAACTTTACTTTTGGGAACGTTTTGAGTTGTTGAGCTGCAGGAGTCAGACCCTTTCCACTGCGTGTGGAAAATGTGTGTGTGTCTGTGTCCTCCACATCACACTGTGGGAAATGCTGTGATTTAGATGCACCCTCAAATAATCCATCATGTCATCCTTGTGACTTTGACAGCTTAATTTGATACATCTCCGCTTTACTAAAGGCAGCTTCCCAAGTAGTCAGGAAGTCTTTGGCAGCAAAGTTTCTGCTTTTTAAGATATGCCAAGTAGGGCTAAGCGTTAAATCTGTGTATTTGTGAGCGTGTGTACTTGTAATGCTCAAATCTACTTATACGCACTGTTCCAAGACGAATGTGCTGTACAAGGGGTAGAAAGTACAAAACAAAAATGTAGAATTTACATGTAGCTGCATGTATTCAGTTTATTTATGTATAAAAATGAGAGAGGAGCAGCTGTTGTCTGCACAGCCTGCACATCTGGACGGCAACAGCAACATGATCTGTTTACTATAAGTGACACAGTCATAAAAGTGTAGGTAAAGTATTTTTCACTATAAATCCTTTAGATGGTCTTTAACAGAACGATGAGGAACATTTTTTATACTCAGACATTTTCTCAGACTGGACAAAAGATCAATATTGTTAGCCAGTCGGCTGTTTTTTCCTTCCACTGTTTGTATTGGACACGTGAATAAAACTTTAATACATTACCTCATCTGTAAACATGATTTGTGCCTGAGTCGCATCAGGTAGATTTTCATCTGCAATGGTGGTGAAGACCACTTCCATGATCCCACACTGCTTCACGATGTCATCAAGCTATGTCTTTTGTTTTGATTGAGAGACCCCGAGAGGCAGAAGATACATATTGTTAGTTTAATACTTAAGTTCCAAACAAATTGTTCGTCACAATTATAAATCGTATGTTTTTTTACACATTCAAATTAAAATAACTACACCTCCCCTCCTTTTTCCAACCTCACACCCTCGCTCCCTGCAGCAGAGCAGTACAACGTAGTTAAATTATATGATGGTACATGATATGTTTCACTTGAGCAACAGTCATTCACTGTGGTTTGCGTAGAACAGAATGGCACAAAGAATCAAGCTTGTCTTGTTCTCTGCAGGTCCGTTCTGAATGGGACACCAAGGAAAGTAACAAACAGGTGGAGAATGATCCCAGTCCTTCACTGAAGCTGTGTGTGTGTGTGTGTGTGTGTGCGTATATGAATTCATTATGTGGAGAAAATCAGTTATTTGAGGACATAACGCTGTGAAAGCAGCTGCTGGATGTTGCTGTGAGCTTGTGTCTGTGTGTGAAACTGTTTACTTCTAGCAGACAAATCTGATTGAAAATGCTCTGTGCTTGGCTGTAAATAAGCTCAACTCGTGGTTCACCACCACTCACTTTGTCATATGTGCTTGATTCACATGCTCCCATACCGCAGATGTTTGCTCTGATCTGCGTTTAGAACAGCCAGTACTAGTTTAATGGATTAGATTTATCCGAATGGAACTTTAATATAGTGTATCAATCAATAGTTAATGGATAACCAAACCTTTTTTTGGGCTGTGGTGACTCATAGTTTAATTGATGTCGATGTGCCTTCAAAGTAAAGCACCCACTTCACAGTCCAACTGTTTGACTCATAATGTCTCTCCCCTTGTGTTTCAGGTATGAGTGGGGGAGTCAATGTGAAGTCGGCCCCTCGTGGGCCCCCCTCGTCAGGAATCCCACTCCCACGTAGCCTGTTGCCCTCTTCCCCCAAAGCAGACCCTCGCCGGCGGGCTACTGACCTGCCCAGGCCCTCAAGTCAAACTCCTAAATACACTCCCACGCACACTCCCACGCACACACCCACTCAATCTCCTTCTCTTTGCCCACGGAGCTCCAGCATCCCTGGCCCTTCCTCCAGGGACCTGCTGGGAGATGCTAGCCTGAAAAGTCAACTCTTCCAGCGAAAGGGAAATCTAGCCGCTCCCCTGGTGTCCCGCTCTGCCTACAGCAGTCCGCTGACCCAGCGGCGACCACCACCACCACACTCCAAAGACACACTGGATCTGGGAAAACCTGCTGTGCCTCAAACCTCAACACAGTTACCACATAATGGCAATCACAATAGAAACACCTTCAGCAATAAGAACCAAGCATGGGGAGCCAGTAACCACTGTCCACGGCAACAGTTCAGCACAGGCGACAACTACAACTCTGAAACAGCAGCAGAGGCCATGCCCAGAAGAGAAGATCCTCCAGAAAACCAGTCAGCCCATTCCACCATGTTAAACAACGGTAACCTCCGCCCCTCTCTCGCTCACACGATCTATGAACACACCATCAGAGGTCGCAGCAACTCCATGAGCCAGTCCGATGAGGAGATGGGGACCTCTGAGGACAGTAGTCCGGCCTCCTCTCCCAGGCCCCTGCCACTGCCGCCCATCACATTCACACTGCCGGGGACGTTAAAGATGGCTGTTGATACTCAGGATCAAAACCTGGACAAGGGTGCTGCGTCCACAGAGACACCAAGAGTCAACATGGCTACTGTGGCCCCCTTCAGCTACAGGCGAGTGGCCCACATACACACATCACACACACGCAGGCACGTTATCATGACTTCCATCATGAGCACCCATTCTCTTGTCATCACATGATCACTCTCTTATCTACTGACCCACCCACTCACTCACTCACACACACATTCATACACACATATACACATACACTCACACACTCACACACTGGCCCCCACTCTGGATATTAAAGATGAGCCCCCAGAGGCCTGTTTGGGCCATTTCAGTCTAATTCCTCTGTATCTCTTCCAGTCATACATTTGTGTGCACGCATACACACACTTTGTGTTTTCTGGAGCAGAGTTGATTGTTGCAGTGTCTTCTTGTCCGCCTCTGGGCTCAGTCAATATACTGCTGCCGTGTCTTATACACCCACTATTATAAAGTGGGATAAAAATAAGAAGAGGGCTGGCCTTTCTTATATTGTATGAATGAAATTGATCAATCCATAAAGACTGAATCCGAGAGCAGAGAAATATTTTCAGTGAATTTGTAATTATACTATATTTTACAAGATAAAAAATAAAATAAAATGTTTAAGGCGGGAGCTGAAATTTTCAAGCTTCACTTTTACTTTTGTAAGGATGGAATTGTTTGCACTGCTTTGTGCATCATCAGTGATTTTGCTCTTATGGAAATGAATGTGCCACATCTGGGAAAGTCCATTTTCTCTGAATGTCACACCCAGCAACTCGTGTGTTTGATTCTAATCAGTGATATTGAGGTGATTTGCATGTACAGTAACCGATGTGCGATGGCTTTGCTGTGTCGACAGGCTGCAGGTGCAGGAGGGAGACTTTTCAGTGGACGAGCTGAGTGACTGCTCATCTGGATCCATAGAAGTCTGCTGCGATGATCTCACACCAGGTTTGATACACTTTAGAGAAATAATAATCAGCATCAACTTCTCTCTGTCTCCACTGTACAAATCACGATTTTTTTAGGGAGGCCAAGAGCTCTTCTGGCAGGTATGGGTGCCTTTACTTTCAGCCAGGGACATTTACAGAGACAGGGTCATAAACGGCGTCAGACAGGACATGCCAGCAGCTGACCTTTGGGTCTCATTGTGTAACCTGAATAGGCTCAGTGAAGACTAAGGAACAACCATTCTCTGTCTAAATGTGTGTCTGTCATGCTGCTACTCATCATTCCTGAGGAGCCATGTCTGAGGTTAGGTGGTGTCGTTTTGTGCGTGTGCATGTATTTGTGCATGTGTGTGTGCGTGCGTCGGCCTGGGGCTCTGCTGAGCCACAGAGAATGGATGGAGAGAAGGGCTCAGGATGTTAAGATGAAGAAAGACGACAGGGGTGATGTGGGTCAGTAATGGGATGAAATGGAAAACTTCTCCGACTCGCTGCCGGCCAGTATCACGTGCTTGTAGATTTTAGCCTCATCCGAGCGCTGTTTAGGAGTTTGAACTCTTCCTCCCCTCATGCTTTCTCTCCATCCCTCTTGTGAACTTCTTTCCCCTCCAGCTTCATTGACCTAAAAAGCCACACTCCCCACATGACAACCCTCCTTCCTTCCCTGTACTTCTGAGTAATGGTTTGCTCAGTACCCACAGCCATTGTCATGCGTCTCCGTTGTCGGTCTGAGTTGAGAGAGGCAGACATGCCTCAGAGATATGACTGTATCAGCGGCTTTGTGAATCATTTTTCTATGTGGTGATGCCTAGATTTGGAAGTTTCAAGATAAAGTTTGTGTGCTTTACACTTTAATGGCCAAGATCTCTTCTAGGATTTACACGTTATTTGTACAGTGTAGTCAGTGAGTATCAGAGCACTTATGTTTCTCTCTGTATGGCTGTAATTTTTACATTGGGTGAATGAATGAATGAAATGACAGTTTAGGGGCAATGTTGCAGTTCAGTGATCTTAGATACACAGACAAGGTCAAAGGTTAACACCCTCCTCCGTTTGATTTAAAATGTCATCATTTTCTGTTTAAGTCAGGAAGGCTGAATAGAAGAATTAAAATTTACACAATGTGATCCTCCCTCCGCTACTGTTACATCATATATGATCAAATAATGCTGCCACTCTGCTTATGTTATTTGTGTGAAATTGAAATATATCTTTGACACTGTATATAAGCTGTATGGATTATGTTCGAATCAGTTTGAAAGAATTATCTGCCACTTTTTGGAAAATTGTCAGCCCTAATAGAAACGCTGCTCATTCATGGGTTTGAATGGGTTGATGTCATGTGTTGCTGAACTGCATTGTTGTTGAGCTGCTTAACTGCCATGATTGGCTTATTATTATTATTATTATTATTGTTATTATTATTATTATTATTATTATTATTATTATTATTTATTATTATTATTATTATTATTATTATTATTACAATTTGTTTGTTTGTTTGTTTTTTACACAGAGTATGTTATGTCACAAAGACTTTTGCTTTGACTTTTAAGTTCTTTCCTCTATTGATCTGGCCTGTCTAATTAACAGATATAGCCCTTTAAAAGCATTTGGAGGTTTCAAGCAGCTGGTTGTGGAGAGGAGGGAGCTGGTGGTCAACCGGTCCCAGTCTATAAAGGCCCCTGGCTGTCTTGGGACTATGACTGTGGCCTTGTAATTGCTCCCTAGCAAGCATTAGACACAGAGCTAAAGTGTCTTAGACTCCTCTGAAGCTGCATTTACATGGAGGGTGGGCTGGCACAGTAATAACTGTAATTTAGGGAGTGGAGGAAGGGAGGGAAACAAGGGAGGAAGGCCGAGTTTTGGAGCGAAGGAAGAGAGGAGTGAGAGATGAAAAGAGGAGGCCAGCGAGGTCAGCGGGTTGATGGATTTTGGATTTCATAAGGTGGAAAGAGAACAAACGGCAAATGTGTGCAGGGAAATGAAAAAGACAGATTGAATGTTGGTTACACATTTCAAAGCTGAGGGCTCTGGTTGAACACACAAGGCCAAATCGTGATTTTGTTATGGTTCTCCCTAGTGACTCTGGTAAAAGAGTAGATTTCCCCAAACTGAATGTTTTCCGTATGCTCTAATTCACATTGATTGAATCTGCAGTAACATAATCAGCTCTTACGTTTTCTATCCGAAACCCTAATGAAGACCTGAACATTTTAAAGTGGCCGTGGCACCATGTGGTCTTTCAATTACGCCACTGACCTCCTGACCATGTCGCTCTCAGGAGAGGTGTATTTAATCATGCACTTGTGTGTGTGTGTGTGCGTGTGTGCGCGTGCACTGATGTATGCTTGTGTGACAGTAGACAGATGGTGTTTGAAAGATGAATGTGATGTGGACTGTGGATCAGTTTCCATCCCCTAGTGAGGGTCTGATATTCCTTATGGACACTCTTAAGTCTGCTCCCTCAGACACACTGGACAACACCCACCCACACAAATTTAGTGACATCATGTGACACTGACATTTACAAAAAAAATTAATTGTACAGTACAGGTGTTATTTTAAAAGGAATGGGCATGTGTTCCTACATACATTGATCATGGATTCCATGATTTGGTTCTTAAGGTGAACCAACAGTTTGAAAAAACTACTGGACAGATTACCACGAAACTTGTTGGAAGAATGTGGTTTGGGTCAGGAAAGGAAATTATGTGTGGATGAGCGATCAAGGTTTTTAATTTTTCAATATTTCCGTTGATTTCCCAGATAATTCATAGATTTTGATGAAATAATTCTGACATGTTTACTGATATTTACAGTATGAGTTTGTGCAATTTGGTGCAGATGCAAATACAAATCTGGCTCTAGAGAATATAAATGTGGTTTTCTAGGGGGACTGCTGTTTTGATGAATTGTGTTGCATTCTGCTGGCAGGTGTTTCTCATATTTTGTCCACCCCATTTATATCAATGAAGGGAGGCTGAATAATAGCTGTGTATGGGAGCTGCCAGAGAGTAGCACCGGAAGGCCGCTGTGTGCTGCAGTTTAATGTACGTGGGACAGTAAACCACACATGAATTTGAAACCAGTTAGTGCTCAACCCTGAAGTATTTTCTTCGATGGAACAGAGCTTTTCTCTGGAAGCTTCCAGGACCTGTCTCATATGAATTGGATGAGAAAGTCCCAAACAGTTGGAACAAAAACTGAACGTCATAACCATCATGAAGGAAGGATTTATTGCAGGACTGCATTAGTTTTAATCTGGATATGCAATAATTCTTATTTTTGTGAAAACAGAAAAATAAAGAAAGGACAATGATGATATTTTAAACGGATTAAATTTATCTAAAAATTACTAAAAGTTTAATATTTACTTTGCTCAGGCTGTATATATATTATTATATTTTTTATAAAATGTCAACATGTACACTATAAAACACCGTGGAGATACTGTTGATTTTGACTTCACTTTGTGGATCCCTCAAATAAAGATCTAAATTCTGAAACAGCCACGTACCATTTACCCTCAGGCAGATAAATCTTTATCTGAAGGGAGGAAATCAGCTTGCAGTTTATAAAATGCATGTTCACCATCTCTTTAGTGCCCCTGGACAGTGTAGTGCATATAGCATGTTGATAACCCCCTGGCTGCATCTACTCTTAGACAGTACATAATCCTCTTTGGCCAATCTAATCAGAGTCACATATGCCGATTTGGCGTTCGACAGTGATGAGTGGATTAGTAGCTTTGGGAAGATGATCAGACATAAGCGTGAACTAGATTATGGCCTTGCTCATCACCAGGAGTGGGGCAGTAATCACTATTTAGAGTTTAATGTCATGTCCTACTCTTCAATTGACCCGACCGTTGACCTGCCAAAGGTTCTGTAGTGCACTGCCAGGACAGCTGAAGTGGAGGCCCAGTTATTTATGTTGGGGTTAGAAATTTAATTTGATGGGGAGGACATCACTGGAGTGTGGGAACTGTACACTTGAATGCACATAAGCGCACATGAGTAGGCACACGTACATACGTGAATAAACACAAATTCACACAGACTCACTGAGAAGCTCCTTTTTCCCTCCATCCGTGTAACACACTTTACCATCCAGCCCTTGTGTGGCAGAGACAGAGCCGCCACCACCTCCTGGGAAATGTCCTCACTATCTAGGAGGGATAAGGGTGAGTTGAGGAATGGGCGAATTAGTGCACATCACACACAAAATCCTTTTTGACCTCTGAGGTGACTCCCAAAGCGGGGAGTAGAGTCATGGAGTCAGTCATGTGCGTAACCTGCCTGTTCCTCAGTGGGACCGCACACACACACACACACACACACACACACACACACACACACACACACACACACACACACACACACACACACACACACACACACACACACACACACAGGAATGGACTCACAGGCACATCTATCTGTCAAATTAATAACCCATGAAGAATCAAGCACACACTCGCATGCCAGAATATGAGCACAGAAATTTAGGATGATGTTTTCCCACATTTATCGTATTCTTCTAGTATTCATTTTTTAAAATATCACTTCTACTGAACATCTTAATTCAGAACGAGCGGTAATTTTTCAATTTACAATTACATGAGCGAACATACAAACACATGTGGATGATATCCATCGCACCACGCTGTAACCAAGCAACCAGCCTATGCAGCACAGCATTGTGGGATACCCCCGGGAAGTGTGCTGAGAATGTCAACACTGCCGTGTCTGCAAGGGAGAGTCTACAAAGAGCGGCCCCTTTTAAAAAACACACACAAAAGCAGACAAATACATTTTTCCGCGTACTTTAAGATTTTCCGGTTTGCTCCATGATGTTTTTCAGCTCTGAGCTGATTCGGGATTCTCCCTGGGAGAGATTAACATTTGGGCCTGCGGGATCAGGAGTTGGAGTGACTGATACACTATTGTCATGCATAGCCTTTAAGTGGCTGAATTGCCCAAATGCCTCAGCCAATGACTCATGCTGTGCATCACCAGCTGAGTGAGACCACCATAGAGGCGTCATTGTGGAAAAAACTCCCTCCCTCATTCACACATACATTTCTGACTCAGTTTTGAAATCCGAATACTGTATGCATCCGATTGCTGCCTCTGTGTGTGGTGTGTAAACAGGACATTAATAGTCATGTCATTGTGTAGGTGCACTACCAGCGTGTGTGTGTGTAACTGTGAGCCTTCCCTTGTGTATGAATGTGTCATGGTCTGCTATTCTTCCCTGTGTCCTGTGGACTCCATGCATTAGTGTGTTAGCGGACATAAGCAACTGAGCAGGAGTGGTGAGGCAGGATATCCCCTCCTTGTCTTACAGGCTTCCTCTGCTCCTCTGGCACACATACAGAGATCCTTCCTCACCCCATCCTCTTCCTCCTCCTCCTCTCACTTTCCTTATTGTCTTGTTTTCTTCATTATTATTATCACATTCTTACATTCTTTCTACTTTTTCTTCATGAGTAACATCCAGGTGGTGGTCTGCTGTCTTCTTCTCGACTTGGACTGTTTCTCCATCTTCAATTCTCAGTCGCACTCTCTCTTGTCATTTTTCTCTCACATCTCCTCCCGTTCACGCTTGTCTCATCTTTTTTTTTTGTACGTACACAAAAAAAGGCAAAAATAGAAGATCTAACAGGGATGGAGTGACGGCAGGGAGTGGGTGAAAGTGAGAATGCCATCTGCTTAGTCGAATGGGAACCATTCCTTTTAAAGATTAAGTCGCGCTGATACAATTAGTTACTTTCAAAGCAGCAGAGCTTTCCTCTTCTCTCACAGTACTTTTCCTTTTAGAGATGGAGACCTTGTGCAGCCTGGTAAACACGCATATAATGCACCACAAAGTGTGTGTGTGTGTGTGTGTCCAACTGGCTACATAACTGCTCTGTAGAAATATAGTGGCCAATCTGTTCCAAACTGTTTAAAGATGCTCAGGCAAATATACTCATGCAAAGTAGTGGGCCACTCTGCCTCTTTCTGTCTGTCAGCCTGTCTGTCTGCCGGTCTCTCACTGTGTTTTCAATCTATCCATTCATCCCTATATCTCTCATGTCGACCTGTCTCACTTACCTTTGCTTAAAAGTTTCTTTATGTGTCTGGGACTGTTTGCCCATCATTGCAGCAAATTTCCCCAAGGCTCCAGCCACTGAGGTTAGGCCACAAACCTGTTCACACACACACACACAAACTGAATGTGTGAGCCTGCTATGCACTGCATGTGTAGTTTAATTCTGAGTGGTGGCAGTCATCACACTCAAACTGCCAGCTTCTGTGATGTCAGGCCAGATTGCTCAGGTCAGTCAGTCAGACTCCCTGGTGTGTGTGTGTGTGTGTGTGTGTGTGTGTGTGTGTGTGTGTGTGTGTGTGTGTGTGTGTGTGTGTGTGTGTGTGTGTGTGTGTGTGTGTGTGTGTGTGTGTGTGTGTGTGTGTGTGTGTGTGTGTGTGTGTGTGTGTGTGTGGAGTTAGAAACTACACAGAGAGGGACAGAATATACTGTATGTTTACATCAGCCATATATTAAAGTGATTAGACTGTGGAGCCAGAGAGACGAGCACTGGAACAAACAAGCAGCTGTGTGCCACCAACACACACTTTACCTGTGTGTCTATGTGTTTTCAAGAAAACCAACCCATGCCTTTGCCCCTCGTGCATCTGTGTGCCACACAGACCTGCCTTGTACGCAGTCACTCTCGTTTGACCAACCTTAATCCCTCATCAGGGAGGTATAAGAGCTGAGGTACAGCACCTATTAGCCTTAAATTACGTCCTTTACCCCCCCATTGGCCTACGACTGGCCCCCAGAGCCCCCATAACTGTCACCTCACAGCTCTGGTCCCGGTGTGGCATAACCGCTTCAACATTGGTCCTTTATTAAAGCTTGCTGCTTCGAATGAATGGCTTCAGCCTTTACACAATAAAACAGCTAATTTATGTCTGTGTTTTTGTCTGCTGCTCAGCTCCTGTATCACACACACTCATTCAAGGCCAGATGGATTTAAGGTTGAGCCTTAATGTGAGTCGTTGTCATTTTTAAGTTCAATTGGCGCCAGTTTGGTCACTGTTGAAAAATAAGCCGTTTTTAAAGCACCTCTATAATATTGAGTGTAGCAAACAGAACATGGTTTGTTTTCTCTCTGGTTCAGAGTCAACCGATTTATGCAAATGGTAGAGAAAATGGGCTTTAGCCCAAAGGCTGCTTGTCTGAAAACTCCTTCCAACAGTTGGAGGCCTGATATCATCATAGCTGCAGGCATCGCTGCCTGCGTACACGAGGAAGTGAGCTGCACTAATGGAGCATAAACTCCCGTTAAAACAACAATACCTGTGTGCAGGCAGGATGCATTAATACACAAGAACAAATTATACAACAAACGGTGGTATTGATTATTAATGAGTTGAATGACTTGTAATGCTCTGTCATCATGATTACTTCTAATGGAAATAAAGTTAGATGAGAAATGACGCCATCGGGCTGTTTCTCCGTCTCTGTTTGAGTCTGTCTCTTATCGGATGCACTCCACCTCTGTGTTAGGAGGAATTACAAGAATAGATCCTCTACAGCGCATTGAAAAAATATGCGTCCCCTTCCTGATGTTACATGTTTCAGAGCAGCATCAAATTAATTTTAAAGTATTGATTTTGTATGTTTTGTGTTTTATCTACTGTATATCTCATGGGTGTGGTTCTCATATGAGCCAATACTGGTTTCTACCACACCCCAAAGCTTCTTTTACACTTTATTTATGTATTTTGTGTTTATCCTTTGTGAAGTGTACAAAAATATATTTTAATATTAAACAAAGACAACACACCTGTTACCACAAAAGGCAGTTTTTAAATGATGGTTTCATTTATTGAAGGAAAAAAGCTTTCCAAACCTACCAGTCATGTGACATCGTAATGGCCCACTCAGTTTCTACATCAATCAATTAACCAAATTTAATTGATAATTGTTTTTTTGTGATTAGCCGCACCCAGAAATTACTCCTATATCCTCCTTGGATCGGCTCCAAATTTTAATGGGTACTTTCTTGGCTCATTCACCACCCTTCCACAGAATTGAATGGAAATGGGTTCAGTAGGTTTTGAGTAATCTACTGACAGACAAATGGCAAACAGAACAACCTCCTTGCCAGAGGTAGTTGGTTAGTTAATCTTTAACATTTAACATAAAAGTTAAAATATAAGAAATCAGGAGGGAGGTAAATACGTTTACACATCTCGGTAGTTGTTTGAAATCAAGGATCTGGTTTGGACAGGGATGAAGATGATGATGATGATGATGATGATAATGGTGATGGTGAAACATGGGAATGATGAAGAGGATGATGAGGGTGGAAAAGAGTTCATCTGAGTTGCTCCTGTGTTGAGTGGGAGAGCAGAGCGATGAGATGACGTATAGCTGAACGTGCCAGAGCTGTATCTGTGGTCCCTGGACGGGCGCTGTGGCTTCTCTGGGCCTGTCTCATCAATGTGACACACTCATGGAGACAGACCCGCGCACACACACATTTGTACGCATGCAGGGGAGGGTAGACAAAAATATATAGACACCAACACACTAACACGTGCATTTGTTTTAAACCACTGAAGTATAATGTGCTTACTGATGGACTGTCATTCGGGTGAATCTATACCCAGCATACTTAACAGCCTGTGCCTCTATGTAAACTGGGGGAGGGGGGTCACCATACTGGAAATCTGAAAGAAGAAAGCAATTGAGAAATGAGTGGTGGAGATGACAGTAGAGGCCATTCGAGGCAGGTGAGGGTGATGTGATCATCACTTGAGGTGGGTTGCCTACAAATTGAAGCGTGTAGGAACTGACCCATGGCATGTGGCGTGTGTAGGACTGTTGGGTCTGTGTCCTGTTCTGATCCTGCAGCCACGACTGGTTTTCAAATAATTGGAATCAGATTAATCAAGGGTGGGCCACCTGTGATTAGGACTCGTAAGAAACTCTGAATGTGAATGGATGAATGGAGAAGCTAATGTGATTCTAAGAGATTGCTGCGTGTCTGCAGCAATCTTTAGGTCTTTCTTTAGATCATTATTTCTCTTTTCTTTCTTTCTTTCTTTCTTTCCCTCTTTCCTAAGCTTTTTCCATCTTTTGCTCTTTCGCTCTTGCTATCTTTCGCTCTTATGCTCTTTCTTTTGCTCTAATGCTCTTTAATTAGTTTTTTTGTTTTTCCTTTCACAAAGAAAGAAAGAAAAGGAATAACAACAAAGGGATTAAATAGCAAAGTGGACACAGAGAGTTAAAGGGAAGAGTGATTTAATGAGTGAACATTTGAAAAGGATGTAAAGAAAAAAAGCTGTTGTTGCAACGTAGGAACAGGGAGGATGCTGGTAATTTATTGCCGAGCCCTTATGTTCACACTCAAGGGTGCGCAGCAAAACACAGCATCTGTGTGTGTGTTTTAGAGAGAGATAGAGAGAGAGGGACAGGATCAGCGGCTGAATCAGCCAGTGGGAGGAGAGAGAGAGACAGCGAGAAAGAAGGAGGGAAGGAAATAGGAAGAAGGAGGATAGGGGAGGGTGAATGAGCCAGGGGGGGTTGGAGTGAGCAAACCAGTGAGTGAGCGAGAGGTCGAGGAGAGAGAGAGAGAGAGAGAGAGAGAGAGAGAGAGAGGAGGAGGAGGGATGTTGCTGCTGCTGCTGCAGCGACTGTTCCTCCTGTCAGTCGGCTGCTGCTTGCCTGGTGAGCAGGAGGGAGCACAGAGGAGGAGACAGAGGCTGGTCACTGCTGCGTTACGCTCCTGCAGCGCTATTGTCATCTCTGTGGACGCGCTGTGAAAGAGTGGATTTACAGAGGCCAGACACTGATCTGCAGATTCATGGATTACCAGCAGTGAGTAAGGGTGACTGCCACACTGCCACTCCGCTAACCCACTCATCATTTTCAGGAGAGGGGTGAACCCACAGTCTCACACAGTGGGGAGTCTGGCTCAGTCTGGACCCAGAGGAGACAGAGAGAACAAACCAGACAGTGCTGTTGTTTTTTCCTTCATCTCTCATTCTCACCTCTCCATCCATTTCTTTCAGTCTGCTCGTTTGTATTTCACAGTGTGGCACTGATGCTTTTGCTTGGCTCTCTGCAGGGGGGATGCTGGAGGCTAATGTGGCTAACATTAGCATGACGGCGAAGCCCAGAGAGCTGAACCTCAGGTCTGCTGCTGCTGTCTCCTGCCAGGATACTTCAGCCCAGGCCATGGCCTCTAGGAAGCCCCCGCCCAAGCCCTCTGCTCTGCCCCAGGGACCCTCGCGTCCCTCCGGGTCAGAGCTCAAAGTCTACCGTCCCTCCTCGGGATCTATCCCAATTCCCATCCCCAATCCATCCGGCCTCCGCAAGCAGCGATCACTCAGCAACTTGTGTGTGCTCACTGATGCTGAGAAGAAGCTGCACCTGTACCAGTCTCAACGGTGGAATGATTGTACAAACCGGCCTGGCGCTGGCGCCAACAAGGCAGGACAGACTAAAACAGGTCCTGCTGCGGCCGGGAAACCGCCTCTCTCGCGGACCCTTTCGAAGTCAGAACAGTCTCTTTTCCAGGGAAGACCCAAACCTCTCTGCTCCCCAGCTGTCACTCCCAACACCGGCAAGCCGAGTCGAATCCCTGCCCCTGGTAAACCACGGGGACCTTACGCTGAGGTCAAGCCCATCAGCAAGGCCTCTGAGGCGGGACAGAGTGCAGACATAGACCCCGCTGACCACCCAATTAAAGCTAACTCCAATGGAGCTGGGAGCACCGGGACTTATGGGAAGAAACTAGGGGAGAAGGTGAGATCTGCATCTCTGTCGACAGAGGACAAGAAAGAGAGGAAAGGGATAGAGGGGGAAGACGACAAGAGCTTTCTGAAGGTGGACCCAGAGTTGGTGGTGACGGTGCTTGGGGACCTGGAGCAGTTACTCTTCAGCCAAATCCTCGGTGAGTCCATGATCACTACCCAATATCCTGCATGACAACACACAGGTGCAGTCCGACTGTTCATCACGTAGAAACACATTGAGTAACATAAACATCCCCTCTGCTCTCCACACCCAAACTGTTCCCTCCAGCTCTGGACCTACAGCATCAACAGGGAATTTTAAATGAGTCTCTATTGCAGCAGAGCAAAATGTCAGTGTGTTTTTTTTAAGTGCTTCTCACTACACGATGGAGAGAGACTCGCTATGTAGGTGGGAATAACCTCCCTGCTTTCTTTGTATCACTGTGGCAGACAAATGTGCTTCGTCCATATGAGCAAATTGATTTATGATGTACGTGTTTGCTCAGATTTGTGTGTGTGTGTGTGAACTAGCATTGTGTGCTCCCATGAATCAGCTGAAGCAAGTGCAGGGCTGACATTGTTTTGTCGTTGAATCATTAGCTAGCGCTGGAGTGTTTTTGTCCCAGTCTAATCTGACCCACTGCCACAGTGAGCTAGATATAGATTAACCAATTCATACCTCTCTCTTTTTCTTTCTCACACACACTTCTGCATCCACAGCTCTGTCCATCCATCAGTCCCCACATGTGTGTGTCTATGTTTGTTTGTATTTGAGCGTCTACTCGGCATGTTTCCCATCAGTGCTGCAGTCGTAGCATCGCCTGGCTCACACCAGAGTCAGCCATTCGTTAATAAAGGCTGTGTGAGCGGCACTCGCGGGGTGTGTGTGTGTTTTCGCTCGGTAAATAAATCGGCTGCATATTGAGCCAGGCTGCGGGTCACAGTGGGCCACATATTTAGCCTCGCTCCACACCCTCACCCCTCCACCTCACCCCTTCCTCCCCCTCCTCTCTAGTCCCATTGATCTCTGGGCCGCTGACAGATGGTCACTATCCACCACCACGTCCCCACCTCCTCCGCCTGTTACCGGGGGCAACGTGTGGGAGAAGAGCGGGGAATCTGGGGGGGGTGGTGGCATGGACAGGTAGTTAGCGAGCTAACATGCACACACATGCCTCTATAAACACTCACGTCACACACACACGTCACACACACATGATGGGGGGGCACCACCAGGTCACACTGTATCGCCAAAGTTGTTAGTTTGGATTTGTATTAGGAGAATACAGGCAGATATGGTGTCCTGGTCAAACCAGGGTCTGAATCTGCACCTTTCATCCATTATTCATTCTATGTTTCTCTCTCTCCATCTATTGCTCATTCTGTCTCTATCACTCCCTCTCGGCAAGAGCAGATAGCATCAGAGAGCAAGGGAGATGGCGAGTCATTATATCTGGATTGATAAAGAAATAATTTTCTGTCTAGCATTGTCCCTCTCTCTGTCTTCTCTCTCTCCCTCTCAAGTTATTTCTCTTCGTCTCTTTCTTTCCCTCTTCACAAGCTTGCCTCCCGCAACTCAGCCCCAGATCACAGCTTGTATGACCTTGCCCCTGCAGTTTTTAGAGTGTGTGTTTGTACTGTACATGATATGTGTGTGTGCGTGTGTGTGACCTTGTTCCTCTCCTTGTTGTGATGTTGCTGGCCACACCTACGTCAGGCAGCCAGGTAGGTAGGAGGGAAAATCAGACGGACTAAAAATAGAGGAACAAACACAGAATAGAGGTTAATGGAGGTAAAGTGAAAAGGGCAGGACTTCATTCACAGAGGGAGATAAATGAGAAAGAGAGAAAGAGACAGAGACAGAGACAGTCTCCATGAGATAGAAAAACACTGGAGTAGAATAAAGGTAAAAGCCGGTGACCTAATTTTCTAGCATCCCTGGTGACCGCCTGTAGCTTTGGGTCATTACAGTCTACCACAACCTGCCAGATGTTTATCATAGAAAACCACTGCAGGTGTGTGGATTAGTTATACTGTGTGTGTGTGTAGTGTGTGTGTCAGTGTTCGGGAGAGGTTAATTGTAACTTGCCCTGTAGCTTGCAGCTATGGGCTCATCCTTTATCGTATCTGCTTCTCCATTTCCGATGGGACGAGCAGCTAATTGGTTTCTGCTCTGTGTGCTCTGTCATAGGAAGATAGATTATGAATGTCCGATGGATCATTCCCAGTGATCCGCTCCTCCTCCCTTTCCCCATGCATGGTCCCATCTTCTCCTCATCTGCTTCCTACATATATTAAAGCCATGTGTCCCAGCACGGCACGATATTATACTGGATGTGATGATGAATCTAGCTCGACTCGGTCATAGCCTCCTGTACTGCAAGCTACATATTATCTGTTGGCTGCAGGGCGTAAAATATAAGCCTGAGTCTTGTACATGTCATATTGCATGACAGTGAGCAGGATGCACTGGGACATTGTCTTTTTGAGACAAGGCTACAGCAGTGGGCAGATAATGGAGGACGCCAAGGAGGGCTAATTGGAATGTATAACCCAAGATAATCAGCTATTCATGTGCACACACACACACACACACATGCACACGCACACACATACATGCAGAGAAGAGGTCTTCTAGGTCAGGTTAGGCCTGATTTAGGATTAGTGTCAGTGTTATCTGTTTTTCTTTAATCGGACATACATGTTTAACCACTGAGCGATCAAGAGCTTTTTTTCTAATTGGATTTTAAGAATTACTTGACTTGTGTGTCCATAGGCAGCAGTACATTCAGCAGTAATACACTCAAATGCTGCATGTCTTATAAGATACTAGTGCTGTGCCAATTCTAAACCTGCCTGTTGGGAAAGGTAATGCTGGTTGTAAATTTCTTTCTGAAACTTTAAGAGGGACCTGCAGTAATTGAGCTGCAGCAAGAGTAAAGTTTGGTGAAACTCAACTCAGTATACATCCGAACTGGAGAATCAGATGCCATTGCCATTACAGAGCTTTTTTTTTTTGTTGTGACTTGATTCTGAAGATTTTGTTGGTTGATTAACAGATTTTTTAAATAGTCAACAATGTAATGTATACAAAAATTACCCTAGTTCAGTAAATCATCCAGACTTATAAGCCACACACGGTAATAAAGCAAATCCAGTTTAGTTTATGAAAAACAGTGATTATAAAATCTTCACTGCAGATAAACCAGGCAGGATGAACGCAAAGTTTTCTAACTTCACTCTGCACCATAGACTGTTGGAAAAAACTCCACACAACGTCCAGCACACAAACAATAAAAAGTGAGGTCTGTTTGAAGAGGACTCACTCATGTCAAGAAATAATTTGGAAGTAGCTCTGGAGCATTAACACATTAACACTGCTCTAGTATATATTTTATTTTATTTTTATTGAATCATCCAAATCGCACCAACTGATGAATTATATGAATTAAGTGAAGAAAGATTTCGTTGTAGTATGAAGGTGAAAAGTTGAACGGTGCTAAAGATATGCGAGCCGACAGACAGTAGATAGATATCTTGTCAACCGTATTAGCATTGCTCTACGTAGAAGAAGGAAACTCCATTTGTGAAATCGACCTGAACGGCACCTTGTAAAGCATATAATGTGTAGATTTCCCTGGTAACCTAAAGCGCTGAACCTCAGATGTCTCCCACTAATGACAGCTCCCGGTCCCATCCAGCACCCATAATGAGGTGTGCAGCAGAGGGTAAGCTCCCTAAAGCAGCGGCCTTTCCCCAGCATGGGGCAGGCATGGTTTAGAGGGGATCCAGTCTAAAGACACCAGCAAGCATCCAGATTAGGCCCTGCATAAAGATAATGAGAAGATTCAGCCTCCGGTCCACTAATCACAGATCCATCGCCCTGGAAAAGGCCAGCCACCGAGACTAAAATGAATTACAGATTAAAGCTAAAAGGACATCTGCTTGGAGGGAGATTTTGGTATTTAAGGGGAATTTTAGTTTATGAAGGATCAGAAGGAGAATATATAGATTTAGTTTAGAAGATTGGATTTTGGTGTTGAGCTAAAGAAGTGATTGTACAAACTGGTGGAAGAGAGCTAAATGCAACTCTGACACATGGATGCTCATAAAGACTCCACTACCAGCGAGCATGTTTTTTTTTAGAGTGACATTTGTGTGTGTGTGTGTGTGTGTGGGGGGCACATTTGCGTGACTGATGGTTACTCCTGCATTCTTGTCAGCTGTCTGCGGAACAATAAACCCAACAGAGAAATTGCCAAAGCCTTAAAAAGAAGACACACACACAGACAAACAAACACACACACACACATAAGAGAACTTAACAGCGCTGCAGGAAATAACAACAAAGAACCGCAGCTTTAAAGCTCACACATGCTCACACATGCACATTCAGTGTGTGCCACATTCAGTCACCGATATCCCATCCTGTCTGCTCCCATGTATTCATCCTCTTGGCCGTGGCCGAGGTATTATTCATCATCGGGCCCTGCTTTGGGATCACAGTGCTCTAATGTGATGTGGGTGCGGACAGAGCGCCTGGTTCTACCCCGAGCTTCGCTGACTGAAGGATTCAGGGCAGTCATCCTCCCAATCGAGGCGGTGGTGACAAGCCGAATGAAACAGGCGCCCAAGGAGAGCGAGGAATAAAAGCGTCATTCCAATTCCCTGTCTCTCTCTCTCTCTCTCTCTCTCTCTCCCGGTCCTCTCTTCCAACTCTGATGCGAGTTGATGGGTAGTAGTGCTCCGTCACCAGTCAGACAGCAGAGAGGATATTTCTGGTACAAATGATTCAGGAGGTGGACAGAGGACATCTTTTCATGTGACTGGGATCAAAAGAGTTTTCACATGTGTGGATGCATGGATGATGATGCATTTTTCTCTATACTTTTGTATGTGTGTGTGTGTGTTTGTGTGTGTGCTTTTGTCTTTACAGTGCTTTGTGGTCAGTCTCTGAGGACTTAATGCAGGAGCCATTGCATTAGTGCTGTCTGCTTCCTGCCGTCTTCCTCCTAAATCATATTAGTACTGTGTTTTTGTCCAATCAGCTCTTACACACGCACACACACATGCAGGCTGCAATACAAAAGCTAGTTATGTAATTATATCATGTACAATGCACTGTAGTCTGTACATTTTCCAGCCATCGGTATGACCGTAGCAGTTTGTATTGTTGAATGAAAGATTTAAATGTTTATTGATGTTACTTCAGCACTCAAACTCCCACTTAAATTACTTAGAATGACTGTCACGGGAGAGTTACCTCTAAATTGCTACAGCCAAGAAACTACTTAGCTTTCGATTTCATGATGAAATAGAGAAGATGGATAAGGAAATTACAAGATATTGGCCATTAACATTCCAATCATTCCGGAAAATACTATTACATGCCCTTTTCCATGTAAACAACTTTACATTTAAATGACTGCAAGTCCCACGGCTGCTGACGTATCCGTCTTTGATTCGTGTCTTCTCTGACTAATCTTAACACAAACGTGGTGTATGTTTACAAGTAGAACAAAAAAGGGCTGGACGATACAGCCCAAAATCTAATCAAGATAAAACTTTTCATATCAGTGGATGGAGATAATTATAATGATAAATATAACATTACTATTTTAAATGTAAAGCTAGGTTTTGTTTTTTTCTGAGCAGGGAATCAAAAACACTTAAACAGTCTATTGCTATTAATGAAAATCATATTGCAATAATTATTGATGTATTGATCAGCCCTACAACAAAATATACACTATGATACAATATACTTAAACCTTTGAGGTCCGTGTGTGAGTGGGGGTGAAACCGAGAGTGAGTTATGTAGGCCACCTTGTGAGGAGAATACTTAGATTTCATCTATTTCTGTTCTATCTGTTCTCTCTTGAAAGGTCTTTGATAAAAGTGCTCATTGTTACTGATGTAACTGTTTGTATGTTCTATCTGCTGCAGGGAAACATCATCATGTGCACGCACGCATGCACGCACGCACACACACACACACATCTGACAGTCTCATGATAATTATGGTTAGCTTACACTATTTATAATGCTAATGCTCTATCAGTAGTGAAAACTGGAGCCAAAGCAGCAACAGATCTGGGACCAGCTGTTTGTGACACCTTCACTGATCCTTTGTTTTTCTAAATATATACAGTAATATATACAGTAATATACCCCATCACACGTTCATTGGTTACAATTCTTTTTGGAGGTTGTTGATCCATGCTCTCAGCAGATCTCTAAAGTCACATAAGAAAGTTGTCAGGCTTGAATTGAAAACAGAATTTCTGCAAAATGAGTGAGAGTGAGGGAGTCAGGGCGAAGCGAGCAGCCCCAGATGTTCTGTAAACAAACACGACAACAGCAGGCACAGAACAAAATGCAAACACACAGCAAGTGCAATAACTTTTCAGCCAGTACCATGCATATTGAGGCAAACACCCTTTCAATATTTTGGGTTTTATTGCACTATGCTGTCTGACAATATTGATAGGAATGGAGTACATTGATATGTCCAGCATTTGGTTTCCTGCATATCAGGCTTTTGAAGATGTCGCCTTAGACGATGGCAATTTGTGTCGGACATTGTGCGCATCTAATGAAATACTCAATTTATTGTCAGGTTTTCTAAATAACATTGAGAATAAATTTAAATGTTGGATTCTGTGCATGTGCTTACTGGCTGTCATCCCTCCCACTCACTCAACCCCAGCAGACTGTCTGACATGTGTGAGCAGAGCTACAGCTGGGTTTCACAAGACACCATAAAATACAGTTCCACAGGAAACGACTCTCTTGAACAAAAATACACACAAACATTGCCACACATTATGGTCTGCCTTAGCTCTGCGTGTGTGTGTGCGTGTGCATGTGTGCATGTGCATATGATGGATTCTGTATTTAGATTTGCTCAGTTTTAGATTCAAGCTGAAAGTTTCAAGTGTGCACAGGAGGCACAAGAGACTAAGCTGAAATATCTGGCATTTCAGAATGCTACACACACTCCCATCCATCTACCTGGACGATTGTTCTTTTTCCTCTGGGTGGTTCTTTTGTGACAGCCTCCTCTGCATACCATGTGTGTCTTTATGTGTTTTATTATATCGCACCTCTGTTCTTCTCTTTTAATCTCAAAGCCCCTCTCGCACATTTGCAGCTCGGCACAGAGGAACACTCTCACACACACACACACACACTCCTCTTTGTGTTTTGAAGTCTAATCAGGCGGTGGGAGTTGAGATGTTCTTTTGTTGTTACTTGGCTGAGGTCTCGACCTCCTTCTCTGAGAAAGTAAACTTCTCTTAAGCTCCCTCACCTTCCCCTATAAGCGGATAGCGCTGTTACCTCTGAGCAGATAGGGCTGTGCTTAAGGAGATAGGGCGTGTGTGTGTTTATGTGTATACGTTGGTGTTGGGTCAACTTATAGAGAGAGACAGTTTTGCTGGGGGGAAGGAGAGCCGAGCTGAGCTGAGATGATAAGGGAGATTTTAACTCTGTCCTAAATAGGGGATTCGTGATATTTTACAGCAACTTTTAACTTCCCTAAACCCCCACTCTTGTATATCAACACACTTATTTGCTGTATCATTTGTTGCATGTGAACTGCTCTAATTTCTTGAACGCGGATGCAATATTGTTTTGCTCTGACATGCTCATTAACCATTCATGTCACACAGCAGATATGATCTTCAAGGGCTCTAATATCCTGTCACAACATCCCGGTGAAACGGATGAACTGGGTTGTTTTGTGTTTGTGCTGAAGTATGCGGATCCACATTTGGATGCATTAGCGTGTGTTTGTCCGCAGTCTCCAGATGTGCAGAAATGGCTGTATGTTGTCATGCTTCCTGTTTTGCAAACTGTCTGAGGGCTGAGATTTGACTGGAGCAAAAAGAGGTTGAGAGAATAAGAGTATCAGACTAAATAGACATGTCACGCTAAATAAGATAAGAAATAATAAACTGTAGACTGTCACTGTATAAGCATGTTAATATGCACATTATGATCAGTGTATATCTGGGGTATCGCATACTCTATGTCTCACCTTTTCCATTTTTTGCCCTGAAGAAATATATATTTTTTTAAATGAGCACAACACTGAAACAACAACACAAACCACACAGGTTTTACTAGCATCCTGTTTGTGTGATTCTTTGACATCAGTTGTCAGGAATGCAGTAATGATTGTCTTTGCAGCAAACAAACAGCCACTTTGAAAATGTATGATTGACACAGATTGACTGACAAATATGGTTGTTTGGTTCCGATGGCGAGTAAAAAGAAATCTGATTCTGAAATACCTGATAGTTACCAGTTTGACCATAAACTTCATATAAGTAACTATAAATAAAAAGAGAATACAAAGATATAAAACTTATATTATATACAGTATATAGAAAATCTATGAAAAATGTAAATAGAAATGCACATCTATTCTGCTGTTGATTCTTTTAAATAGAAGTTTTTACATTGGCAAAAATAGATGAGATACCTATATGTCATTTGGCTCAACTTAACCCACATCTTTTGAGAAACGGAAGTTTTACAGTGTAGTACCAGCGGTGCTCAACCCCACCCATCTATCATGGGATAAGCGCAGTGTAGCCCGAGGACAGTTCCCGTGACACTAACATATGTGCTCACACGCGGCCTGGACAGGGACAAATGAACTCCGGAGGGCAGAAAAGAAAGAAAGAATAGAAACAGGAGCCATTTCCCAAACCTTCATTCATATTCCACAAAACCGAACCTCGATATCGCCGGTGTAGATGCACACTCCTGTACGGGAAGATGCATGAATACAGAGAACCATGCTGTCAAAGAAGGATGTGATATTACCACACACACACACACACACACGACCACTCCTGCAAGGACAGGGCCATTAGTGTATCTTTGGGGAGTTTGTTTCTGTTCTAATGGAGAGGAGAGTCAAGTGAACCAAGAGAGGAAGCCAAATGGACAGCAGTCTCTCTCTCTTGCATTTGTTCGCTCACACAGTCTCTTGTTCATCAGACGTCCACATCATGCAACACTCTTGTCATTTCCTCTTCTTTTAAAAGACAAGGCTGGAAATATCTACTTGTCTGTTTTTTTTTGTCGCGAAAATCCGAGAAATGCGTAGCAACTATTTCCTGATTATTCTTCTCCCATTGTTGTCCTCAAAGTAGTAAAAATACTTAAATGAGTCACACTGTTGCACTGGGTGTCACACTCCTTCATTATGAATAGTTTATTTTGAGTCAGTCGTCCATGCACCATCCTGTAGAGCTAGTCCCCAGCAAACCCATGTACTCATTGTAAATAACATTCTCTTTAAATAGAAATTATAGGCATTTAATTCCATCTATAGCCTTTTCGGTTTAAATCACGTATGTGTGATGTATTTCTATGGATTTGCACCTTCACTAAAGCAGGAAGGTTCTGCATCCTCAGCCAGTTTAGCTGAAGTGCTGGCAGGATGGTGGAAGTAGGGGAATCCCACCCCCTTGACAGGCAAGGCAACTTTTATTTCCTCTCTTCTCAGTTTTAATTTCTTCTCTATTTCTATTTCTGATTCTTACCACTCCCCCTTGTTGCTCCCCTACACACTTGCACCTACAGGAATCAAACACACACACACACACACACACACACACACACACACACACACACACACACACACACACACACACACTACCATAAAATGTCTCCATAACAAATCATGCCAACACCACAGTTTCTCCCCCAGCATTACTAGTATGTCCTCCCTCCTCGTGTCAATCCTGAGTGTCTATTTATGTCTTGTTTTGTTTTGTCTTGCTTCACAATAAATATATATATATATATATATATATATATTTTCAAGGTATTTTTACAGAAGAAAAAGCATTTAAAATGTGTTATGCCAGGCAGCAATATTTGACCTTAAATCTTGCTTTGTGAAATTATTTTTAACTTTTGCTGTCCTGTGGATTCAAACACAAGCTCCTTAGCTTTGATGCTAATTCAGATGTCACAAATTCTTGTGACCACATTAAGAGGAAAAAAATAGACATTGTACATTTTCACAGAAATATGCCAAAATACAATATCCTCTAACTTTGCTCCTTTATACCCATAACTTTCCATTTCTTAGATCTTGTCAGTTTTTGTCTGTCTTGACAAAGAGCAGACTTGCATTGGGATGCAGAGGTTGTCCTGCACATGCATCTCATGCACGCACTTAACAATAACACTCACTCAGTCTCTTCAGAGCTGGAGTGTGTGTTCTGGAGTGTGTCAAGAGCAGAGGCAGGTGGAGCTTCCCTCACATTCACGCACGTGCACACAAGAATTACACTCAGTTCCAACCAGATGAGTGTAACTCACAGTTAAAACCAGATGAGTGTAATTCATCCACACCCCTGGGGAGCTGCCGGGGCCGACAAGGATATTTGCATCCGTAATTCCCCCACCGCTATGACCGCCAATGCACCCCCCTCCCCATGCCAGCTGGGACCACCAGGGCCAGGGCAGAGGCGGGGCAGGAAGTCTATTACAGACACTTATTCTCTCACACGCAGGCGCATGCACAATCATGCAGACCGTATCTAATCAATTTGACGCCGATGTTAAACAAAGCTCCCGTTTAGGGTAATTAAAATCGGCCAATTAAAGCCTGTAAGTGTGTGTGTGCGCGTGTCTGAGTGTGTGTCAGACGTGTTGCAGGGGCTCTTTGTTCCTGCTAAACCTTTATACGACAAAACTGAATCTTTTGAAGCTGAGAAGCATCTGTTTACAGCTTGAATTTCCACACAGCAAATCAGTAATGTCATGGGAGTGCTTCTGCAGAACATAGTTGTATTTTATATTTATCATTGTGTTTATATTCATTTTATTGCAACATGTGAATTTGTGTGTGGAGCCCCATCATGCATATGTGTATAGGGTGTTTGAAAACAGTGTTAAGTGTGCAGCTGTTGTTGAGATTGACATTTCTGGCAGCTCATGATTTGTCGTCCTCCCTCATTATGGTCTCTCCCCCTCTTGACCTCCTCACTTGCCAGCTGGACTCATTCATAGGAGGGGTAGTTGTAAATGTGTGTGCGTGTGCATGTGTGTGTGAGTGACGTCAGGGTCATTTGTGTTTTTTTTTTTCAAGGATATTGACAAAGACATTATTTCTCAGTTTTTTGTTTTTCAAAGGGGGTGCTGTGTGAGACTGTGCTTAAGTGTTAGCATGCTAACATACTCACAATAGCAATGTTATTGTCCATTTAATGGTAATCCATCCAGTAGATGTTGAGATTGATGTGGGGCCAATGGACTTGCCCACCAACAGTGCCATCAGATTAGCACAGCAAAAAAAACCTGAAAAGTAAATCATGCATAAAACTGAATGAAAATCGGAAAACTGAGCAACACATTAAAAACGATGAACGTAAAATAAAGTGTATTTGGCTGAGAAGATTTTTAAAGTACACTTAATTCATTGATACATTTGTCTTACCCTGTCCCTGGGTTATAGAAAATCTTTGGCTGTGCTCATTTGGGAGTCAGCTGGCATATTTCTAATGGTCTATTGAACTGAACACCCTAGACTGAGCACCATAACTCTTTTATCACCGTCCACTCATCACATATACACATACACACCAGAGAGCAGGAGTCAAGGTCATGTGATGCAGTGTAGGTGTATGTCACTGTGGTTGAGATGCTTTGGTGTTGTAGATGATGATTTATAATATCAGACACACACACACAGTCTGAGCAGATTACACTATATTAGAAAGGGGTGAAACAAATGCCAACTTGTCCCCTGGTGGGTTTAAGTGACCAAGGCTTTAGGTTTAGTCTGCTGTGGAGCAGTCGAGGGGCAGAGTGCAGTGAGCGGGCAGCAGGGCACTGTGACTGAGTTAGTTAGAAAGGAAGCAAAGACGGATCCAGACTGACAGAAGTGATGTGCGTGGTCTGGGACACTTCTGTTGTCTGCCATCATATTTCATTCTGCGTGCTCCACTGCCATCTGGAAAAACTAACTGTGCTCACACTGCCACTATTCTGTCACGTCTTTTCTTTACCCTCAGTATTCTGTTCCCTTTTGGTGTCTGGGTTTGTTGAGATGACCAGATGTAATCCCAGAGGGTGCAGGGACTGAACATTATATGATTATCATTATAATATTATAGTGTTATGTGATTATCAGTCTAGTCAGTGTTGAGCACATAGGAAACACCCATTATCATTGTTTGTTAATTGATCATATTTCATAGTATATTAGATTTCAGAGATAAATAAATATATATATATATACAGTGCCTGCATAGTATTCACCTTTGACTTTCACATTTTGTCATGGTATAACACAGTTAAATTTATTTCATGGAGTTTATGTATGACAAATAGCATCTTGGAAGTGGGAAATTATGTTTCACAATTATTCAATAAATCTAAGTAGTATGATCTATTGAAACCCCTAACAAGATCTACATTGCACACAGTCACATCAAGTACATATTATAATAGGTCCTTGCTTAATCAGTATAATCATTTTGACGGACTCAATTGTGAGACATTACTGAACAAACAGCATCATGAGCCGGGCTCACCAAACAGGTCAGATAAGTTGGAATATGAAGCGTTAGTTATAAAAATATCCAGACTTGAACATCTCTGAGCACATAAATCATCATAAAAATGGAAAGAATATGACAACCGCAACTACCAAGGAGGTCACCCTGAGTGGACGGAAAATAATCAGAGAAGCAAAGAGCGTTACCTGGAGGAGTTGCAGAGATCCCAGCTGAGTGGAGATCTGTCCACAGACAACTATTAGTCGCTCACAAACTGGCCTATGGAAGAGTGGAGAAAGCCATTGTTGAAAGGGATCCATAAAATCCCGTTGGTTTGCCAAGCGGAGACACAGCAAACATGTGGAAGAGGTGTCTGTCAGATGAGACCAAAATTGAACTTTGGCTCAATGAACTATGTGTGAACACCCATCACCCTGAGACACCATCCAACAGTGAATATGTGTGTAGCATCATGCTGTGGGGATGCTCTTCGTACAGGGAAATGGTAGAATAGAGGAAAGATGATGGAGCCAATAAGGAAATCTTGAAGAAAATCTGATGCAGTGCAAAAGACTTGAGATGGGAAGTTCATCTTCAGCAGACAATGACCTAAACACAGCCAGGCTACAAGGAATGGTTTGGATTAAGATGTTATGTCTTAAATGGCTCGCCAGACTCAATCCAATAGAGAATCATGGCAGACTGATCGGTTCCAGCGGTCTCATCAATCTGAAGCCATCTTTTGCCAAGAATGGACAAACCTTCCATCTCTAGATGCAAAGCTGGTAGAACATACCCCAAAAGACGCAGCGTAATTGCAGCGAGGGTTCTCCGTATTGACAGGGGGTGAATACTTATCCAACAGATGTCAACTTTTGTTCTTATTATTGTTTGTGTCACAAAAATTTATTTACTAGTACTACATGTTTGTTGATCAACGGAAAAGTTTATTTAAGTCTATTTGAATTCCAGTTAGTACAGTACTAATGGGAAAAAGTCAAGGGGTGAATATATGCAGGCACTGTATATATATAGTTTATAAGTGTTTTTTTTGCTGTCCTCTAACTATGTAACATGGCACTAGATCATGGCACTAGATCTCTAAAAATATCCTGTGTGTGTGTCCTGCAGACCCGGAGTCGCAGAGGAAGAGAACGGTGCAAAATGTTTTGGACCTTCGACAGAACCTGGAGGAGACCATGACAAGCCTGAGAGGGGTGCAGCTCAGCCACAGGTGAGCAACACACACACCCACAAACACACACACACACAAAAGCAAAAACAAAACGACATCAGGAAAAAGTTAAGGCAAACAAACTTATAGTAAATAAGAAAAGAGAGGATCAGTTGAGATGGGCGGATTCTTATTGACACTCCTAACGGTGTGGTGGTTAACTGCCTGTTTGTCTCTCTCAGATCAATATCAGTATTCCTGATGGACCAGTAGCCGTCAGTCTTTCATTCTCATCCTGCTCTTCTCCTCCTCTGCGTTGGTTAATACAGAACTGAAGCAGGATTAACTCAAAACCGACTTCAAAGCCGTCTCTGCAAATGCACACTCACGACTCTCATTCAAACACACAACAGGACACGCAATAATGCTCTGATTATATGAGCCCGTGTGTGTGTGTGTCCTTTCCCTTCCCCTGCTTCCTGTCTGTCACTGACTGATTTCAGCTGTGTCGAGCGCGTCTTCAGGTTTTGTCCTTGGGAGCTTCCCCTCCGGCTGCCTGTCCGTGCGTCTCCTGCCATACATCCCCCATCCATCCCTCAGTGGGAGCTCCATGCACAGAGAGCAAATCAGCAGATGGTTCCCTGCTGGAATACGTTTCCTTCGCCATTCATACTTTTGTTGTACTGTAGTAACCTTGAATTACTCCCCGCTGTCCCAGAGGACATTTTCTGCTTTGACGCCTACAGAAGTATCCTGTGCAAACAAGAAATCCTATTTCCTCTGAGTGTTTAGTGCAGGAAATGCATGAATCAAACAAATGGATTGGTTTGACAAAAAATGGTTTTATCTACACATAATTTCTCTGATATGCTGTGCCTGCATAAAAAGCAGAAACCCTGTGAAAATCCATTCGAACAAGATGGGGCAGTATCCTCTCTCTCATCCTCATTATGTATCTATTCTACCTGCAGACATGTTTGATGTTACTGTAGCTGGCAAAATCACCTTCACAGTTTTAGAGCCAGAAACTTTTAATATGCAAATTCTCATCATTCTCTGCCCGGCCACTGAACAGAGATGTGCTGCGCTGCTGCTTTAGCTCGCATGCAGATTGTTACGTTAGTGATGCTGATATTTGTAGAATCACAGAAAAGTGAGAGAGCCGAGAACATGAAGCCATGTTTGCTGACATGAAAATTACACATTAACTCACACACACATGCAAAGGCACCTGGATACCAACCAAACATTCGAAAATAAGTCTTTTTTATTGGAGTCTGTCTGAGAGCGGAGGATGCAGGGTGGGGTGATGATCGAATGGAGGAAGCAGCTCCTAAGCTGAGGAAATTAAAGACGTTTACTTCCTGTCTGTTAAAAATGTCTATATCAGCTCTTTAGAGAAGGTCATGCTGTGACTACATTTTATTCTCATTATTGCATCTCCTCCTTTTTTAACCCATAGCTGTGTGGAGGGGACCATGTGCTACGACAGCGACGAAGCTGCCGCCTTCTCCGTCTCCAGTCTTTCGAACCGCTCCTCTCCGTTGTCGTGGCGCCAGGGTCAAGCCAGCCCCCGTCTGCAGGCTGGGGACGCTCCGTCCACAGTTAACACCCAGGTGGACATCCCCCGCCGGATCAGCCACTCCTCTCGCATCCACCTCATCGAGGCCCTGGACGTCACAGACCCGTCCCTGCTGAAGGGAGACTACCTCAGTGACAGCGACCTCGGCGGGAAGAGCCAAAACGAGGATGATGAAGACGACGATGATATTGATGATCTGGGGAACGGGTGAGTTGTGTTCTTCTTTTGCGTTTTTCACCCCAGCTGCACCTTTGCAACGTTAGCAGCACATTTCATGACACGGACACGATCATTAATGAGGTTAGCATTCCTCGTGAGGGGAATCCTGCCAACTGTTACAACTCCACTGCTGCAGTCAGGCCTGCAGATAGTGATTTAGCAGCACAGCTCTGTAATGAATCACAACCCCCACACATAGCGTCTGTCTTGACACTGGCATCTGTACCCCCCTTTTATCTGTAGCCCCCGATGCAGCTGGCTCTGCCACAGTCAGTAAACAGCCCTCTGGCAGAGTCTGAGAATGATGTCACCATCGTCCGGCCCCCTCGTAGAGATCATCCTTACATATTCAGCTGTGGACTTGCCGCCTTTGCCAGCGGGCCTCCATGCAGAGGGCCAGTCACAGCGTTGGCCCACCAGAGCCCCCGTGGCAGAGCTAGTATACAGACGTCTTCAGAGACCTGCCAATGTGGTCCTCAGCCAGAGCTGTCAAAATCAGAATGACCTTTGTTTTGAAGTAGCCATGGATTCAAAAGATTTAATGTTGCGATCACATCAGAAAACAAACAAGACCAATTTCAGCTTCAGAAAGGTTCGTTGGCATGTTTGCTTTGTTGTGTGGAGGGTGGTACCCTGGTGCTGTGGCTTTGAAACCTTTTTCCCTCCTATAATTAGAACATCTGCAAAGGTATCGTCTCTCACATCTCACACACACACACACACACACACACACACACACACACGCGCACATACACCTCTGCTCGTTTCACACATCACGGCTGGCTGCCTCCTGTGGCAGCAAAGACTGAGCAGTTTACAAAACGTGTGTCGTTGTCTGTAACCTTCATTTGTTATTGGCTGTATAATGGGCGACAGCGGAACAATCACAATTCTTTTCATCTTAATGGGAATGTGTTTTCGTGTCTGTCTGTGTGTTGTTGTTGACAATAACGAGATGACCCAATAAGATTGTGTATTGTGCCTTTGTGGGTGTAAGCTGTTTATCTTGAATGAGAGGGATAGGTCACACACTGGTAGTTGTCTCCATCGTTCTGTCAGGACAACACATCTCCTTCTGACTCTAAACCTTCAGGATTGATTACATTAGTTAATTCTCATCAGTACACAACACAAATACAAGACATTAAGTGTAGAGGGTCTATTGAAAAATGGTCTGAGTTGTGTTCCTTGGACTTTCTTTCGTTAGTTTTGGAAAACATGCAGCTCTTGTCCCAAAATGAGAAGGTATGGCACAACATCCAGCTTCATGTTTCACTGACCAACTCTAAACACAGCGAAGAAAAACACATTATCTCATAAACTATGATTCTGTGTGTGTGTAAAACCAAACTAAGAAAAATCCTTCTGCTGGCCACAGCTTGACATCTCCGCGGTAACCACAAAAACCAGGAAATCAATTGCAACACAGTTCCAGGTCCCTGTAGCTCTACTGTCTGGTCATGACCTCCAATCAGTGGTTATACAGGTTTACATTGTTCTTTGTGTGGGGAGGCAAAACAAAAACCAACATTTGTTGGTGGGTTTAAGGAAAAACATTGAGAGAGATAATAGCAGACGAACATTGTATTGTCTATGAAACAAAAAAAAATTCCTGGAGAACAAAGCTAGATCTCCAAGTCGTTAGTTTTATCCAACCAACACCATATAAATCATAGAAAACCGGAAAATGCTGCAGATTCTCGTGCTTGAGAAGCTTGAACCAGCAAAATAACAACAATTTAGTGTGTTAAAGTATTAAGAGCATTGAGCTGTTATCAGAATTGTGTAATTTCTGTTGATCAACTAATCTCTAAATCGACTTATCGTTTTGGGATTTGAATCATTTATGCCAAGGTTATGTTTTTATTGCCATTTGTCCGTTTGACTTCTAGCAGGATTACACAAAAACTACAGAATCAACTTCATTGAAATTTGGTGGAAGGAAATGATATGAGCCTAGAAAGACCCAATAACATTTTTGGGCAGATCCGGACAAAGGGATTTTTTTTACATCGTGAGATGGGATGTTCTTTTTACATTTTCACCAATTTCCCCCGAAATACTATGTGGATCTCGATGAAAAAAATTCAGGCACATTTAGAGAACTGATATCTACGTGTACGTGCAATTGGGTGCAGCTTAATTGATTCTAAGGGAACTATGGGAAGGTTTACACTCTGAGTGTCATTCCAGTGCAGACGTGGTGTGACACCGACTGCAGTTTCAGACTAATATACCTACACCACTAGAGGGCAGGCTGGTGTTGCTGTTTCTCCTTCCCTGGCTGCCCTCTCCACCCTTTCATCTTGAAGTAGCCCCTCGCTGGATTACTGACGCTTATCTCATCATTTATGACACATTCTCATCCATTATACATGGAGGCACTACCCCTGTCACACAGAGGTCACGTTACACCACGTCTCACCCTTACATATATTATACATAGGATTTCCCGGCATACATTATGCATCACAAATGCACACATGTTCTTTGTTTGGGTTTTGTCTTCCTCATCTCTTTGTTGTGTTAAATGGAGACGGAAACAACAATAAATCCCACCTCAGTCATATATATAACATGTATGGATGAGCAGGATTTGAGTCATGGTTGGTCTCACTCTGACTCACCTCAGTTATATTGTATTGACATGACTCACTTTCACACAATGGTGAGTTTACGGCGACTGGGCCATGACCTGCCTGACACAGACCTTATATATATACACACACACACACACACACACACACACACACACACACACACACACACACACACACACACACACACACACACACACACACACACACACACACACACACACACACTGAGTCAGGACCCTTTATGTCAGTTATCCGTTTCCTGTGCTTCCCAAAGCCTGGGCCTCTTCTTGTCTGAAGAGTTCCACTTACATCTGGAACCAGACCCCTCCCACACACTCTCTCACACTCTCACTCACACACTCATCGCCCTCACTAGGAAACAGCAGGGAGGGGCGGGGGCGTGAGATGGTCCTTCTCCTAAGCAGTAATGAGGTTTAGTCCGGTGTAGACTGTGGTTATATACAAATCTGCAGTTCTTCATACAGTTTTAACTCTTTCAGTTCATCCTTACCTCTGCCAGGTTATGTTTTCATCTGCCTTTGTTTGTCTGTTTTGTTAGTTTGCAGGATTGCACAAAAACTATTTGACGGATTTCTACGTGCGGATCCAGGATACATATTTAAAAAAAATGTAACATTGTGAAATAGGGCGTTTTCAACATCTCCCAGAGAATAATTCATAGTTCTTGGTGGGAAAAGGCATGTGTAGGGGACTGATATCTATGAGTCTGTACAATTTGCTGCAGATCCAAATAATATCCTTGATCTAGTGAATTTGACTGTGGTTTCATAAGGGGACTGTTTGGCCTTGGCAGAGGTTGGTTTAGTTTGATCAATATAGTGAATTGTTTACACTGTGTACTGATTTGTTTTTAGTTTTCTTAACAGTTTAATTTACATCCCCCAGTCTGAAGTGTTAAGAAACACACATATATGTGTACATTTCCTCATTTACAGCTCAGATAAGCATTATTCTAGTTTAAGTAGGCAATTGTTTGCTATAACAACTTTATAAGGTGATAATATACCAGAGCTGTCTGTATGATGGATTGATTTGAAGTTCTTTCACTATTTAGTGCCCAAAAAACAATGACTGAAGTTTCATATCGTCATAATAGAGACAAGCAGGCACCTTAAGAAAAGAGCCAACTAAACATATATCCCCATGTCAACACTTTAGTACTGCTGAAATACATAGGGGGCTTCCTTATGTGAAGCACTGTGCTCTGAAAAGGTAGTAGCTGTGTATAGACCTTTATATACAGTCTATGGTATAGACTAGTATAGAATATACTTTATTGTCTACCTTTGTCAGGGGAGAAATTTGTCTTTGCTTATACGTGCAAAAAGTGCTAACAAAAGAAATATTATGACAAACCTGAATGAACCATAACGTCTACATTCAGCCGGTGTCTGAGCCTCATCTGGGCTTGATAGATCGTATTGATGGTCTTTGTTGTCATGTGTGCAGTGATAATGGGCTCAACTCGCACACACACACATGTCGACCATTGGTTGGGCATGCGTCTTGTTTTCTGCCCTGCTGGGCCGCACGCTTTTGTTTCTGGATGGAGGAGCGACCTCCCATTAGTAAACTCGCAGTCTCCATGGTAACAACGCTTCACTGCACTAAACGCCTGAATTATGAAAATATTTTTTTGGCAGCAGACAGACACACACACGCACACACTAAGCTCCCCTAAGCTGTTCAGAGTCTGCTGAATTAAGTGCTTTCTAGAAAAGCAGAAGTGAGCTGCTTGTTCCTAATGTGAGTCCAGTAAAGTCTACAGAAGTTAAAGAATAACTTTTTTAAGAGGAACTGAGATGTTTTGTGTTGTCGGGAACAAGCTTTGATATCATCAGTCACTTTTCTGGCATAAAATATTTTGCCTGATTCAAACAGGAAAGTTCATTATCTGATTACTTGTAATCTTGTTATCTTTTAATGGTACAAGTATTTCAAATTAAGTGTAACAGGAGTGTGTGTGTGTGTGTGTGTGTGTGTGTGTGTGTGTGTGTGTGTGTGTGTGTGTGTGTGTGTGTGTGTGTGTGTGTGTGTGTGTGTGTGTGTGTGTGTGTGTGTGTGTGTGTGTGTGATTCTGCTATACTCTGACCCCATCTACTGGCCAAAACTAAGAAATACACACACAAAAGAAACTATATCAGCCTGACGCATCTGATAAATGAATTCCTCTTCCCACATCTGGATCAGATTTTCGTTTCAGGTGAAAGATCCACTCACTCTCTCACTCACTCAGTCTGTCTGTGTCTATGTCTGTATCTTACTCACACAAACACACACACTCACAAACACGCACACAGTGGACACACCCAGGGCTTTTCCTCATGTTAGAGCCAGATCTTTATACTGTGACTAACTGTCCAGTTAAATGGTAAATGGTCTGTATTTATATAGCACTTTAGTCTTGATGACCACTTTCCATTCAGTATTTGGGGATATGCATTCATAATGCATCTATAAATGTCATGTCCCTTATGTATCGGCACACTCCCACCTCCAGGTTTCACAGTCAGTATTCTGTGGTCACTGTGGTGGTCCAGTCCAGGTCCTCGCCAGACAGGCAGGACGCCATCTGCTCTAAACAACTGGGTTTCATCTCTCCAAAGAATGTGCTGCCAATAATCATCAGGCTTCTTTTCATGTTCTTTGACAGTTTGTTCATGTAGTTTTGAAAGCTGTGGGTTCTGAAAGCTGTGGGTTTTGAAAGCTGTGGGTTTCTTCTTGGACGCTGTCTTCAGACAGTGTCCTTCACACTGTCTGCTCAGTCACTGAAACACCACAGGTACTCCTTGTGCTAAGTCAGCACTTACTCGTCTGTTTATTTAAATGCATGGTTGTGGAAGTACCCACTTGTTTGTGGTGTCATTTTTCAAGGGCAGCCACTGTGACCTCTGTTATTGGTAGTTGTGTTTAACCCCATGTTCAGTTGCATCCCATCTTTATGAAGTGCCACAGTTTGATTTCGTACTTCTCACGCTTTTCTGGTCTTAACACTAAACCATTCACACACATTCATACAGCGCTTATACGTGCCGTGTTTTTTTCTGTCATACTCTGACAGACTGTAGGACCCAGGGATCGAACCACCAATGTTCTGGTTTGGGGACAACCCGCTTTACCTCTCGAGCTGCAGCCGACACAACCCGGACTACAGTTGAGGAACCTGTATATGTAGGATATAGGTTTTGAAAAGTTGTTACAGGTGCATTTTATCAGTTGTCAATTTACATTTCACATCAGTTAAATGCTATTGACCGGAGCTCAGCCTAATTTTAAATAAATACGACAGGTGGAAATTGAAAAAGTGCCACCATGAAGATTTGCACAAAATATTTTCTTTCTTTGGATTTTCTTAAAACAAACCACGTCCCTAACTATTCTAAATGATGGGGTCAAACGTCAACTCCTAGGATGTGAATAATTTTTAATGCGTCTTATTTATATACTGTGTTATTTTTCTCACTATATCTGTATTTTTCTGTCACTCGACATGATTGTAAATTAGGGCCTTCCTCAATAATTCCACGAGTTTAAATAAAGATTAATAATAACTAATGAATATATATATATACTTATAATTATAAGTAACTATTCAGAGAGCTCTTCTTCTTTAATCAATTAATTTGAATTTGGTACAACCGATAATTCTCATTTTAGATTACTGGAATAAAATATACAATAATGGTATCTCATGACAGATTATTTAGTTTGAGATATTGACAATTTGATTTACAGAAAATCAAGCTCCTGTGCAAGCTTCACTGTAACAGTGGGTGAATGTGTTATTCCATTACTACTACAGGAACGTTTTATTTTGTATATGTCTCGGCACATATAGAAGTGTAGTTTTCCTCCCTTCCTCACCATCCTTTCTCTTTGAATGACAGTGTGTGTCAGAGACGGTGCGATCGACATGAAAACCTGACGAGAGGCAGATTGAGGGGTGGTTCAGGAGGGTGATGGGCCATGTGTTGCTCTTGTCATCCACTACCTGCTCTTCTCTGGGCCTCTCTGCTTCTCTCTGCTGCTCCGGTGGCTCTGTCTCTGCTCAGTGCGGCGTGTAATCAATTACTTTTACTGTCATTACGGAGGGAACTGGACTCTGGGGAGGAGTGCGCTCTTTCTTTGTTCCAGCACGTGTGGGCAAAACACTGGAGGGAACACCCAGGAGAAAACACACACACACACACACACACACACACACACACACACACACACACACACACACACACACACACACAAACACACACACACACACACACACACACACACACACACACACACACACACACACACACACACAGCGGTTTCTTAACTAATCAGAGCCATTCACCATCATCACATGAGCATTTCTAAATATGAGTCATGTGAGAGACTTCATTTTTATTTAATTATGCATCTAATCTGCTTAATATGATAATTACATTTAATTCATATTTAGTAGCAGTACTATATTTAAAAATATTGTTTATCTGCCTGGCTATTTTGCTTCACGATGATGTAACCGGCTCCAGCTGTCTCAGCAGGATGCCGCTTACAAACAATAATGACATTAATCTGTTGTCTGCTACAGTGGCACAGAAAAGCTCCCACCCACACCATACGCTCATATACACATATACAAGCATACAAACACATTAAAAGATTTAACAGAGAGTAACATATGGGGCTGCGGAGGGATTTACAGTCCTAGAAACCCCCCGACACCTCCTGTCTCAGCGAGAACAATGTCCTCATGTACATCTTTTATACTCCTGTGTTTGCTGAGGCTGTTTGAGCCGCATGGTTTTCATGATTAACCTCCTTAACTCACTACATGACACGATGTAATTTACTGTAAAACCAGACAAACAAACAAACAAGGGACAAACTGTGACTGAATCAGACTTTTTCTTGTAAGGGTTTATTCTGCTTCCACTGTTTGCTTGAGACAATATTTGCTTTGCGTCACTCCTTTTCAAAACGCTATTAGTCTATCCACGTCTCCGTCTGTCTGTCCTCACACAAGCAACACACGCATGCAAGCGTTCATGTAGATTTACACACACACACGCACACACACACACACACTGGTGTTAATATCCAAGTGGACGGCAGTCAGTTTTTGAAGGAATGTTCGACTTCTACTCCTGTCGGCCTCCGTGGAAATGTTTAGTTTGACTTTGGGCCATCTCATTATTGTGAAACACACTGATGTTGAGCAACAAACACATGTTCTGGATGGGAGCTTGGGAAATACGCTTAAATCCCACAGACAGATTTTCCCACATTCCGAGTTGGAAGAAAAAAAGTCAAGAATTGTAAAGTTTTCTCTATTTCTTTTCAGTCGTTTTCAGACATGAACTCTGGAGAATATCCGAAAACAATTGGATTCGGACTTTCTCACATGTTTTTGTTCACAGCACATAGACACTGGCTTTGGCCCTTATCACTAAAAGCTCTCTGGACATCTTGTCTGTGTCTGGCAGTATGTGTCTGGAGTTCTTACTAAGGGGCTGAAGAGAGAACCTTCAGAGAAAGTCCTGAGACTCTCACTTGGAAAAATCTGCGCTCTCACATACAGTACAGCCGCCTCACAGAACGCCAGGAGAATATCTTCAGTGCATATCTGAAAGCAGTTTTGCTTAAACTTCTCCAGCATCCATCTCCTATTCCATCTTTCACTATACTCTCTTTCTCTTGAAGGCCATGTCATTCAGCTTTCTCTCTCCCACCCTGCACCCAACCCCACACCAAACCCACTGCCAGGGCTACTGTTGCCAGGACCCCTCCCCAATGCTGAGGCCTGGTAAATCCCTATGGAGACGCTACAGTATAATCCCAGCTAATCCCTGGCTTCCTTTTATGGCAGGTTTGGAAAAAGAATAAGAGAACTCAGGACATGGTCAGCAGACTGCAAGGACAAGAGGGCGTGGAGAGGGGGTTTATGATGACTGTGTGTGTGTGTGTGTGTGTGTGTGTGTGTGTGTGTGTGTGTGTGTGTGTGTGTGTGTGTGTGTGTGTGTGTGTGTGCGTGTGTGTGTGTGCACGTGTGTGTGTGCACGTGTGTGTGTGTGTGTGTGCCAGCAGGACCCCCACATAGTTCAGAGGGATATGTTACCATGTCAACAATGCGAGCGTGCAAGGGAAATAAACGGAGTGAGTGAGCGTTCGTGTGAGCGGAGCTTCTTAACTTACAGAGGTCGAAATGTCACGACTTTTGCCCAATGACCAATTTCACCCCATTTCCTCTGAGGAAAGAGTGGATCCTGCTCTTCCTGGAGATGTTTTTTATTTTCTCTATTTTCTTTTCATATGATTCAATCACACTTGACCTACAGAAGAGATGAAAAGGGGGAAATGACCTGAAAACAACAGCTGATGATGAACATGATGCTAAATCAACAAGTGCAGATATAAACCCTATCGACTGACATCATTCAGTCAACAGAGGTTTGCTTTTCAGTGTTAGGAGGAAGGCTTTAGATTGAATTTGGGCAATGAGGACCACAAGAAATGTGGGCTCGCAACTGTTTAATGTGAACAATGAATTTAAATATGACATATGTTAAAAAAAAACTTCATTCACATTGTTGAGGGTTCGGGACAGAGAATATCACACCTTGTCAAGCCCTATGAGACAAATGTGATTTGTGAATATGGGATATACACGTAAAATTTCATTGATTGATTGGTTGATTGATTGATTGATTGATTAATATATAACCAGACTGATAATTTTGTCTGGATTTTGATCTGGATCAAGATCTATGCATTTTAAAATCAGCGTCTTTATTACTTTGAATAATCATGACTTCACTGTGAACAATTATCTTACCTCTTACGGAAGAAAAAGTCCCAGTGAATTATATTCGCTCGGATATATTAAATGTTACTAGATTTATTTTTAGCTCTTTATGCAAATCCTCGATAGGTAAGTTAAGTGGAGCTTAATTTAATTCTTAGTCACTTTAGCAGCATGGCTGGGGATACAAGTGTCAAGTGTCTGCTCTGTTGGTCCAATGCTGAAAATCTTCAACCTTTATTAGATAGATTAGACATTCATGGTCCCTAGAGGATAGGATGCTGATGACTTTGATGATCCTTTGACCCCATAAGGTTGATCTGGGTGAAATGCCTCAGCAACTATTTGATTGATTCCTATGAAATAGCCACTCCTTGACTTTCCTTTGAGTTTTCAACTTTTGCCACCATCAGTTCAAAACATTAAGAACATTTTAACTGGCAGACATCATTAATGTCGTTGTGAGCATGTTAATCTGGAAACATTTAGTTTGAAGCATGTTTCTGCAGAGATAATGTTGAATTTTGAATTTTAGTTTTTAAAATGTGTCTTTTTTAATTATGTGAGAACCACAAACCATTCAGATCTGTTGTATTGCGTTAGTAATTTCTGGTATAACAATAATAGTAATAATCTATATACAGGGCTTACCACTACCATAGGAAATTTAGCCAAAATGTTTATTTGAAGAACAAATGTGTCATTTTTTGTGTCAAACATTGGTTTCGGTGTTAAATTACTTTCTCTGTCATTGAGGGAAGTTTGAGTAAATGGGGAGGTTCATTCTTAAAAGACGATTGGTTCCCACAGTCTACCCCACACACACACGCACGCACACACACACACACACACACACACACACACACACACTAACACACACACTAACACTAACACACACGCTCATTCGTACCTTCCCTCTACATCTATACAACCTTTATACATTCTTACTTCCTCTATAGGGGGTTAATGAAACTGCATGGTTAAGGACAAGCTTTTGAGAAGCTTTGGATTGAAGCTGTCTCAAATCTACACTGCACTCACACACACACACACTCACACACACACACACACACACACACACACACACACTCACAATATGCACACTACTGCTGAGCCTTGGAAGTTTAACAGTGGGGTGTGACGGGGGTTTGTAATGCGCATAAGACTTAACCCTGTTTCCCTCCCATTGACTCCCACCGTGTTATTCTCTGGAGCTCTTTCGACATTAGTCACACACTTTTCTTATTTGGCCCTCCTCCCATCATTCCCTCTTCCTGTTGTTCCTCATTACACCATCTCATAATCTCATCCTTTCCCGTGTGCACCAGTGCTCCCAACAGTGAACATACCCTCATTACTTTCCCAGGAGACACAGGTTGCACTGGCTGCACCAACCTGTTGAGCCATATTCCACCTTTCTATTGTGGTGGCAGTTTTTTCTTTTTCTTTTGTGTCTCGTGAAAGCGGAAGGATCTTTGAAGTCAAGATTATTTGAGCAGTTCTACTTCACATTGTCCTCAGCAGAGTAGACCTTCAAGAATAGCGTCCACTCCAAGAAAGAGGCTAATTAGATGCTTTAGGTGGTCCAGGCATGGAGGGTCCCTCAATTAACCATGAGAGCAACTTCTCAGACTGGAACATACAGGCTTTGATGTAAAGTTCTGAGTGTGTCACTGTGATGTGTTTTCAGTATTTTTCGGCTTTTAAAACCGTGGTCTGATGTTGGTGAGCTAATACACTGAGCATGCAGGTATACAAACTGGTTTGACCCTTACCCTCTGGCTCTGAGGGAGCAGGCTGTTTGTAAAGAAATCAGACAAAAGTGTGTGTGTGTGTGTGTGTGTGTGTGTGTGTGTGTGTGTGTGTGTGTGTGTGTGTGTGTGTGTGTGTGTGTGTGTGTGTGTGTGTGTGTGTGTGTGTGTGTGTGTGTGCTATTATTTATTAGGAGTTTTAAACCTGCTTAGGACTGTGTGGGCCTGCCTACAGTACATAAGCAAACAACTACTGGTACAACATTCACAACAAGGATTATAATAGGTCTAGTAAAAATATTTTTAAATGAACTCTAATTCTATTGATTCATTAGATTCTTAACCTTTCAGTCTCAATATTGGTCTGGAAGCCAACGTGGACTTTAGGTTGTTAAAATGCTGAATCTCACTCCCTTCAAAGCAGTGAGAGGAGCTCAGAGGCAGCTCTTCCAAATTTGGCACAATACTTGTTTGTGTAGCAGCTCATCACTCATATAAAGTATAGATTATTTAACAAATGCTTTCATAGTTTATATTAATATACTTTTAAGTAATTCTCAACAGGTAAATAAGTTTATTTTTACAGATGACTTGAGTCTTGGAAGAACACATAGGACTTTAGGTGTTAAATGAGTGTGGATGGGAAGATAGAGTGAGAAAAGAAAGTGTTGTGGTGTGAAGAGCAAAAGATAATAGATTACAGGCTGACAGTTAGATGAAGAGGCGTATTCCAGGCTGATAAATGTGTGTGGGGGGTTGTTTTATTTTTGTTTGTATACAGTATGTGGGTTAGTAAGTGTTCTTTGTGTGTGCGTGCGTGTTTGTGTGTGTGTGTGTGTGTGTGCGTTCCTGCTCTGATAAGGGGGATGAGCTTTCCCAGGTCTCCCGTCTCTTTCATCAGCAGAGGAGTGACAGGTTCCCAGGGTCACAGGGATGACCCCTTCCTGTATACTGTCATTACACAGTTACATCACCACCTAATTACACTGGTCCTATTGCACCATCACACACACATGCACTGATGTTGAAAACAAGCAGTGTGGTCTCAGATCCGGGGTGAAAAGGAGAGTAGCGGGGACAGGGGAGCTGCTCTTTGATGAGCAGAGCCAAATAAACAGAGAGGCAGACAGGGGGCATGTCTGGACGTGAAGCGGAGCTGGCCAGACTGACGCAGAGCGCTGTCCAGAGGACCCTTCCAAAAACTCGGATGAGAGTTAAGCTCACACTGACTTGAGCAGGATTTGGTGTGTGAGTGTGTGTGAGCGTGAGTGTGTTTGTGTGCACATAGAAACTGTTTTCCTTCCTTTAGTAACATAGGCAACAACGATGGCAGTGGCTCCAAACACCCTCATGCCAGTGTGCCAATCTGACCCCCCGAAACACACACACACACACTCTGTGCCCACCTGGCTCTGCATGGTACGGATGAGCAGTGGCCTGAATAATCCGGCCTTTGTTCCCTCAGCGCTTAAAAAGAGCGTTTTAATGATCTTTTTCTCTTCCTCCCTCTCTGGGTGAAGTGTTTTCTCCGATCTCTCCATTTCTGCATTCTTATTTCTTTCTCACACCATTTTCTCTCTCCTGTCTCCAGTGAAAAGACGGCGTTAATCATCTCCATCTCCCCCCCACCCCTCCTCTGACTGCCTCTCTCTGTCCTTCTCACCCTTCATTCATTTATTGAACTGACCCAGCAGACAGGCAGATCTATTCACTGGGGTCCACTCAGAGCCTTAAAGTGTTTAAACACCACTGGATGCTGTGAGGGGGGCAGAGCTCTCGGTGGGGGTGGATACATGATACCCAGTCTATTCCTCCGCAAGTCTGCAATAGCCAATACACACTGTGTTACAATAGAAACAGTGGAGTCATTTACCCTCCCCGCTTCATTACATCCTGATTGAGGCTTATTTATGCCACAGACGGTTCGACTGTTAGCCAGCATTTCCCCCAGACACTGGGCGACTGTTGCTTGATATTCATGAGTAATAAATAAACTTAGAAATGTTAATTTACTGTACATCAAATTTAAAGTCATTTACGCAAGTGTGACCATTAAAACTCCACTTAATTCCTATTTACAGCCACATTTCAATGGGAAAAGTGTCTAAACGATTAAAGAGCAAACTTGGCGCTAAGGCCCAATAGTCTGCACCAAATTTCACACACTCATAGAAATCTGTCCCCTAAATATGCCTGAGTTTTTTTCATCAAGACCCATGAGCTATTCTTTTGAGAAATCAGTGGAAATGTCACTGTGTTAAAGTAAGTGAGATAAAAAAAAAATCCTGGATCCGCCCTCTGTTCCAGATCCACACCAAACATTAATAGGTTCTCCTCTGACCCATATACACATCCTTTCAACACATTTTGTGGAAATCTGTCCAGATGTTTTTGCAAAATCCTGTTAACAAACAAACATGGGTGAAAACCTCCTTAGTGGAGGTAAGACGAAGAAGAAGTATACAACCCGGCAACCCACATTTTTTTCTTACTAACTGCTACGGCAATAATAAATGATCTATTAACCAGCAAGGCCATTTATATCTAACACTTAGAAAGACGGACAGACCGACAGACAGGTTAGATCAGTGTCAGATAACGTCCAACATTGAATAATCCAATTTAGTTACTGAGTGTTTCTAAGACTCTCCTGAACATTTTCACTTTTGATTAGTGAATTGTGCTGAAATACCTGGTGACTCTCATGCCCAGATGACAAGACAGTTAACAATCCAGTCGTGCAGTGAAGTGGGTTTTAACTTTGACTCAAGGAAAGGAGTAGCCTAAACAAAGGGAGTCCTCTATCCACCACAACAGATGCCAGTGTTGAATGTAGCACTGGCCCTTCAGATATCAGAGGGCTGAGTCGCTGGTGTCAGAGGGGCGTGTCCTCTCTCTTCACTGTGTTCACTGGAGATTTAGAAAATGTCTTTGACATGTCTCCTTAGAGAATGTGATGACTGCGTGGTTATCCTGCGGCTCTGCGCGCTTTTTTGGAGAAGGCACAGCTGGTCGCGATCTGTGAAACGGGGGCCGGAGAAAGAGAAAGAGGAGGAGGAGGAGGAGGAATTCGGGGTGTTGCCTTTCTATCTATGCCTCCCTCCCTCCCTCCCTTTCCTCTGAGGAAGAGAGAGAGGGGAGTGTGTGAGAGTGGAGGCACTGCGGGAGTGGGTCAGTCAGTTGACGCTGCTGACTCGTGCAGGCGGTGCCCCGGTTGTCAGCGGCGGAAAGCAGCGGGTGAAGCTTCCCTCTCTTGTCTCGCGTCAGAAGAAATCATGTCTACCCGGAACAAAGTGGCGTGAGGCGGCTCGGACGGCTGGAGGATGAGCGGGCGCGTGCTGAACGGCAAAATGCTGCAGCTCCCGGCTCCGCAGCGCGCGGGGAGGACAATGCACTTTCTGTCCAGGTAAAATGGATGAGAGCTGAGAGCGCAGGATCCCGGAGGAGAGAGAGAGAGAGAGAGAGGCTCGGTGACGGGCCGGTGACTCTGCTTTTTGCTTGTGTGTTCACGGTGTGTGTGTGTGTGTGCGTGGTGGCTGATGGTGTTGAGTGGGGCTGCGGTGGAAGCTCCGGCGGAGCCAGTGCGTAAAAAGCAGCAGCAGCAGCGGCGGTGCGTCCAGTCTCATTGATAAAACTGCAACAGCTGCATGGTGGCACGTTTCATTACATTGCGACCGGCGTGCGCTCACATCAGCCCGTTGTGGGACCTTGTGTGTCTGTCTAGACGCCCACTGAAGACTGGGCTTCTGCTGAGCGTGTAGATGGAGCTATGTACAGCCGAGACAGGCACAGACCTCTATGCGCAAAGTGTTGAATCAGCATTGTGCTTTCGTATCGGTGAGGACAGTCAGCAACTAAAAGCCTTAATAGAAACCCATGAAAGAGGGAATGTTTTATTGTTAATCATCTTAATAGTGTAAGTGGATGCAGCATGTGGGCGTGCACGTGTATGGTGTGCACGCGCGCCTTAAGTGGTCTGCTGGCTCCTCCATTGTTTTAAGCTGAATGCGATGACAACTGGTTGCTGGTGTTCACATGCAGGTTTACGTGTGTGTGTGTGTGTGTGTGTGTGTGTGTGTGTGTGTGTGGGTGTGTTCGCATTGATTGATCCGCTGCAGGACCGGACCGCATTCTCCACACCGAGCAGAACACTGACCTACATTCTGACGACGCCTTCTACCCGGTGTATCTGCTGTGATTGGGCGAAACGCTGCAAGCCTCCTCCAAATCATCTTTTTGCTGCATGCCATGTGAGAATGATCTAATTGTGTGTGTCAATGTGTGGGCTAATGTAGGCCAGCTGATATGAGTGGGCAGCGCATGGTGGCTGAGGAAATGTAGCAGCATCAGAAGAGAAAAGGAGAATCACATAAAGAGCAGTTCTGCTTCACAGATGCATTAGGACAGTATGGACAGACAGAGATGCTCTATTGAATCATTTGTGTGTGTGTGGGTGTGGGTGTAGGGGTTTTCAGGGGTGGTGGGGGTCAGCTGTGCTCTTTTTGGTTGACTGACCCCTACAGCATCCATCGACCCTTTATGTAAACCTATTAGAGCAGAGGGGCCTAATATCAGGGCATTAGACACACACATGCACACACCCAGCAGACAGAAACACTTTAACAATTGAAACCACTCACAAAGAGTTCAGAGTCCCACAGGACCGACTCGCGTGTTTTTATCTGTGTCTGAGTTGGACACGTGTGCTTAAACAGACTGGCTGTCAAAAGACTGATAAATGGTCAAATATGTAGAATGTGACACACACACACACACACACACACACACACACACACACACACACACACACACACACACAGAGTTCAGGCAGTCACCAAACAGTATGACTGAAGCCAGAGGTGTGAGCAGAATAACAGTCTGTGGGTGTCAGCATTTGTGTGTTTAATCAAACATAAAACATGCATCAGCTCACCAGTTCCTGCCAACACAAAGATTTGATCAACTATATTAGTCATATTGAAAGCAAGCCAACATCAACTCAATCTCTCTCTCTGTGTGTGTGTGTGTGTGTGTGTGTGTGTGTGTGTGTGTGTGTGTGTGTGTGTGTGTGTGTGTGTGTGTGTGTGTGTGTGTGTGTGTGTGTGTGTGTGTGTGTGTGTGTGTGTGTGTGGTCAACTGAACACAACACAAATAACCCTCTCAGCATGACCTATCCCCTCTGATTCACACAACGCAGCCTCATCCCAGCGGCAGATTTGCGAGCTGGTGACATCACTCATTAACGCACCTCACACCCAAATCTCCTCTGTTTGTTTTAATTAAATAAGAATGGCGGCTCAGTCACTGTGATGAAGACCAGACTCTTCTCATAGCTGATGTCACTTTGCATGGGAAGTGTTGGTCACTGGTGAAAAAGCAGCTCTACCTGGTTAAAGGCTTTGACGGTTTCCCGCATCAGCTGCTTCATTGGAGTCACTGTGCAGTAAACGTTTTTATCTTGAATCACGTCCATCTGTGTGGAGGAGTGGAGTGATACTGATCAGGTTCGACAGGTAGCACCTGTCAGCTGACGGTTCAAGAAGCTTCTAACCTACGTCGTTTTTGGTACCTGTTGAGTAACATTTTTCCTGCATACCAGCAGCAATGAGGTGAAACACTGACTACGTCTACATGGACACCAATAGTCTGATATTAACCTAGTTAAACCGATAGTTTGAATAATATACCGATATGTAAACAGCATTTTCTGATTACCTTAATCCGAATAAGTCAAGCGATAATTGAATTAAGACACGTGGAGTATTCCAACCTAAGTCGCATTATGTAGACACGTATACGCCCTGATCGAATTTGACGTCCTATTGGAGTTTTAACAGTATTTTGCAACATCGACATACGGCAGTTGACAACGCATGAACAAAACAAGATGGAAAGATAAAGAAAGAGTTGGAGCTTTTGCAAATTTAGAAAGAAAACACCCATAATGGTGTGAATTGAGTATCCTGTTAGTAACTTGTGCAAATGACATAATAAAAATAATGCCTTATTCTGATAAGGTCAATAGTCGGAATATTGGTGGCAATGTAAATGTAGTCAGTTTCTCCAGTGCAACACAAATAATCAAAGTTTGTCTTAGGTGTGAGAGTTGTAGGCTCAGAGTCAAAGATGGATTAGGGTTGTTTTGGAAACACTGTGCTGACTCAGGGACTTCGATTCAACGGACTGTTGATGATCTAATCTCGCTTACATGAATCATGATGCATGAACAGGAATTATGATTCTCCAGCACACAAACATGTCCCCACACGCTCAGTACGAGAGATGTTGAAATGGTTCCATCCGCTGTGGTATTTCTAAGGTGTTACAAGGTTCCTGTTCTCATAGAAACCACAGAGTGATCAAAAATATTTACAACTGGTTGATCGAGCAGCTGATCAGCCAGAGCACAAGACAAAAAAAACATTCAGGGCTGGATGATATGGCCCAAAATTATATGAAGATAAAAAATGTCATTTCAGTAGATATCGTTGTTTTATTACGATAAATGTCCCATTATTATTTTATTTAAGTTTAAAGTTTTGCTCCTGAGTGAAAGTTGTGGTTTTAAACTTGTCTTTATGAGCAGAGAATGACAAACACTTGATAAACAGTGAATCATTTGAAACATCTGAAATAGATCAATTATGTGTTAAACATCCTCACTGTGCACAATTGAAGAATTATATAGATATATATTGAACCTTTGTTATATTGCTATTAATGAACATTTTATTGCGATAATTACTGATATAGTTTTATCGCCCAGGCCAAAAAACAGCCTTATTTAGTCTGTCCATTCTGCCAGCTAGATTAGATAGATAGATTTACTCTATCTATTTACTCGATTTGCTAGATTTACTCACAAATTCCTTAATTTTCTGTTTGGATGAAGGGACAAATTGGGAGAAAACCCCTGTGTCCGCAATGATTTCCTGCAGCCAGACTCTTGATGCCTCGTAATTAAGTGAACACGTTTACTTGGCCTGAGTACAAGGTCATTAGGGAGACACGAGCAAAAACAACACATGCCTGTAACCTGTGCTTGTAAGACACATACACTGTTTTATCGTACACATAGGAGCATGTGTTCACAAACAGAGCTCATGTTTTCACAAGGTGGTGCCTCCCGTGGTTTACTGAGTTTCTCTGTTACATCAAAGCCAGAGAAGGACCTGCAGCCAGACAACATTGCATCTTAACAGGCTCTTTGGGGACGAGAGAGACCACGGAGAATAATAACCTCTGGATGTCATTTTCACCTGATTGAGCTTCCTAGCAAACGTGGTACCAGAACAACACTTAGTAGAGCGCATACCTCCACCAAGGCCCATCGATCCCCTTATGGAACCACATTTGAATTCACTAGATCCAAGTCTGTATTTAGATCGGCACCAAATTGCATACACTCATAAATATCAGTCTTTTTTTCAAAAAGATCCATGAAGTTTTTCTAGGGAACGTTAAAGAAAGTGGTCCCATCCTTCCACTAACTTTCATGGAAATACATTCCGTGTTTTTTGTGTAATCTTGCTAACAAACAAACATAAAACTAACCAACAAACAAACAGACACGGGTGAAAACATAACCTCCTTGGCGGATTTAATGAAGCTCAGACAATGTCTCTCATTGAAACTTCCCAAGGCCTTATTGTTTTCACTTAAATGAAAATTGAGACGATTCCTCCAGTTTGTGTTGGAGCCGGGAACTTCCCGGCTGCAGATTCCAGTTTCAGTGGAACCTCTGGATCTGTCATTTTATTTCTGTGTGTGTGTGTGTCTGTGCACTCATGGGTTGGTATGCATATGTGCGTCTCCATATGTTGGGGGATTAGGGAGTGGAACCCCAGAATACACACGCTGGAATGTGAAGTGTGTGTGTTTTGTGCAGCCTGAGGGCGAGGAATGTCTCCCAAACTCACTGTAACAACTTTAAGTGGCATGACCAGTGTGTGTGCGCGTGTGCGTGCGTGCGTGTGTGTGTTTGTGTGTGTGTGTTATGAGTGACAGCAGGTGATGGGTGTGAGTTCTGTAGGGTGCGCCCCAAGGCCTGTCCCTCGCCTCCCCACATACGTTCACATATTCACACACACAGCGTTCTGTCTGTCTCCTCCACACAGCAGGGGAGTAATGTGTGTGTTTTAATAGGTGTCTGCTTTATCTCAGCCAGGAGACGTGAAAGAGAATCTCTGCTCCAGTCAATGAGCCTTTCATTCTCTTCTGCTCAGGTGGTGTTTGGACAACCTTTGGCAGATGCTTAGTGGTGTTCTGCTCTGATGTGTAGCGTCTTTGTGCAGCTTGATTCGATTTGAACAAAAGCTATGCCATCACATTCTCACTTTGTTCACTCTATCAATTTTTCTATCTGCTGTTTTGGAGCAGCGAAGAAGACCTGTTTTCCTTGGAAAAGAAAATTGCTGTTTTATCAGATTTAAACTAATATACTTTAAAGTTCTGGACATAGATTTGTGTATTTGCTGATGCCTGACCCAGCGTTTTTGCCAGTATCGGAGGCTTTAATCAACATCTCTATTAATCAGCCCACAGTCCTCTTATCCAGTCCGTGCATGTGTGACATCTCACAGAAATGTGGAAAACGGCTCTTGTTTTCTTCACTGATGGAGGAGATTAACATTTAATCAAGTGGGTTGGAATTAGCTGTAGTGATTAGCTCCATGGACGATTTGCATTCACTGAACTGAATGCAAATCAGGGGGAAATAATCAGGCCTTTCTATGTTATAGTTTATTTGGGGAGAGGATGCCCTCCAAAATATTTTCAGGGCTGAACCATTTGTCCTGACGGAGGCATTTGTTCGCCATGTTGCCCAGTGAACTCTCGGATCATATCATGCTGACAACATAGTTCCTCCATCTGTTGAGTGGAGGCATGACTGATGGTGTTGGTTCCCTTTTTGGCACATTTGATAAACATGGACATTGCCCTCTTTGCTGGAATAGATTTCTCAGTATCAGTAATATGAATCAGGTCTCGATAAGAATTTCCCCACCCACGACCAAACGACAACCCATTTGCTGTATCATATTTTATTTGTTTTGTTGTCAGTGTTGTCTAGTGTTTGTTTTGGTGTGTTGCAGTGATTGTGCGTTCTCACAGGATATTACTGTTCTCTGCTCTGGGCTACAGACAGCAGTCTGTTACTCTGCGTTGCTCCAGAGTCCAGAGTTTTTGTTGCTTTACTATATTCTGTTGATCAAAAGGCAGCTGTCAGAGAAACTGTGCGTGTTTGTACTTTTGCACGTCTGCGGCACCGTCTTTCGCACAGCTGGTTCAAGTTAACATCGACCTGGAAGAAGCGTGCTTCATTCAAAAGTGGTACCTCCCTCTCTTTCTCTTCCTCCCTCTTTCCTTCCCTTTCGTCTCTCTCGCTGGTTCCACCTTCTTTTCAAACCAAAACATCCCCTGTGCGCTGTTAATTCACACAGCCGTTAAGTCAGCTGACATATCTGGAGGGAGGCCAGGGGTAATTCTAACCCAGGATCCAAACCCCTTGTCCTGGGCCTCTGCGTAGTGGGGTTCCCCTTGTGAGCTCTTCTCCGGTTCTGAGCCCCTGAGTTGGGGCGGGGAAGCGCTCAACACTGCACCTCAGACTGAACTACATATGAAGGTGATTTAAAAGGCCATTCCACCTCGTCCCAGGAGTGCTGTCCCTCTTCTGCTTCCTGCTCTCTTGTAGAGAAGAGACAGAGTTTGGAGGTCAAGGGCTACTGGGTCATAGTAGAGCGCTGCTGGTCAGAAAACCTAACACTCAGACATCTTAATGTTACTTTAAATTTAAACAATTTTCTCCTTCTTATTCAGTGATCAATGCTTTGTTATTATAGATTCAAAAGGCATTGTTTGTATTGTGGCTGCATTCAAAGACCTGGGGCAGCCATGTTTAGTCAAGGGGCCAGTAACCTTTAAACTTTAACCCTGTTCGAGCTGAGCAAGAAGAAGACAAATACAAAGAAGACGAAGAGCACAGAGACGAATATGTGTCTGGTTCCTCTCCAGAAATCCTCTGTGCACATCTCTCCACTGTTTTCCTTTTTGGGCCTTACTGTATGAAAAGAACAAGATGACCCAGTAGGTGTCAGCACGACCAACAGTCACACAATTCTTTGGGTTCCAAGAATATTTCACAACTCATAGTTCCTTATATGCAGGTTGGAGCCGTTCAGTGTTTTGATTGTCCTGTTGGATTTCATGGTAGATGGAAGTGATTCAGAGGAAAGTAGAATCTCGGCTGCGGTGTGTTGATCTCCATCCTTCCACCCTGGGGAGGTCAGGAGGAGACAAGAGATTCAGAGATAAATTTCAACAAAGCAACTCCGTCACACGATAAAACTGTTCTGTCCAGAATTCCTTTTTCGATTGTCTAGTTGGTGCTTTTGTAGAATCTGTCTGTTTCTCTGGAAAATTTGGAATAATGATGTACCTCAGTATTCTCCCGCACACCTCGGAGCCTGACTGGCTTTGTGTAACCCCCAGCGGAGCAGGGACAGGAGCAAAGCTGCTGTTTCCACCAGCCATCACACACTTCTGACAGCTAATTCAAGCTTCACTCCAGGGGACAGTGGCAATTTAGTGCTTTTACTGTGTATGTGTATACAGAATGTGTGTGTGTGTATGTGTGTGTCCTAAACCCTCAGGCCATTTGCTGTCAGGCCTATGCCCATCGAAGTCTCAACAGGGTTTCTCCTCTGTGATGGCCATTTAGGGATGTGACCTCGTCTTTTCCTCCATGGACACACACACACACACACACACACACACACACACACACACACACACACACACACACACACACACACACACACACACACACACACACACACACACACACACACACACACACACACACACACACACACACACACACACACAGCACCTCTCACCAAGGCCCCTGGCCTGGTCTGATCCTGGTGGCAGATGGAATTAGCAGTAATTATGAGCTCATTAAATCCAGCCTGCTCTGTAATCCCCTGTAATGCCCAAATACTACTGCTGTGTGTGTGTGTGTGGTGTGTGTGTGTGTGTGTGTGTGTGTGTGTGTGTGTGTGTGTGTGTGTGTGTGTGTGTGTGTGTGTGTGTGTGTGTGTGTGTGTGTGTGTGTGTGTGTGTGTGTGTGTGTTAAAGAGACACTGGCACACACACATTGTTCCTTATCACATGGTGGAAACAGGACGGCGAGGAAAACATAAATAACATGGAAGAGGAAATTAATTTCTCTGTCGAGTGTGTACCCAAAGGCAGATTGCCTGCACAATCCAGTTTTTAATTGGTTCTTGTCAAGTGATTTACTGTAAGTGTTAAACAATACAGCTCAGCAGAGAACCTGTGTTGGGAAGCTAATTAAAAGCCATTTTCAGCAGCAGATTTGTTGCTAATTTTTCTACAAGTGCTCTAAGCCAATAACACGCTTTCATTAAAAAGTGGCAGAATCAGTGATTTATCGGTGGGACTAGATGTCAACACATCATGTACAGCAGCTTTTCCTTGATAAGAACATAACTCTGCAGAGCTGCAGATGGAAACATGCAGCTAAAACTACAGTTATAATCAATCTGCCTGCATCGTAAATACACAACAGATAGGTGATGTATGCCATGGTCACCACAGCTTATGTCTGCAGTTAAATATTCACGCCGTGTTATGTCTGTACCGGCTTTATGTGTCAAAGTTTGAGACTTTCAAGATATAATATGGGCTGTGCCTCCAGAGCAACTCTTTCAAAGCCCTATAAGGCCTTATAGTGATGCATAATCCTATTCAGAATAACACAGCAGCTTCAAATCCAGTGTGACCTATAGAATGTTTTAACTGCTCATGCCAATATATTTTAATTACATCTCAATTTCTACTTTTCATGTGACTGGAAAATAATGATTGTAATGGGACAATCTGCCGTGCTTATAAGCCATCGAGGTGTGTGTGTGTGTGTGTGTGTGTGTGTGTGTGTGTGTGTGTGTGTGTGTGTGTGTGTGTGTGTGTGTGTGTGTGTGTGTGTGTGTGTGTGTGTGTGTGTGTGTGTGTGTGTGTGTGTGTGTGTCCTGGTGATAAGCTGCTGAAGTGGTCCAGGGACCCATAGTGTTAGCCATCTGTGCTCACCAACCACTCTCACACTCTCTTTTGATTTTATCAGGTAAACGACCTACATGTATGTGAGCTCTTAGTTCTTCATGAGTTTTATTTTACTCTTGAATATACTTCACTCTACTGTACACAGTTGTGTTTGTGAAAGAGGAAACACGGATATTGGGTGTGGTCAGTCATGCTCCTCTCCACTGAAAATGAGTCATTTCATTTAGCTGTGTGTGTGTGTGAACATGTGTTTACAGCAGTGTAAATACTGTGAGAAAACAGCCATCGCTGTTGGGTTTCATGTCCGGACTGAAACCGTTTCAGCAAGTTAAAGCAGACAGGTTTAGTCAGAATGTTGCTGTTGAGATACACATTTCTGTCCATGGTTTATCTTTTTGAACATGATGAACTAGAAGGGCTCTCAGTTGAGCGAATACACCCCCGCCAAGGCCCGACAGTCCCCTTATGAAACCAAAGTTAAATTCACTAGATTTGGATTTTCATTTGGATCTGCACCAAATTGCACACACTCAAAAATATCAGTCCCCTAAATGTGCCCGATTTTTTTTCATCAAGATTCAAGAATTATTCTCTGAGAAATCAGTGAAAATTGTCCTATCTCACAATTTTAGAGAGAGTGAAAATAAATTCCTGGATCGGTCCCCTGATCAGGATCCACACAAAAATGTAATGGGTTCCTCCCTCACCCATACTGCTTTCTTTCAGTACGTTTTATGGAATTCAGTTGAGTTGTTTTTGTGTAGCTGTAAGGTGGAATGTGGTATGTAGGTAGCATTATGGGAAATGATTTTCTCTTAGCGGCAATGTTTTTTTTTAGGTATATTAACATCCTGCTGTGTACTTCCCCTTCAAGCTGATCTGACATCTACGTCAACATGTACAGACAGACAGACAGACAGACAGACAGACACACAGACAATGCGTCTCACTCATTTGTCATTTCTATCACCCGTTAAAGTCCCACATATTTTGTCTGTAAAGAATCTAATGTCTTCAGCAGCCCGTTCGTACTGTATGTGCCCCCTCTGGTTTCTGAGCCAGCTGCCCAGTGTCAGTCTGGCACTGCCCCACTTTCCATTTGCCTGAAAAGGCATCACTACCACCAGGAACCCTTCTGATTTTGCCATTTTGGGTTCTGCCATGTGACACTGTGGATTTTTAATAGGAATGGAAAGTTCCTGTCCACTGCAGCACTGCAGAAACACTTTCCATGTATTTAAACAAGTGAAAGAGTCTGTGTCCAAATCTCGCTGCGGATAAGTCCACATTTAAACCCATGAACTCCTCTATTCTCATCACCATTACATTTGTACTATTCAAAACTTGGAACCTTCAGCTGTTTATCTCAATGTGAATTATCTCTTATTTTCCGTTCCTGTTTTTCTGGATTTTGTTTTAACTTTTTCTTGAATTAGGATGAAAACTTGGCGCATGTACAGCATACTATTTTAAAAGCTAACACGTACCATCTGTCCTCTATATTGTGGTCTTATCCGCATCAGTGGACTTAATGTTTACTTCCTGTCAGCTGCTGATTGGTCAGATAGTTTAAGGTCACATTGCTACACAGTCATAATCATTTCATCTTGCAGGTCCAGTGGAATATTTAGCATTTGTTGCAAAGTGATGCATCATAAAGGTAACAGGATTGATAATGACATTAGGCTCTTCCTTGCTATTGATCTGCTGTCCGGCTTTGCTTAAGTGCACTGGCATTCTCTATAATGTCCGTTATAGAGATGAGGTAATTGCTTAATTGTGTTTTTATCAATCCTCCATCTTCTGACAATGCAGCAAGGTCAAAATTCAGCATCTCATTCATCCAAGTGGCCTTCATGCAACTGTTTGTTTAGATAGAACAGCTTATCAAGCGATACTGTTAACTCTGCCTCCTTAGGCTGGCAGGACTCCAACTCCCAGCAAGCACTGCTCTAAAAAAATAATTAAAAAAACACAGGCAAAGCTGCTTTGTCTTTGCAGTGGCTTTTTCTTCCTTCTCGATTTACTGTATTTCAATTTTCTTTCTATCTCCCATCCTTCAGTGAGAGGAGAGGAGAGCTCTCATAATGAGCAGCAAAGAAAGGCCCTTCACGCTGAGATCAAATGAACTGACTCCATTGTCTGAACAGTGGATGGACACAGAGGCTTCTTAAACTGTTTAGCTCGGCTGCAGATTTTCAACCGTTCTCATGATGCTCAGTGTTTGTGTGGGTGTGCGACCGAAACAGAAACAAAGAAATCATGTCTCTGTGACAGGAGGATGTGATGCATATTGACAATTGTGACCTTTATTATAATGTGGTAAATAAGAGAAGTATTCAGACCATTTGAAATATTCTGCAGCTCACAGCAGGCGGATAGATGATGAAATGTTAAGTTTGCTCTGGACGGACGACAGAACGCTTTACTGTGGCTTTTCTTTTCTTTTCGCGGTGCAGTTATAACGTCATGAGTGAAGACAGAGTAGGAAACCACTTGTGTGTAGCTGGCAGAATACACTGTGTCCATGTGGCAAACTCTCTGCTCAGCTGGACGCTGCCTTTCTGCACATGGTGCACAAAAAAAAAAATCCTCGGCCAGGTGAAGGTGAAAAATGGGTTTAATCAAATGCATCCCAGCTTAATTGACAGTTATTGCAGCCTAAATCAAATCAACATTGATATCCATTTTGCTTATACAATTATAGTCATAGGATACCATTCCTCAGCGTCTTGGTCCGTTCCCTGCAGCTGTGTTCTTGAACTTCCATCATGTCTAAAGTCACAAAAGGACAGTGACCTATATAAGCACCACATGCATATGTAATTTCATGAAATCCATCATTTCATTTGTTATACCTGGAATGTTGCTGGTGAGAGATCCAGCGCTGTAGCTGAGTGGTATTAGCTTTTTAGAGGAAGCTGAACTGTGGGTCGGGCTCATTTATATGAATATAAATGTGACTGGGATGGGGAAGTGGCTGGCTGTGAGACACTAGCTAATCTGATAGGGGGGCGATGCAGATGAATTAGCTGCTAATATTATCCCTCAGTCTCTGCAGCTGCTGCCAAGGAATGAAAAAGTTGAGGCGGAGCGAGGAGAGATTATAGCCGCAGATTTCAGCAGCTGCTGTTAAAGGAAGTAAGGATGGAGCGGATTGAGGAGGAGGAGATGAGTCGGTGGAAGTGATGAAGAGATGAGAGACAATCGTCTTTAGCGAGCGCATCGAGTCCTGAGAAGTTGAGGCGGCACTCTCTGTCACTTCTCTTCCCACTAAAGCTCTCTTTCTGTTCTTTCTTTTCTCCACATACCACTTCACCCTCTTCTCTGGAGTATCCTTGTGTTTCATCGCCCTCTCTTCAAGCTCTGCCTCCCTTTTATGTCACCCAGTGGAGTTGATGGAGGAGCTGCTGGAGCCAGATTTGTGTCTGCGCTGATCGAGGATCTCAGTTTTTTTTCTAGGGAAATCAGAAAACCCTTTTTCTTTTTCAAAAACCATGGAAACTTGGACAGACAGCGTCTCAAGACCTTCAAGCTATATCGTCTAAAGTCTCTGACGACTCGAGAATAGGTTTCCTCACAGAACTGAGAAGTATTGACGTATGACGTGACATAACTTTGACCCATCAAAGCTGAAGGCTTTCTAACTTATTGCCAACACAGTTGTATTGAAATTCACACTGTCACTTATGATTCCTGATATTTCTCTTGGCGTCCACATGATCTTAACTCATTTACTCTTTTAGTCTCTTTTCAGTCTCTGTCTTTTGGTCTCATCGGAACCATCAAATGGAAGCTTTTGTCGTCATTTCATTTTTTCAGAAGAATCAACTCTCTTTTCTGTGATTAAAATACTTGATTTTCTCTTTTCCTATCCTAAGTTGACGTCACCAGTCCTTTTATTCACTCATTTTGCTGGTGCCGTCCCTGAAGTTTGATCTGAACTCATCTTAATCCTCTCTCTGTTTTTTTCACGTTTGTCGGCTGAGTGACAACCTAACCCTGCAGTGGCTGTTTGCACTGTTACTTATCACGTGTTAATAATTCATCAGAGAGGGCATTATCATTCACGAAAGCACTGGTGCACACACAGATAGCTCTGAATATCAAGAGACAAAGAGACAGGTATTGCTCCATGGTAAAACCCCAGCTGCTCTATCTCCTGAATGGAAATTTTTATAATGATATCTGTTGCTATGGTTTGTGGGTATGTAAGAAATTACAGTTAAAAATTAAAGATGCACAAATAGCTTATATCTTCCCACTACAACACTATATTTCTACTTGTTTGAATAAGTTGAAGTGTTTAAGCATTTCACATTAAGACAGAAAGTGTAGCTTGGCTCTCTGTGTGTCTGGCCCAATCAAGTTTGGCCTTAATCTTAGTCTGGCATATAGACAAGGCCCACTACAGATTTTAAATCTCCTCTGCCCTCTCTTTTTTCAATGTCTAATATCCACAGGCCAGACAGGGAGTTCTGTCCCTCTCGCCCCTCTCCCCCCGGTCCCCGCCGTCAAGTCCCCCAGGGCGCAGTGTGACCCATAGAGGCACCCAACCGGAAGGCCTACCCCGCTTTCTCTCCTCTCCGTCCTCCAATGTGCCACAGTATACATGACCTCATTAGGGAACCCCACCATCTCGACTTGCTTTACAGTATCGTATGATATCGGTCCGACTTTTTGACCCCAATGAGAGAAAAACCCAACCCCCCTAACTTCCTCAACATGACCTATTTAATGTACGCAGGCCAATGTGCACCCAAACGCCTCGCACGTGTACCCCGGTTCTCCCCCACCTCCTCACCCCTGCAAGTCACTGTGCTGAGCTGGATGACAGATTTGTTCCAGTTATTTCTTGAGGTTTATATGACCTGATCTCTCACATTACTGCAGCTTTAGTATTTGATACTGTTGAGTCGTCAGATAGCTTCAAACTCCAAACGCCACCAATAACTGAAACACTTGAATCCTCACTTTAAAGGGATAGTTCACAGAAAAATGAAAATCCACTCAATATCTACTCACCACTATGCCGATGGAGGGGTGGGTGAAGTGTTTGAGTCCACAAAACACTTTAGGGGTAAACAGGGTTGCAGCCAAATACAAAACAATTGAAGTAACTGGTGATCAATTCTTCAAACAGAATAAAACAACAGAAAAAAAACATTACATGTCTCCATACTGCTCCTGTGGTGTCATTCAAGTGTCCGGAAGCCCCGACATTCAAATTCGACTAAAAACAGCACCATTTACACCATGTTTTTAGCCGTCACTGAGATGAATAGGGGCACAGCCAGGCCTAAAAACATAAGCAGTCAATCAGAAGTAGAAAAAATAGATACTCCATACAATAGTGTTTAATAATCCAGGAAAGCAATGAACATCATGGATTGCTAATATTTAACTGTGTCACCATTATCCACATGTAAATAAATGCTTGCGGTAAAAAAGACAGAGAACGAAGAAGATATGTGCCATGTGGACAGACTTCACAGTCCTGGCTCAGACTCTCCTCCTACATGCACTCGTGGGCGCATGCATCAGTGTATATGTTCTTTAGTGCTATTTTTATGTGCTTGTGTGGTTGTGTGTGTGTGGGTTGAGATGATGTCAAGAGTGCTCTGAATTGCAGTTTGCAAAGTTTCCGGCAGTGTGAAAGTTAGGTATATAGAGCAGGCAGCTTTCTAAATGAGGTCTGCGTCTATGAATATTTAATCAAAAGACAAACGAGACAACACGGAGCCAATAGCTGATGTAACCGAGCTGGTGGGTATTTCATGCACTGAACAGACTCGGGGAGATATCTGACACAGATTGCTCGGTTTTCTAAGGTATTCTCGGGTATGAGTGCGTTTTTGTGATCCATGTTGATGTTAGTTATCATTATTAGCTACTGTATACGCTCACAGGGGTTCATCACCGTCATCAGAGACACTTGGCTCACAGCTGCATGCTCGATGGCTTTGGGAGTGACGGCCTGTCCCCCTTTGTTTTGAACATGGCCATTGTGGTGGGGGTAGTGTTGTCACATTTTATTATGTGGTCTAGGGGTAGTGGCCATCTAGTGACTATCTAGCCATTCAAACACCCCTTCAACCGTAGTAGTATTCAGGACCACCCTAAAAACAAAGGGGTAGACAAGAATCAAACTCAATATTTTTCTTTCAGTGTGACAGTGTGATTATTGGAGTGGCTGTACAGGCCTGTTCTGATAATTGGTGGGGCTAAAACCCCTCCAACCATCTGAACAATTCACCCTACTTAGTTAAACCTAATTGATCATTTTTTATAACTAATGATGTTGTATGTGTTAAGAAGGACATTGCATCGTTCTCCTAGTTGTGACCCTTCAATACATTAGTCCCATCTTTATTTAGACATGCCAACGCTGTCCTATCACATGAACTCAAGCACCTATTCTCTGACACCACCTGTCACGTTTCAAATGTGTGACACTAAGTAAAGAGTCAAGTGGTTTCACACAACTGAACTGTCAACGTTTACGTCTGTGTGGTCATTTGTATCCATTCCTCTGACTCCTTTAAACCATTACTAGTATCCAGTTGTTTAAACATATTATTCAGTACGAATAATACCCCTGGGTGGAAATCACTACTTTAATATGTTGCCTGACACTTCTTCTCTGTCATTGTCTCTTGTAGCTGGGATGAGAGCAGCTCCATCAGCAGCGGCCTCAGTGACGGCTCAGACAACCTGAGCTCTGAAGAGTTCAACACCAGTCCCACTCTCAACTCGCTTCCCACCACTCCCATCGGCTCCCGCAGGAACTCAACCATAGTGGTAAGTGAGGTGCACGAGAGCATACACAACACACACACACACACACACACACACACACACACACACACACACACACACACACACACACACACACACACACACGTCTGTCTGACGGAGACAGACACACGTGTGTGCTGGATACAGTATTGATCAAGCTTTTAATCCAGTGAGATATTGATTCGTCATTGAATGAGGTGTCACACACACAGTGCTCAGAAGACACACGAACACACACACACACACACACACACACACACACACACACACACACACACACACACACACACACACACACACACACACACACACACACACACACACACACAGCATGTAGCAGGACTCTGCCTGATTCAGTATTCTATTGAAACCCATGCTATCACATCTGCACTGATGTGTATGCGCGTTCATGCCACACACATGCTGGTAGCGTCGCATTTCCAGCAGACTCGCCACCATTTTTTAATTGAATTGAAGGAACGAACGCGGACGACGTCTTTCTTTTCTTGGTTGCAGTTCTTTAAGAAAAAGTAATTGCTCTATGGTTGTGTTGGCTCCAACTCCAACACAACCGGCTTAGTAACATTCGCCTTTGTTCTGAAGTAAACAGAGACGCCTGAGAATTTGTAAATAAGCGGACCAGGAACCGGAAGACACTTAACACCAGCCTATAGAAACTCTACTGCCACTAGTGTTTCGGCGGTGTAATTGTAGAGTGACTCACACACACCTACGCACAGCTATGAATGCTCGGCCCCGTGCTCAGGCTACATGCGTACCTACGACGTAGCTTCGGCGCAGAAGGATAAATTGGGCTTTAGAAATAACTGTCCTGAGTGAATGTGTTTGTTCACTGAAGTGCACTGCGACACTGTGGTCTTAAAAAATCTGCTGTGGGAGTGGTAGGATTTGGGACTCGTGACCTCAGTGTTTCTAAAATCCTGTCTACAGCTCTGCTCGAGTTTCTTTAAGATCCATCTGACGCTCTATGGAGTCCAGACAGAGTGTGTATTTGTTTGTGTGTCTGTGTTTATGTATGTGTGAAAGTGTCTGATTTAGGTCACACCTCCACCATGTGGTTTATATGACTGATTCAGTTGAATTTCAGAGACAGAGGGAGTTTGAAGGGAGAGAGGAAATCACTGTAACCATGGCAACCAAAGCACAGGGATGCTGAGAGCCCGGGCCTTTGTCTTCTTCCATATATATTGAAGGACAGGTCGAGAGTGTGGCCATCTGCACACACACACTTACACAACCACACACACTCACACACACAGGGCCATCTGCAGTCCGGCATCCAGGCCAGCGAGCTGGAAGAACCGGGGCGCCTCCCTCCACGCCTAGAAGCAGGAGTCATAGCAACCATTACCCCCCATGGCATCATTACCATGGCAACCCACCATCACCTCATAATGCACCCGCTATCGTCAAATACACATGGCTCCTCGTTCTATCACCGATGGTAGCTAATCTTTTCTCTTTGTCGGTTCCTCTTTGTCTTTGTGTCTCCTGTTGATTTTAATTTCCCACTTGCTTAACATCCTCTCCTCTCCCCTCCCACGTATTATGTAATAAGCTCAACAGAGATATGAGGTTGAGGGGGAGAAGGGTAATGAAGAAAGGACGCACAAAGAAGACATGTTGGAGAGAGAGGAAGTTGGAATTACAGCCAGAAAGTGGTGGTGGTCCATGTGGGTGGTACAAAAACCTGAATCTCCTCATTTCCACAAGGAGATGGACAAATTGCTCAAGTTAATACACTTAGTACTTTAGTGCATGTGTGTTTGCATCTGACTATCTGTCTCATTGTCCATCTGTTTGCGTTGTTATCCATGTTTTGTTGTGACTTTCTGACCAGATGTGTATCTCACCCCTCCCATGTTTTAATAATCAGGGAATGTGTGTGAGGAAATGACAATGTTTTATCAACAGGGTCTGGTCAGACAGGACACACACACTCACACATACCTCCACCTCCTCGTGTGATGTGAACCTGCCCATGGGGTCTATTGGTTTTAATAAAAAAGGAATTCAGCATATGAGCTTTCATGGGAACTGTATGTTGGGTGCAATGTCCTGCACTGGCACACACACACACACACACACACACACACACACCTCCTGATGCATTGTGTAACTGTCAGTCCCCCACAGTGGGTGTTTTTAATCCACTTTTGTCGTGTGCGTCCTCTTACAGTCATCCATAAACACGTACACACTGTATTCGCATGTATTCAACTCATAAACACACAGAAGACCTTCAGTCATGGGTTTCAAATTTCCTTTAGTTTCACGATCAACATTCTTTCTTATTGGATTGTTTCAAGGCTGAGCTGTCTGTATGTAAGTCAAGTGTGTGTGAGTCTTTGTGTCTCATCTTAGATGTGTGTGGTGTGTTTGCACAGTACATATGTGTGTATTTGTGGGCAGTTCCTCCCCCTGCTGTGTCTGTCCACTTCTCGTTTGAAGTGTTCAACCAGAGCACACAATAGGATTTAGACGGGGAAGATGAGACATCAGTGAGTGGATTTTTAGGTTGACTGGGTCAGACATGTTTTTCCTGCTCAGAGGGAGTCTGAGCCTCTAACCTAATATCTAACCTAATAACTGTGACCTGTGGTGAACACTTAAGTACAGAATATAAGGGATACAGTGTCTTTTTTTCATAAAAGATTCAGTAAGTTGTTGCACGGCATCATTCATCCCAGTTTTCTAAGGCAATTATGTACTGAATCACACAGTGAAACTAGATTTTAAGTGACACAAACTTGGAGTATTTAGGAGGGTTTTCGAGGTTTACATGATTCTAGTACAAATACTGTCGCCTTAAAATTAGACAGGCAGGGAAATTCATAACTGTAAACTAGACAACCAGAGACGCACAAATATATATTATCTCCACAGTCTTTAAGTTTAATCTCACACACTCAGTTCTTACACATCCTGCCAAAATACTGTCTCACAGCACGTGTCTTTCTGTCCCTCCGTAGATGCGTACAGATGCGGAGAAGCGATCTCTGGTGGAGAGCGGCCTGTCGTGGGACACCGATGATGCCAAACCCGGCTGCAAGAGCCAGGGCAGCAGCGTCTACAACACAGGAAGTCTCAAGTCCGAATCGGCCAATAAATGGAAAAAGACGAGGCCGCAGCACGGGGAGGGGCTGGAAGGAGGTAAAGGTGAACTGAAGAAGCCTCAAACCCTGGGTCAAGGAAACGTGTTGAGGAAAGGAAGAAACCCACCCGTAGGAGTCACATCCCCGATAACCCACACCTCTCAGAGTGGGCTGAAAGTGGCAGGTAGGTGGAGAAACGCACACTGAAGACCTTTTCAGATTTAAACAGTTTGCGTTTTACATATGAAGAAGGCAGCTGGAGATTGTTTGGGTCAGACACGTTCACACCAAAAGGAAAATGTCCGGAACACTCAGGGTTCGCAGGGGGAAAAAAATTACCTGGAGCAACTGACTTGGACATTTGTGTTCTCACACACATCCCCCTCGGGAAATTTCATGAATTGTCTAACTTCAGTCCATGTCTGAAAGTAGTGTAATACACACACACATGGTGAAGTGTAAAAATCTATAGCTTTATTTGAAATGGTTTCATAACCTGAGCTGACTCGCACATTTCTCTGGCTGCCTTTTAATATCCCCGTCTTTCTGGCAGTTCCACACCCACACACACAGTCACAGACACACTCTCTGTCTTTGTCCCACACATTCATCCACAGCTGCAGCCCACCCTCTGGGCCTTTAGAAAGTGGTGCCATGTATCAAACGCCCATCACCACCCACTCCCTTCCTGCCAGCCACACACACACACAGCACTGACCAAGTGTTTTTTTTTCTATCCAAGCTTTATTTTTGTGTCTGACAGAGACAATTTATAGCACTAAGATAAAGGCCTTGTACCCAAAGCAACTGGCCCAGAGACAGTGAGTGTTTGTGTTGCTAATAGTTTGTATGCATGTGTGTGTGTGTCCACTGTGCAGACAGGTCGGAGATTGTGCCAACCTTAAACAGTGTCACCCATCACACTTCACACACACACACAAAGAGCACAATAGCGCGGATTGTGCGGCTGCGTTTAAAGCTCACCATCTGTGTGCTGTTTACGTAAGCACACACACACACACACACACACACACACACACACACACACACACACACACACACACACACACACACACACACACACACTTATAGACAACCAAAACAACAGGATATTAGTTGTGCTGTTGTGTGCCAGTCTAGTTGGGCAGTGTCTGTGTAAACACTCCTCTTTCCTTTGGACCATGTTTGCATTGCCAGCTGCTGAAGTGACAGATACACCAAACAAGTGAAGTGGCCTTTGATGTGTGCGCCACGCTGCGGTTGTTACTGATGTCAACCGTATGAACTGTATGAGAGTTTCAGAGGTTAATTAATCAGATGATGAAGTCAAGGGAAAGCAGAGTGGAGATTGGATCTCGTAGCTCATCAATGAGGAGGAGCTCATGAATTTAAATGAGTGGTTGACATTCTTCGACAGTTGGAGAGGTCAACGACAGACGAGCACTTTGTCGCAGTTCAATAACACTGTGTCTAGAATACACATTCTATAGTACGTACAATGTTCTATATACCAACCACAGTTTGCTTTTAGTGTATAATGATGATTGATTGTTTTTACAGTTACTCTGTTAATCACTGAAGCTATAATTTGAAAAATAGGGGAACACACCCATCATAAGATCCATAGGGACAAGTTGACCAGGTCAATTACTTGCACGCCACTTCCTTGATAAAGGAATTATCTGTTATAGAAATTGGTCAATCAAGTCAATTTTCCTTTTACGGACTAACTGATTTTATTGTTTTGTACTAATTCAGTATACAATAATAGCTGCACCTCAATTTGCCTCAATCTTATAAGATAATAAATTGACTTAATGTTGAATGTTATGCACTTAATAAGCTTAAAATCGCTACTGCTATAAATACTTACATCCTTTGCATGTCAGTCGGTCTTGTAAGAGGGAGACCACCTCTCTTATTTCTCAATCATTGAGAGGACAACAGGGATTTTTCTGTGTTGCTCAGTTTGAAAAGCTCTAAGTTTGACTATGAAATTGATATTACTGAGACTTGACTTCAAAAAAGAATGGATACTTAATTTTTAGTTTTTTCTACATGTATTCTGAGCTTTTAGACCACCATACTCAATCCCAGAAATAGAGCCTCACCTCTATTTTACTGCGATGCATTATGGGACAGTATTAACAGTATAGTCAAACATCAATCTAATTAGTCAACTGATTTTTGTCACTGTAGTGGGATCGCACTGCTAGAATCAGTAGTTTTGGAACTGGGACATGTTTTCAATCTGTCAGTGCCTAGCAAATGGCTGTGAAGCTCATTTGTGTCACACACCAAACTTCCCATGTACACGCAAATCAACACTGATACCGTCGATATCTCAACTAACACAACTATAAACTCTCATGTTGATGGTCGATTGGAGACGATGTCAGAAATGTGGCATCGAGATGCATCTTCACTCCAAACTTTCCTCCTTCCGCTGCTCTCGCCCACAGTAGCCCTATATAGAAGAAGACTTGATGTGAAATGAGCCATTTTCCTTAAAGTGATGGCAGCGATAGACTTTTTATACGAAGGATTTCTCCCCCTGTCAGACACGCAGGCCTCTCGTGTCGAGCGGCGTCGTGATTCACGGTCTCTTCTACACGCGCCTGTGTGTGTCTCCACAGCCGGTGTCTGTAAATCCGGCTACATTTATGTCACAATTAATACAAAGGCCTGGAATCAGGATGTGTCACTGACAAACAGTGTTTGTGTGTCAGCCTAAAGTTCTTGGACCGAGCAGTGTTGCGGTTTTACGATGGATTGAGTTTATGACTTGACACGTTAACTCAATTTTCACATTTACGAAAGAACTGCGAGCGTAATGTATTGTCGGTGTCACATTCCTGTACGATCTGATCACTGGTAACTGAGTGTGTGGTATATACGTGTCTTGTGTCTGTGTCTTTTGCGGGTTTATAAATACCCTTAAGTGACTCCAGATGTCCCCAGGCGGCCCGCCGGTGGGTCTCATTCAACAGCAGCTCTTTGACTCCGTTAATGCCTTGTATATAAACCTCCCATTACATACAAATTAAGAGCGTGGGTAGCGTGGACTCGCACTTGTGTGGGGGGTGCATACAGTGCACATGTGTCTAATAGACTGCTGCTTTCTCTCATAAGGACTTCCAAACAAATTCAATTAATTTGCCACTTGGGAAAAAAAATCACTGCCGTTCCACCGAGTCATCTCTCACTCCACCCTCTGTCTCCAAAGAGTCTTCAAAAGAGGAGAAATGTAACCACACTGTGTTTCATGCCGTTTTGTGCCCACAGACACGCTTCGTGAACGTGAGCACCAGTTTTTCCACAGCCATATTGCACATGTTAATCCCAGCACTCCCCAGCTGTGACACGCAGACGTGCACTTAGTGGAAAACCAGAGGGAAGAAACTATTTTAGTTCATTGGGATGGAAAAGAGGAGTAACTGCATGATAAGTGTGTGTGTGTGTGTGTGCGTGTGCGTGCGCTACACACTGTCTGTCTGCTCGGACAGGGATTTGCTTTATCAGCTGACAGTCTGACCTTGTAGGTGTTCAGATTAGTTATCATGTCCTAATATGGCTTGGTTAGTCTCTCTCGCCACATGAAACTGACTGTTCAGGCATTAGTTTGTTCATGCTGCTCATCAGTCATTGTTTTTTCTCCTCTACCTCTTCAGGTACAGTCCGATCAGATGGGAAGCCCATGGATAAGTCCAGGTTGGCAGTGAAGACTTCAGGTCTTCAGCGCTCCTCCTCTGATGCTGGTAAAGATCACAGGAATGGCACCGGTGGTGGTGAACAGCGTAAACCTCCATCTGGCCTGGTCAGGCCCTCAACAGGTGGAAACTTTGGCTTCAAGAAGCAAACCACAGTCGCCCCTAACGGGACAAACCATGTCGGTGCGTCTGCTATGATGAGTACAGGTGGCAGTTCCATACCCAGCGGCTCTGCAACTGTGGGGAAGGTTCCCAAAACATCTGGTATTCCTGTCAAACCCGGGGCTGGTGGTGGTGGTGGAGGAGGACGGAAGACAAGTCTAGATGTTTCAAGCAGCGATCACAGTAGTTTTCTGTCCCCAAATGCCAGGACGTCTCTCCAGTACCGCTCTCTGCCTCGTCCTGCCAAGACAAGCACACTGACTCTAACCCGGCCGAGCTCCGCGCGCCCAGTAAGCACCACCATGGACACAGGCTGTGGACTAATCAAACCCTCCTCTACAGCACCTCAGGGCTCGAGGCTCAAAGAGCCTGGTTCTGGAGCAGGGTTGAGTAAAGGAGGGAGCCGTGGGATTCCAAGTCCTAGTCCTGTCAATCAAACAGACCGAGAGAAGGAGAAAGAGCGAGCCAAAGCTAAAGCTGTGGTCTCTGACTCTGAGTGTGGAGGTGGGTCTCTGAAGGGGAGCCCGGCGCAGACCCCCTCAGAGAACGGAGTGAAGCTTCAGGGCCTGAGACCCCCCAGCAGTGGTAAGGGCGTAGATCTGCCCTCACCCAACACACACAGGTACCAAGGTTATACACTTCAATATAAATATGTACGAGCAATCATTTCTCAACGACCGCACACACTTTCAAAATAATAAGAATATGCATTTGGTTCAATGTTGTCTGATATTTTATAGATTATCTGGAGTACGCAGCCTCGCTAAGCCTCCATCCATGGCCCATCTCGACAAGCTCAACTCCAACAGCCTGGATGTGGGCGTTCAAGACTCACTGCCCCCGAAGATCCCCCCCTACTCTAAGCTCCAGGACCTGGTGAGCTCAGCAGGCAGCCCCTGCCTCACTCCCAGCCCTGCCCCGTTACTCAATGTGAACTCCTCGGCCTGCTTCTCGAGCTCCGGGATGGGGCTGGGCCCGAGGCAGGTCTCTTCTCTCGGGGTGGAAGGGGGCAGGGGGAGCACTTCTCCCCTGCTCTACCCCCGTCTGTCTGGGCTACATCGGAGCATGGAGTCGTTGCCGCTGCAGATGAGTCTGGCTCCAGAGCCCCAGGGAAGAGGGAAGAATAGGGAGAGGGAGAGTTTGGTGCGAGGCTACACCACCTTAGAATCCAGAGACAAAGAGCGACAGGAAGACAGAGGCCCTCCTCCCAGCTGGAGCTCTGGAAGTAAAGTCTCGCTGACTCTCACAGACAAGTGAGTTCAATTCTGCTGAAAGATTATCTTTAATCATACATGCATAGTGTCTGTCATCCAGGGTTCTTCCATTCTGTCATGTAGCTCCACCTACTGGTTATCTGAAGAACTACACCAATGTCTTACATTGTTCAGGGAAGGCAGGAGAGGTCCGAGAGAGAAGCTTTGACATCTTAGTATTAACACCTGGTATTAACATGTGGTTTTTGTTACCCGATCACAAGTGGACAGCACTAAGTGCAGGTGTGAACACATTCAGGCCAGACCACATTGGAGGTGGTCAAATATGAAGGACCTCCTATTCAGCTGACGTCCTCTGTCCCACTAGTTCACTATGAATCAAACATGTTTTTTCTCTTCTCATTGATTTATTTGTGACCTTAGCCACAATATCAACACTGATCACCACATCATGATCGATACTTTAATTAAATTGGTAAAAATCTGAGCTTTCCACTTGTGATCGGAATACAAAAAATAGTTTTTAATACCAGATGTGTACGGGGCCTTATTCACTTTTTTTCTATGCTACAATCAAATGTTCTCAGGGTCTTTTTGAGTGGGCAGGTGGAAAGGTGATTTGGTTTGTTTCATTCCAAAATTTACAGAAAAATATATTTTAGGATGGCAGTGGTGATTATGAAGTGCAAAGAACTCAAAGTATTTGCACTTCCAAAGAAAAACCCACAAAAATTTTAACAATTGGTAAGATTTTCAAGATGAATCATATATAGAGAATATTGAATATTTTTAGTATAATAGAATACTATTTACTAATACTAATTTAGAATAAATAATATTTTTGAGGCGGGTGTGCGTGCGTGCGTGTGTGTGTGTGTGTGTGTGTGACTTAATCTAAAAACTGAAGACAGAATGTACAATGTGAGATGTTAATTATTCTCTAAAATATTAATTACTTGGTGGCCCATTTGTCGCATATTATTTGGCTTAGACAAAAAACAAACTCAAACCACAAATAAAGGCAACGGCATGGACGCACACTCCATACACACACACACACTTGCATTCTGAGGGGTCTCTAGGCTGTTATTACTGCAGGACTATTATCAGTGTTGAACGGGCCCTGCTCACTGAAGACATAATTACTGGCTGACACAGCTGTCTCACTGTGCTGCTTTGTGCCCGCTGCCTGTTCTTGAGAGTTTAATAACTCACTGCACCACTGGTTCAATAATAACATTGTTTAATCTCTGCAGCTCTCAGAGAGACAGAAACACGCTGCCAAAGAAAGGTTTCAGGTAAGTTGACACGCACACACACACACACACAAACACACACACACACACATGCAGCTACAGGCTTCATACACAATCTTACGGTGATTGTCACTGCAATTTTGGCACATACCTTAACCTGCACACTCTCACAGCTCCCATTGATAAGATCTGTTCTGATTGACGGACTGTGTTAATCCTGCCTGCAGGGTCCGTACACATCAGTCCTTTTACTTGTATTCCAAAATCTGGTCTTAATCCCCCAAATACTGCATCTCATTTATATCGTACTGGCAACATTTTGTGAGTCTTTCCACTCAGATATTGGCTGGCCGGCAGTACCATGTAAAGGTCTTACTGTAGGTGGGGCAGAGCGTCAAATTGGTATTAGTGTTTATCTTTATTCTGTGTAATAATATCACCATATTGAGATATCAGGGTTCACTTCAATTATAAGAAAATAGTAAAAATCATCCGATTTCATTCTTTTCTGACCAAGAGTTAAAACCCAAATATTTTCAGTTTACTGTCATGAAAATGATATGACAAACAAGATAGAAACAGTAAAGCCTCACATTTGAAATGCCGGAATAACCAAATGTTTGTCATTCAGGCTTGAAAATTGACTTTGAAAGATTTAATTGATTTTCATAAAAGTTTAGGATTAACTAATCAATCAATTAATTGTTGCAGCTGTAGCTCAGGTCTAAATGTATAAAACAAATGTATGTATAAAACCTTTCCAGGTTTTTTTATGCACAAAAAGAAAAAATAAATTGTATATGTTGGGAGGATTTTCTGTTTCTGTATTACATTTACCACAACATCACTGATCTTGTCCTCGGACTGTGTGGTTTCAGCTGTGGCTCCCAGGTTGAGGAGGAAGGGAAGGAGAAAGGAGAGAGGAGACACTCTCATTCTATTCTCAGTATGACCGACTCGCTCACTCTTCCATTGATGTCTTCGCCCACCTCCCTGCCCCGCACCTCTAAGACCAGTATGGGTGAGTATGCACATATACACACACTCCAAAGTACACTGAGTAGAATAATGCATTTCTTTAACTTTATGTATAACATCGGTAGAGCTGCTGTTGTTCTTGAGGGGTTGGTCATTCCACACGCCAACTGTGATGTCAACACCATAGCTGTAATACTTATGCTCAAGTGACTCGGTGCAGTCTTCCCCAGGGGTCACCGCTGAGAAATATATAGCAATACGACATTAAAAAGGCCAAGAAGAAGAAACAAGCAGAATAGTTTTCCCATCTTGGAATCTATATGCTTCCTCATTAATGTGATTATTGAGGGAGCATAACGTTTTCTGTAGAGACCTGTGTGATGTGTGAAAGGACGAGGTCGAGTATTAACTAGTCAGAACTCTTTTCCCCTTGACCCTCTGGTTTCTCAGTAATACCCAGCCCCGTGGGCGGACCTCCGAGGATGACTCGATCCAACAGCATCCCAACACACGATGCCTCTCTGGAGCTGTACGCAGCGTCTCCACTGGGCAGCACGCTGTCGCTGGCTGAGCGTCCACGCAGCATGGGCATGGTTCGCTCTGGATCCTTCAGAGACAAGGAGCCCGATGAAGGTGAGTCCGCTGAATTACTGTGATTCTGTTTGGTGCCCTCATTTACTACTTCATCTTCTCGTTGGTTCATGTTGTTGCTCTGAATTTTCTCTTTACCAGTTCATGGGTCTGTGCTCTCATTGGCATCCAACGCCTCCTCGAGCTACTCCTCTGTGAGTGTGGGCAACATGCATAATCAGGTAGATACAATTCTGTCTGTGTGTGTGTGTGTGTTTGTGTGTGTTTGTTAGTGTGTAAAGTGATGCTATCTTCTTGTTTCAAACTTTCACACAGTGCACACTAGAGACAAGACTTTCTCCCTTGGTATGCTCTGCAACTTATTACACCTCTCCTCTTACTCTCTTCTTTCTGTCCTCCTCTTCCTCTCCGCTGCTCTCCTCCTCCCTCTCCTCTCCTCCTCCCTCGTCCTCTCCGCTCCTCTCTCCCTGTGTTTTATCTAATTTTATCTATTGACTTTTACTCTCCCCCTGCTTCCTAAGGCTGAGGAAAGGATTCAGGGAGAGGTAAGTGTTTTTTCTCCTGCACTCTCTCCTTCTCCTCTATCTCCTTATTTTCTTTCCTTTCATTCCTCATCCCTGTCATCTGTGGGGGAACAAATCTGTCCCTCATCTCATTAACGCCATCTACCTGAGTCTTTAGTAAACTTTGTTATTTTATTGTTAAACATTCTCTGTTTTTCCTCACAGCAAATCCGCAAGCTGAGGAGAGAGCTGGAATCATCACAGGAGAAGGTGTCGAACCTGACCACACAGCTGACGGCAAACGTACGTATTTGTTAACATCATTAAATAACACGACACACCTCACATGCATGAACTGCCTTAATATTGTATTTTTCTTCGTAGGTTGAATAAAATGTTCAGGTATAAATTTAGCTTAATGTCTGAAGGAAATATTCCTAAAAAACCATTTAATTCCCAACTGCATTTTAACTCTTAAAGACAAATGTTCATTGTTCAAATGTCCATTGCAATAAAAATCCAGAAAACCACAATACAAGAAAAACAAGAATATAAAAAAAAAACTGTAAATTCAACCAGTGCTTAGAAAAATATGAAAAATTTTAAAAATGTGACCTTTTACCCTGAGGTAACTGAAGTATTAGCAGTAGCCCCTCCCTCTAATTTTACACCCCAATACTTGTCATTCATCTTGATGAGCAGACTACTTCAATGACACATGCCCCGAGGCTGAGGTTACTGACACTCATGGAGACGCAATCGGTGTCGGACATGAGATAGCAGGCAAAGGAGGAGCAGTGTCAGGCTGCATTTAGCTTTGTGGTTCTTTTGTTTATTTTATTTTGTTTCTTAACAGGTTTAAAAGGGTTTATTTTGATTAAAAACAACCAAGAACTGCAACCAAGTACATTAAACCTCTTTCAGCTTAGGTTAGTCTATGACAGAACATTATTTCTTTTAATGCAAGTCAGTGGATTCGGAGCTTAATACTTTACCTTCCACAATCTTATACATTTGTGTAAACGTCTTTATTGAGTCTTCATAGAAAACAGTGTAGAGACACAGAGAGGGATTAAATATCCGAGCTGTGGTTTGTCAGTTATAAATCATTTCTGTGCCGTCTCAGCACATTTCTTATCCGTGCAGGGCCTGAAGAAAGCTAACCTCCTCCTGAACCTTTCCCCAAGCCACTTAGCTTTGCCACACACACACACACACACACACACACACACACACACACACACACACCCACCCAGCGGCCTCGCCCTCTATTTGTACTCTATAAGGTTGTTTCTGAATGACATCCTGTCAGCATTTTCATTGGTGCAAGTGCATGAATACAGCACAGGCATTATGCAGTGCACTCAATCAAGTGTGTGTGTGCGTCGTGGGTGTGCTCGCATGCAAGTGTGTGAGTGTTCCTTCCTGTTGGATTTTTTTCATTCTCTGTGACCTTATTCTGCGACATTAACGAATAAGCAAAACTGATGCAACCATCACAGCATAACTGGATTTATGACTTATTTTGTAAATGTATAATTATGTTCTGCGAAGTAAAAAATGGAAAGTAATTTCCTTTGTGAGAGAGAGAAATGAGGGAGGTGAATTTTCCACAGAAAGCATCCTGTTCAGCCTTTGTGTGTTATTGAGCTTTTATTATTTATTATTGAGCTTAAATACAAGGAATAAGAAAAATGTAAAATCAGTTTGAACGTATGTGAAGTTCTAGTTAGTCATAGTCTCCCTGCTCTTTCAAAAATGACTAACAATTAAATGTACTAGTAGATGTATATCTTGTTAATTTCCTGTTTTTACGTAGAAAAAATAAACTTCTGCCTGTGTTTTTAGTCCTCGGCTCATGTTTCTTCTCTTTCCAAACAGGCAAATCTGGTGGCCGCCTTTGAGCAAAGTTTGACATTGATGACCACTCGGCTCCAGAGTCTGTCAGTGAGCCACGAGCAGAAGGTAACGTCATCCACCACGTCCACACTTTACTCCAAATACAAACCTGAATTCCAGCTGCATTCCACCACTGTGCCAGTGTTATGAGCCGAGCGGCGGCGGTGTTAGTGACTTTGTTCACACTCTGCAGTGAGGAGCTAAATATAATATATATATATACGCGAGGGGCCCACTGCAGTTCCACATACAAAACTCATGTGAGAAGGGTACAGCAGATCAACTAGTGATGGATAAGCTCAAAGTACACTCAGTTTGCACGTGCACTCGCAGCAAACAACATTCCTGCATTCTCCGGCCTTTGGTATCAGTTTTGGTGCAAATAAACCCATCAGTGCTTGAGGCGGTGCTCGGTGTGAGTGTGTGCACAAAGTGTGCGAGGGGTCCCTCTCCGAGCTTCATGCTTTGCTGCTCCCACTGAAAGCCCCGTCTAGACCACTCCAGAAAAAAGTCTTTGTTGTTTGTGCCAGCGCACTGACCTGTGCAGCTCAGCCCGGAGCACAGGCTCTTTAACCTTGAGGAGATGGGCCGGGCGGCTCCATTTATAGCAGCTTTAGGACACAATGGGCAGCACAGTGAGGCTCTGCTGTTCTGAACTCTTTGTCCTTGTGAACTGCAAACATCATTTAAGAGACCAGGCCCAGATTTTTAGTACTTGAGTAAAACATCATGTAAAACCACTCCTTGTTTTCAATATTCAAAAACATAATATTATTATTAGTAGTAGAAGTATTACAACAGGCTAAGCAGACACAGGATACTCAGGGGAAATCACAAGGGCGCATTAACACAAATGAATGCAAGAAAACAAAATTTGCAAAAGCAGTAAATACAAAAAAAAAAAGTCTGCCTCTCTCCTCTTTTTCCAACAGATACAAACGGATCCACCTGAAGTGAACTCTCTGACATTTACTCATTTGATGTCTGTGCAGGACTCTGAGCTGGTGGAGCTGCGGGAGACCATCGAAGACTTGAAGACCAAGAATGACGAGGCCCAGGCTGTTATTCATGTAGCTTTAAACAATCCAGACGACGAGAAAGGTTTGGAGATTCACCAACTGATACTACTCTCTCTTTCTCTGCACATCTGTGCCTTTGTTTTGATGTAGACTTTATTTTATTTTTTTCCAGATGTGCAAATTCGACGTCAGAACTCATGTGAGAGCATCTCAAGTCTGAACAGCCTGACCAGTTTGTCGAGTATTGGCAGCTATAAGGACCAAGACGCCAAGAAGAAGAAGAAAAAGAGCTGGGTAAGAATGAATGCACTCTGCTGGCGAGATGATGTTTTCACTGCCTGATGTTTGTCTACGTTCAGTCTGTTCGACTTCATAATGGAAAATAAAGTGTGACCCGTCTTTCCCTCCTCTGTGTTGTGTTATTTGGCTGTTTTATGTGTTTGAGGTGAGTGTAGTTATTGTAAAGCCTCTTTAGATTTCTGTTATACAGCATGATGGGCCATTTTAAACTGTCCCTCCATCTCTGTTGATTCACCACCTAGACAACTGATTGGCTGCCTGTTCTGTGAATATTGAATTTGAATGGGTGGCTGTAACTCAGTACAGTTGGACATCAGCAGACATGATGTCCCGTCCAGTTTATGTTGTTGTGTACTTTATCCTGTAAGATATGACCATGTAGCCCTTCCTCGCCCAGCAGTGGGGTAATTAATCTGCAACAACATGCACTGTAACTTTGACCTGTTTGCAGAAAATGAGCTTTAAAGGGATAGTTTGGGAAAATACACTTATTAGTATTCTTGCTGAAATCTGTCCATTATAGGTGGTTGTAAAAAAAAATGGTAAATCTTTTGGAATCGGTCTAGTAGATCGTCTCCGCCGGGCAACAGCGACACAGTGGCAGTAGCTACAATTTAATCGTATGAGCCAACTGCAACAGTCCATGAAATGTGACAGTTCTCTTTGAGCAAAACATGTGTGAATGCTAACATTCTTGTTGCACGAATAAATACACTGAACCATTGAATATTATTCAGTAGTCTGTACAACTGCTCCTCTGTCTCCATGTAGCTGAGAAGCTCCTTCAACAAGGCGTTCAGCATCAAGAAAGGCTCCAAAACCTACTCAGACATCGAGGAAATCGCCACCCCCGACTCCTCGGCTCCCAATTCCCCAAAGATGCTTCATGAGGGGGGAGAGGGAGGGGAGCTTCAGTTTTCAGGTCTCAAAACCTCCGTCTCTGCCACCTCCTCTGTGTAAGTACTGATAAACACCATACTCCAGCTCCTCGCTCAGCAGGGACAGAGACAGTTCTAACTTTCATCTGACCCTAATGAGTGCACCCTGTCCCCTCCAGCATCATGGAGACAACAGAGGAGGGGGACAACGAGGAAGCAGCGGTGTCAGGTCTACGCTCAGAACTCTGGGTGAAAGAGAGGGAACTGACGGACATCCGACTGGAGGCCTTAAACTCTGCTCATCAGCTGGAGCAGCTCAGAGATGCCATGAACAACATGCAGGTTTGTTTTGCTTGTATGTGCATGTCTACTAAAGTATATACTGAAAATATTTGTTGGAGAGATATTGCGTTTTTGTGTCAATAATTAGAATTTAAAGTTTTTCCCTGCTCATGTTCTAGTCGACCGTAGAGAACCTGAAGGCGGAGAACGACCATTTGAAAACAGGTGAGGTCCCAGGCTCTGGTCCCACCTCCTCCACCTCCCAGCCTTCAGGCCTGGCCTCTCTCCTGGGACCCTCACTGAGGCAGCAAATGAGCATGCCCCTCACCAAGTCCTTCAGCCTCAGTCTGAATGATTGTAAAGATCCAGGTAAGAGTCAAACATTGAGCTCACACACACACATAATAGTAATAAGTTATATTGAATTCATCCCTTGTTTCCTCTTCTCTTTCAGACACGTCTTCAGTTGACATGTTGAGTGTGTCTTCCTCAAGGGATGAGGTGTGTGCACGAGTTCTGGTCGGCATTGGAGATCAAGCAGAGGTAAACGCAGCACAACAAGAACGTCACCTAGCAAAGCATAACCCCCAATTCAACCACATTTAAATCCACCTGATCCAGATCTTTATTTGCATCCGCACCACATAGTAATAATAATAAAAATAATACACTTATTACAGTTACACAAAGTTGTTTGTTTGTTCAGAATTGAAGGCAAACAATAGGACTCTATCAAAAGCAATTTTCAGATCACACGTTAGAGCAGAAATATAAAAATTCAAAAATTACCAAAATAGTGAGAGAAAAAATAAATGGTTTACCGTTTCTCTCCCTCTCTGTGTCTCTGTAGGTCAGTAAACAGCCACAGGAGCATTACTTGGGCTCAGTGCTGGTCAGTGCGAAGACGGACTGGACCTGTCTCGACTCTCTTATCGCCAAGATCTTCAAAGTAAGTCAATAATTGTCACTGTGAGGATATTAGTGTTAAAATAGATCAAGATTAATCAATGAATTCTTTTCCCTTTTGTTCAGGACTATCTAACTCAAGTGGACCCGACAGCCAGTCTGGGTCTGTCCTGTGATTCGCTGCACACGTGCCAGCTGACCCAGGGAGTGCAGAGGGTGATCGGGGGGGACAAACCTCAGGCCTCACCTTATCGTTGTCTCAGCAGTGGTTCAGCTCGGATAATTGTCACCCTGAAAGGTTAGTGAATGTCCTCAACTGATAATAGAAAGGATCCTTGTAGTTTTGATGACCAAACATCTTCATTGGGTTTATTTACTCTCGTTTAAGCAGCCACTCGTTTCACTTTATGTCAACTTTGAAAAAAAGTAGCTGTTGTCCTGGGGACCTTCTCTGCAGTTTTCCTTTCACATATGAACAAAGCAGCGGGGGGGGTGTATCTGCTCAGATGCGTTCACAACAGCAACAAAGCAACTCACAGAAACTCTGGAAGCTCTCACTCGGCCATTTGCTTTCACACATACACGTCCTCCAGAGAAATTTCTGAGAATCTCCAGAGTTGAGTTCATGTCTGAATGTGTGATTGTCTGATATGGCTCTAATGATCCATTGTATCCAGCTTTACGCACTTAAACCCCAATTTTTTTCTCTTCTCTCCCTGTTTCTGCCTCTCTCTAGGTCTTAGAGAAAAATGCGTTGACTCACTTGTGTTTGAGACCCTGATTCCTAAACCCATGATGCTGCACTACATCACTTTGCTGCTGAAGCACCGGCGTCTGGTTCTGTCCGGGCCCAGTGGGACAGGGAAGACGTATCTAGCTCAGCGTCTCGCCCACCACCTCCTGCAGCGCAGCCGGATGGACTCATCTGAGGCCGACCAGGAGACCTGTGTCCTGGGTCGCAGCGCCGCCGTCACCTTCAACATGCACCGTCAGACACAGAAGGTAAAACATGACTTTAGATTTCTCAAAGGCCATTAGTTTAAACTATACACACAGAAGAGATATTGACCTTTGTTTGTCCTCACAGGAGTTGCAGTTGTATCTGTCCAACCTAGCCAATCAGATTGACACAGAGACTGGAGGAGAGATGCCATTGGTTGTTATCATAGATGACATAAGTGATCCAGCGGCCATTACTGAGCTAGTTAACGGAGCTCTCACCTGCAAGTATCACAAATGGTGAGTCAATTCAAACAGTCATTATAATCCACTAAAGTGTGAACGTAACATTTGATTCATGAAAGTACATAATTTCCTCTGTTGATGTTACAGTCCGTACATCATCGGAACAACCAATCAGCCAGTGAGGATGTCGTCCAACCACGGACTGCACCTCAGCTTCAGGTGAGCACTGAGCCGCAACATGCTCACAGTGACTTTGATGCATCATTAAATACAAAACAAAGCAAACAGCAATGAACATTTCTTGCATGTGGTCACAGGATGGTGATGTTCTCCAACAACGTGGAACCAGCGAATGGGTTCCTGGTGAGGTACCTGCACCGTAAAGCTGTGGAGGCCTACCAGGAGAAGGAGCGGGACTCAACACGCCACCAAGCTCTCCTCCGCGTTCTCGACTGGGTCCCTCAGCTCTGGTACAACCTCCACACGTTTCTGGAGAAACACAGCACTTCAGACTTCCTCATAGGTGAGAGACAGTGGGCGCAGTTAAGGTAGAAAACAGTGGGGATAGTTGGGTTCTGTATGACTCAGAATAGCAGTTAAAGGGAAGTTTTGCCTCCTCCAGGTCCCTGCTTCTTCCTGTCGTGCCCAGTGACAGTGGCTGAGTTCAGGCAGTGGTTTATAGATCTGTGGAATCACTCCATCATTCCATATCTGCAAGAGGGAGCCAAAGATGGAATCAAGGTGAGCCCAGACATCCTCCAAAGTTTCAACAGCAAGAATCAAACTCCTCCGCTCTTCACATGTTTTACATACATCTCTATCTGTTCCCTCAGGTCCACGGGCAGAAGTCTGCATGGGAGGATCCGGTGGAGTGGGTGAGAGGCACCCTCCCGTGGCCCGACGCACAGCAAGACCAGTCCAAACTCTTTCACCTACCTCCCCCCAGCATAGGTGCTCTCAGTGAGGAGAAGAAGCCGCCCAAAGATACGCCTCCGCCCAGCACGCTGGAGTCCGACCCACTGGTGAGTCTATCGTGAGATGTGCAACTAGTGAAGGGCAGATAATAATACATCAACAGAAAATTCATTGTGCGTGCTTTTGGTTTTCCTGTTTAGTGGTAGAGATACAGGAAGAGGGAAGTGAAATTCAGTTTTCTAACCACTGCAGCACAGACATGTAAAATCAGCAGCACTGTTCAAACGGACAACCAGAAAGCACTACAGTATATACATAGACGGTATAAAGTAAACAAAAGAACATCAGTTTAATAACCTTAACAAAGATTTAACTTTTGTTGCCTACGTGTGTTCTCCCTGAATTTCAATAGCTCACAGAAAGTCCACAACAGTGTCTGTTTTCACCATAAATGAACACATAGATTTTTCATATCTTAATCATTCATGTGAGCTGAATGTTAGCAGCAGAAAAAAACAATAATATAAAATACAATAATGCATCAGATTTCATTTAGCAGCACTTTTGTAGATTAACTGGGACCAGGCTCATATAGAGCTGCAAGATCCTTAATATATCAAGCAAAAGTCCCAAAGCAGATGGGCACAGGACAGTGCATACCTTTACCAGACACAACACACCTACGAGAAAGAAGACAAGACAACACGAGTCAAAGATGATTAGCATCTCAACCAGCAGGGGGCAGTTTTCTGACATATTTGTAAACCAAATGTTTAACTTAGTAATCATTAAAACAAATGACAGATTAATGGATAACAAAATGAATCTTCAGTTTTCCATAACAAGTGCACACCAGTGAGATGCATTCAAATCTAACCGTGTCGGTTAACGTCTGACTCACTGCCTCTGTGCGTCCTGCAGATGGCGATGCTGCTGAAGCTGCAGGAGTCGGCCAACTACATCGAGTCTCCGGAGCGGGAAGGCATTCTGGATCCCACTCTGCAGGCGACACTCTGAGGACAACACGAGAATGTCAGTCAAGCTGTGCGGAGCCACGGACTCTTTATTCTTACGGCTGACACGGCGAGTGCAGTCCCGATGAGACTTTAAAGACTCAATCGTGAACTCTACTGTGTGCTCAGTGAGCAGTTACAAAGCTCCATGTAAAGGATCGACGGAGAGAGTGATTGTGGACGAAGGGTTCGCTCGGCCCTGCTGTCACAACATTGGAAAGACAATTAACCTGCTCTCATAGGAAGCTGTGATGATGATCATGTCAGGGAAAAAAGATTATTGATTATTCTCTTCTCTGCCCCCAGTTTGTCCCAGATTCGCTGCTTTTGGATCTGCAAGTGCATGGTAACCGGAATAGTATAATTACGTATAATCCTCCCGATCATGACCTATCCAGCAATTGTTTTGTTTGACTCCACCACCTTAACTTCAACTATTTGGTGCTCACTGATTTTCTTCTTACGTGCTTCGTTTTCAGAAAGAACATTTCAGCTCAGAAGTAAAAACGGTCTGATTTCCTCAAATGCAGGGTCGTCACTTGACAACAGCAAAACAAATTTAAAAAATGCACTTTATTTTCTACATGTGAAAATTGGATTCAAGGAAGTTGTGTCATTGATTGTGCATGAAATGGAGGACTATCAGTTTGGCCAAATCATGCAGTTCAGTAAAGAATCCTCTAGATGGCAGTATCTACTGCTTTCTGCCTCAGTGCCATCCTGGTGTTAAATCTTCTCAAAGGTGCTCGGTAGAAAATAACACACACACACACACATTCAATTCCTCAACTATAAAAATGGCCTTGAATGTTTCTTTTTCTTTTGAGTTCAGCCATATTGTCATTCATGGATCAAATATCAGCCCTGAGAAACTGTAAGAGAGACATGCATGGGTGAGTCTGTGCAGAAAACACCATCGTCATAGCCAGTGGTTTACTCCAGTAATGTGCTGATGATATTGTAAACACACAGAAAAAAAACAAAAACAGAATTTGTTTGTTTTTCTAGTCTGCCAAATCGGTTGGCCTCCCATTTCTGGCTATGCTTGCTTCTACTCTCTACTCCTCTATCTGTTTTAAAACACAAACTTCTCTTGTGATAGTTGAGGATCTACGACTTTGAAAATCTTGATTTTGTAGGATTTTGTACTGACTCATCTTCAGTGAACATGATTATCACCCAGTACGTAAACCATACATGCCACTATCGACAACAGCCGACAGGGTAGACAGGGATGAACTCCTGCCGCCACTGTTCCCATCATTTCTCATTTGTCCTCCCAACAGCTGCCAACGAGTGATAAAGACATGTACAAAAAAAGCCACCTTCTTCCTCACTGCATTTGCTCTTTATATATTGTATAATGTTTTTTTCAAACTGTATCAATCAGTTTCTTTCTCATACAGTTTTTAAGATTGACCGTGCAAGTAAGGGCTGGGGTTAAGAATGCTTCGATCTCATTTCTAAGTGGCTTTCTCTCCCCTCTTCCCTTCATTCATTTGCACACGATATTTGTTAGAGTTCCAGAGTGCAGAGTATTTATTGCTCACTTCTTGACTGTTCATGCGATGAAGGAAGACTGTGTACAAAGACGCGTAAAAGGAGGAAACTGTAGAGATACTCTTAAACCTCTCAGCTCTGCCCCCCCCCTTGACCCTGAAGTACCTCAAACTGCCATATTCTGCCCCCGATGTCCCTCTACTCTCCAAACAGCGGAGTGGGAAGTAGAGACACGATGCCTAAAGTCTATCTGTGCCTGAAACACAGTTTGGCCTGAAGCAGCTTCTAAAGCTGCTTTAACCTTCCGCGCGGAGGCCTCGACTCCGAGGGAGCGTCCTCACTTCCTCTGGCCTACTCTGATGTCACTTTAATGTCGTCACCTTAAGAGTGGGTTAGCGATTTGGGTCCCTGGCTGGTGTGTCAGTAAACTGCAGTGGATGAGAGTCTGTGTGTCGTCACAGGGCCTCTTGTGTGCGATTGTTACACCTTTTTAAACTGACAGTGTGAAAGACTTGGACGTCTTTGAGGAGTGGCCCTGAGAGCGTGAGACAGCGATTGGATATTATCCTGGAGATGTAACCGTCGATGCATGTGCCCCTGATGTGTTCCCAAAGTTTTCTTTCATTGGACCTACCACATTAAACCTTATCAGGGGAGGGGATTTTTTTAATAACTGGATATGTTCCTTGTTTTTTTCACATTGTTTTTAAGAGCAGAAGTTTGTTTTTATTATGCAAATATTTGTAAAGGTTTCTTCCTCTTTTTGTACATGACATCACTATTGTACACACTGTATATAGTCATAGCATCTGCGACAACAATCACTAAAAAAAGATTTAGAGATCTAAGAGAAGGCATGGCTCCTGTATGCAGATAAATGGACGTCCTCTGGTTTTTAATGTCTTCCTCCAGCGGGAAGGAGCACTTGGCTTGATAGGGGACGTTATAGTGGTTGTCTGGCATGTTTATAACCACATCAACTTCCATATGTCTAACATTGAGCTGTGGACACAATAAAGTCATGCCATTCTTCACATCACCGCCTCTTTTGGTTGTTTGCTATCCTTGAGTCATCCACTGGAGGGCGCTGATACCACTGTTTATTATTAGGCTGCATGATGATTTTTATGGTAAGTGGTCTTTTGAAAATTATCATTAGTTTATTATTAATTTAGTTTTTATTATTATTTATAATATTTTTTTGTTATTATTGTTAATATTTTGTTTTTATTATTATTGGGAACCAGGGTTTTCCCTGCCTGTGTAAGTCATTGGTCCAAACAGAGATGATGATGATTTGCCTGAGGTGGGGAGGGGGCCATCAAAGTAAGGGAATGGGTGGAGTTGTATGGAAGCCCTCCACCGACCCTCTCACCACATATATATATATATTCCCTAAGACCCCCTGGTTCCCTCCATTCAGAGTAGTGGCCATCAGTCAGCACGATGCCAGGCAAACCGGCGCCCATCAAGAAGTCTCCTGCCAAGAAGGCCGCCGAGAAGGCACCTGAGCCGGTCCCGGAGCCTAAACCCGCCCCGGTGGAAGCTCCACCTGCGGAACCGGCTGCTGCTCCACCGGAGGCCGCTGCTCCCGCTGAGGCTCCGGCCGAGGCAGCTCCTCCTGCGGAGGCAGAGGCAGCATCGCCCGCCGCCCCAGCTGAGGACGCCCCCGCCGCGGAGGAAAGCGCTCCAGGTGCCGTACTATGGATGAAAAGTCACCTTAGTTAACTAACTAGAAAAAACCTTAAACAAACAAGGAGCATTAAAGTAAAGTCAGAACTTTATATAACTTTATAAGAGCAGTCAACTCCGGCAGTAAACTTTACTTCCCTGGAGGTCATGGTGTTTTGTGGTGCTGTTGCTCTGCAGTGTGTGATACAGACCAGTGTTTGTATTATTTTGTCAATATAACAGAAACACTGCTCTGTACAATGCAACGCATTTCAACACCACAAACTACATCCTCCCAAAGGATCTGAAATCACACTGTTGGACACTGTGACCTTTATGGAGGAAGGATTTGTTGCAGGACTTTCTCAGTTAAATCTCATGGTACCTACTAAACTGACAACTGAGTGAATATGTGCATCCTCATCTTTACTCTTTTCTTTATTTGCATGTACAGTATTTCGATCTTGTGCACACAATGGCTCCTATAATGTAATGCTTTTTTAAAGTGAAATGTTAAATATCTATTAGAAGACAGAGTATAGATGTAAAACAAAAAAAATGTTTGCATTTCATTATGTTTTTGTGTGTCCTTTGCTGTGTACAAATAGCCATGCTGCATGCATAGTAACCAACACTCAGTTTCACCGGAAACTGAGAAAATAGGTGGGTGCAGCTGATCATGGTTCTCACACACAACAACAAATCCCTAGTCCTCGCGCCTGTCGTAAGTCACGGCACTTACAGCAAAGGAGACAGCAGCCACAACTGTTGAAACAGGAGCTGCTGCAGCAGCTGTAACTTCATCCTGTTAAGATCAATTCCTCCTCACAATGTGGAGATTCTCCATGTTATGACATGACCTTAAAACAGTGCAGACATTTATATTCTCAGATGTCTTACATCCTTAGGTGTAGTACAGTGAAGTTTGATACTGGCACAAAGCTGCATCTCATGCACCGTGATGCCAGTCGGGCTGTTTCAGCGCCTGGGGTCAGCGGATTGGACTGACAAAAACTTTCCCACTCATAAATAGCAACTCACTCACTTTCCAGAGAAGTATTTGTAATATGATGAAAGTATTAATAACATGATACCAAGGCATTTAGATAATGTTTATGTGTTAAAGGTTTTTAATTGTATTATTAGAAGTAGTCTGGTCTAAATCAATGAACTATGACAGACCAATCATTAGAATAGGAACTAAAATTACATTTGAAGTTATTGCATGTCAGCCTGAGTGTACTGAACTCAAAGCGCTGTCGATCCTTATTTACTGGAATATAGTTGAACTTTTCATTTGTGCAAAAAAGTTTTGCACACCTGTATAAATAAAAGGTAACTATTTACAGTAGCTTTGGCATTTGTCTTTTTCGGGATGTTTTATGTGTCTAATACTTAAATGTGTATTAGCAATACTCTTTTTTTATCAATGAATTCCGACTATAATTCTTTTACAGTCAATCATTGATTGTTTAACAGCATCCTGCAGTTCCTGAAAAAGCCAAAAAACAAGTAGAACAAAATGCAGGCAGTGTCTGTAATGGTTAAATTGTTGGACCCACCAGTGTTATTGACATAAGTTACTGGTAACACCAGGGATGAACCTCTCTCGTTCAAATTTCAGCAGAGAATGATTGGCTCATTGCTCCCCCCGCTAACCTTGACATGTAACCCGCTAACTTCATCACACAGCCACAGATGAAGGAGCCGCTCCGACAGCTCCCGCTGAGGGTAAACACACACCACAGGCGGCCCACACACAAGCTTTAATGCACGGTGTGTGTTTGTGTTTGGTTGTTTCCTACTGTGCACTACTGTGTACATGCTGTGCAGAGCTGTGTGTCTATTTAACCAACCCATGGTGTGGACATGCAGTGATCCTCTGCTGGGTGTAGATGCAGTGTCTCTACAATGTTTTCAGGAATCAGTTATTGGCTCATAAATCAGCCTGTTCTGTGAAAACAGAAACGTTTGTCCACACTGCTCTGTCCTGCCACTTCCTTCACCGGAATATAGGCTGATCAGATTAGCTTCAAACTGATTAATGTCCTGCATGAGTCATGCCGTAATGTAAGCTCTTAACTTGCTTCCCTAATGGCTTTTTAACGCTAGCTGCTGCTCCTGCTGCTGAAGACGGGGCCTCTGCTCCCGCTGCAGATGCTCCCGCTGCAGATGCTCCTGCTGCAGATTCTCCCACAGATGGTAAAAACACAAACCACCACACAGACAACAAAACCACTACCCAGCCATTAAATACGCTGCAAACACTGATAACTACACATCATGCCTTTCCCCAGCTGTGAGGACCGCTGGATTCTTAACAAGCATTGAGCTTCCTGGTATCTTTTCCAGTGATTGGCACGCTGTAGCACATCCACATTTGATATTTTGGAACGCTACAGCTTGAAGTCTCACGATGGAAAAGATGCTCTGGATACTTATTGGGTTCTCGTCGCTGGTGATTGTTTGTAAAAGAACATTAACCTCCTACTTCTTTAATGTTAGCTGCTCCAGCAGAAGCTGCCGTTGTTGAGGAGCCACCCAAGGCCCCCACGCCGCCACCTCCTGCAGGTAATGACGGCATTTATGCTCTGCTGTTGGCTTGGTCCCGTGTTGAACTCCCAACGAGAGATGTTGTTACAGGATAAAATGAGAAATCTGTTCCAGTATCAGAAATGACAACCTGGAATGTTTGGAAACCACTATTTCCAGTTGATAGAACAAATTGAAACTAATGAGAGTTTTTAAAGGATGTGATGTAACTAAACACCCTGGATGACAGAATGATGAACAGCTTTACAGACCGATCGAACTATAAGATCAGGTTACAGGTGCATTTTTCCTTATCAGTTAATCTACTGATTATTTTAACAGTTTTGTCTATAAAATTTTGAAAGATATCCAGTTTTATTTCCCCGTTCAATTGTCAAAACATGAAAATGAGATAAGCATCAAATTCTTGTTTTCGAGAAACTGGAAGGAGCCCATGTTTGACATTTTTGCTTTGAAATGGACAAAGTCTTGCGGTGTTAGACAAACTCATTCGACATTGGACCATTCGATAGACAAGGGGTTGTGAAAAGTTTGAGATTTATACATATTATATATAACAGGGATTTTTTTAAATGATTGATAAGTAGAAGTATGTGTGTAATTATTCTCTCAGGGTCATTTCAGCTCATCTCTCTGATCTCCACTTCCACCATGAATCAGTCTGCTCTGTCTGATCCTCCTTTAGTCCCCACCAGCGCTCCTCTGGACGTGTCTGTGGAGGATGTGAACGACTCCAGCCTCACTATCCAATGGAGGACGCCGGAGACTATTGGAGACTCCGGCCTGGAGGGATACACCATCGAGTACTGCAAGGATGGAAGTGAGTCGTGTGTGAGAGGCTGTGGGGCCGCACCTGTCCCCAGAGTGTCAGAGGGCAGATAGCCGGGTCCGGGCCTTATACGGCCGGCAGCATTTCACCGGCTGTCACTGGATCTCCTGACACCACTTTTAGAAGTGCACGTTTGCTCAGATGACGGCATGTCCTCTTAGGTTTCATCCTAGGGGCCAAAGGGTCCTTCTTAAGGGCAGGTTGTTTGTAAACTTATGTCGACAGGCGATAAACCACTTAACATGCCCCATTAAGGGATGCTTTACCCTTTACATGATATCAAAATCCTGACATGCGTATATCTTTATGCATAACCAAAGTGAAAACTGTACTAAACACTACATACTAAAACCAACCCTGGGTTTTCCTGCAGCAACAGCCTGGGTTGTAGGTAACGAGGAACGGACCCCAGCAAACCGCTTCTGCATCAAGAATCTGACAGCCGGGGACCTGCTGCTTGTTCGCGTGGTGGCTGTAAACGCTGGCGGTCGCAGTGAACCTGGTGTACTTGCTGCGCCCGTGCCAATCCGTGAGGTTGTTGGTGAGTAGCACTTGGTACACTGACAATTTCTATTGACTATATAAGCCACGGGTGGTCTGTTTAAAGATGTTTAAGTGAGAAAAATATCCCCAAAAATGTAATTGTATTTCTCTACCAAATCCTGTTTCCCTTCAAAAGAAACAGCCCAAAATAGAGGATTTCTCTGGTGTAAAAATAATTTTAAAGGTTGTCTGGCTCAAACTTCTCCATCAGGAGTTCTGCGACGGTTGTAACTTATGACCTTTCCTTAAAATACTCGTGTTGCACCCAGGAAGGCAGAGGTGGTAATAACGGCTGAGGCCCCAGATGGACTCCACAGATGTAGGCACATAAATCCCACCGGTGTTGACAAGCACTGTCATTAACTATTAATCATCCTTTCACTTGTTTGTACACAGATCTTCAGCATCTACTGGAGGTGGGGCTCCACTAATGAGGAGGTCAAGCTCCCACACTCACTCCACTCACTTTGTTAAAGAGATAACAAGACTAGTAAATAATAATAAAGTTTATTAAGCATGTATCAAAATAAACATTTAAAATGTTCTTAACAAAACTCTTACATAAATTTAGCCAGCCATTTTGACCTTCCCCTAATGTAAGCTATTGTATTCCATAATTTAACTTTAGCACGAGTGGAAAATTGGCTTTGATGCTAATTTCCTCTCATCTTTCTACCACTGTCTATAAAAATACCCAAAGAAAATACACACGCACATCAACAGTTTACTGCAGTCACAGTGTGGACCTGCAGTTTTGAGTTTCCACCAGCTCTCACTCACTGGGTCACTTTGACGTAGCGCAGACCTGAGCTTGCATACCCCCAGTCATCTGAAGCACGGCTTACGGCGTCTGAGCATATTTCTTGGTCTTGGGTCAAAGTGCTGTGAACAAACAGGAAACCCAACAGGAGAAATGCGGTCATGAAATCAGAACCGCTGGTCAACTGAGGTGAGTGAAACATGAGCCTAATTGGTGCATTCTGGGCGGCTTGTTGGGAGGTAAATTCGGCTGCGTGTCAGTCACACGCTGCCCCGACCAGACACCCATCTGCACTCCCCATACAGACGCTGTCCAGCATATGCAGAAAGCCCCCAACAAAGACACTTTATCCAGAGACAAACAGATTATAGTCTGCTTGCAGGAGGACTTCCTGGCCACTGGATGTTGTAATGCCTGCAACACTTGGCATTGCTGGGAAGTGTACTGATTAGTGGGGATTAGTGTTTGAGCCAAATCTGGAGGCGGACCTGATCTTCATGGGAAATGAGCCGGATCCCAGTGTGTGCAGCGGTGTTACGGCAACAAATGAGAGGACAGGGAGGATGATGCCTTCTGGGCAAGAAACCAAAGGAGATGAAGAGCAACAGGGGGAGAAAGTGTGACGGTGTGAGAGCTAGAAAAAGCTGGACAACAGGTGAATGGAGAGGGAGACAAGAAGAAGGAGAAGGAGAAAGAGGGTGAGAGGGGTGATGGAGGGCAGCAGCCTGCTGGTTTTAGGTGTCCTCTAAGCCCAGTGAGCTTTTCAGACATTTGCTGCTTATGCAGAAACATGCAAGGGATGCTCTTACTGATACTTAGCACCTGGCCCGAATGAAGCCATCCGGCATAGTGACTGGAAAATGTCTTACAAAGTCCCTTCCACCATGCATCCACATGATTTTAACCACACGTATACAGCAGTTTTTAGACTGTACTTCACTGTTCTTAGATGGGATGTTGGACCACTCCAGTCAGTTGACCGGGATGAGATCCTCCTGCTGCTTCTCTTGTGCATTGACATGAGGGAACACGTGTCAAGGTTCTGGTCACTGAAGCTATTTTAAGTTGCTGCTGGAAAAGAGGTCTTCCTCTTTTGCTTCTCTCTGCCTGGATACTCTACTTTTCCTCACACATGCAGACACAGACATTTTATCCGGCCCGATTTCCTACATCTTTTGTTATTTATAACTTATCACAATCATCAATAAAACTCTGCAATGAATTTGACAACCACATGGTGGACTGCTTAGTTTGATGCTGTTTTGTGAGTGAATGTAAGATTTTGTATGGTAATCTTACTTTATCTCAGAGAGGGCAAATATACAAGATGCATACTCATTTCATTTGTTTGTTTGTCTTTGTCTAGCTATCATATATTGGAAGATATACAGTGTCAATTCTAGGGCTGATTTTTGAGTATTCATGAATATATAATGTAAAACAATTATTTATATGATAGAGTAAAGTAGCACATTTTTTAGAAGCTGAAACCAGAGAATGTTTTCAATTAATATCAATGCCAATTTCTGTTGACCAACCAATTGATCAACTTATAGTTTCCACTCCAAGTCATACAAGATCCTCATCTTTTCGAAAAAGCCCACAGTAAAAGAACACGTTTATAGCGTATTTATTACTTTAATCGTAAATCTATTAACATTTATTTAATATGGTACATTTGCATGATTTACTACATGAACTCATTAAAATAAGCTGTGCTGGGCTGTGACTGGTTTATTTTCTGATCTGCCATTTTAAACATACCCCACTCGGAGGTGTTCTTGACACACAACCCTGTACTCAGTTGTCCAGGTTATTTCCTGTGTGCAAAGTTTACCAACGACTGCAGCAGATCAGTTAATCAGAGTCAGAAACTAATGGTGAAAGAGGCAGAGGACAAACGTGTCTGACTTGAGTGTTTGTTTTTCAGAACGTCCCAAGATCCGCATGCCCCGCATGCTCAGAGCTCGTGTCATCAGGCATGTTGGAGAGCAGGTCAACCTGGTCATCCCCTTTCTTGTGAGCAGCACAAACACACATTTCATACAAAGACAACACACGGAACTTAACGGTCATTACGTCTGACCTCGCTTCACCTTGTGTCTCGTCCTTTCTCCTCAGGGGAAGCCCAAACCTGTGGTGTCCTGGCTGAAGGACGGTCAGCCTGTAGATACAAAGAGGTTCAACATCAGGAACAGCGACAACGACAGCATCATGTTCATCCGCACAGCTCAGAGGGAGGACTCTGGCATTTACGAGTTGACTGTTAAAGTGGACAGCTTTGAAGACAAAGCCGCCCTCACCCTTCAGATTGTGGGTGCGTCGCACATGGCGTGCATACGTTTGCACACAACATAAACCAGCACACATATGCACACATGGAAGCAGGTGTGACATGACATCCAGCTCATTCCAGACCTCCGACTGAGAAGCTGACTTGTTGATTTGTTCGTTTTACATCACTCCTCTAACAATGATGCCCTTCGACCCGGCGTTTGAGCCCGCTGTCAGCTGCCGCCGTCAGAGGCGCGGCCACACAAATTCATGAGTCATTTTGATGTAACGTGGTTGGGATTAGACACCGTTCTTGCTGTGATAAATTTAATGATATAGCTGACAGTTATGTGTCTCCTCAGAGCTGCCCGGTTCTCCTGTCAGTGCGAAGCTGGTGGACAGCTGGGGCTTCAATGCTGCTCTCGAATGGACCGCTCCCAAGGATAACGGCAACACAGACATCACTGGTTACACCATTCAGAAGGCGGACAGGAAGACTGGGGTACGGCAGATGTCCGCATGCAAATACAAAAACACATTCTTACACCGAAACAGATTTGTCCTTGACGCAAACTGCACTTCAGAGAAGTTTTTCTCTTCCTGGATAGAGGTTGATCACAGTCGATGTAAAAATGAAAACTAAAGATATCCCGCTAATTAATGCTTGATTGATTGATTTAACTGATCCGATGAGGTTACATCACAGTGTCGCTGTACTGAAGTCTGCTGTATCTCCGCCTGCAGGAATGGTTCACGGTGCTGGAGCACTACCACAGGCTAAGTGCCACCGTCTCAGACCTCATCATGGGCAACTCGTACGCTTTCCGGGTGTTGGCTGAGAACCAGGTGGGCGTCAGTGAGAAGGGCACTGTCACCAAACAGGTGGCCACCATCCTGAAGACAGGTGAGCTTCTTGATGCAAGCAGCACTTTAATTACTGCACGGTCAGTTTGTTTGTACGAGCGAGAGTTTCAGTGCTGCGGTTCAAGTGTCGACTGTCGACGCTTTAATGATTTGCCGTGTGTGTGTGTGTGTGTATGTTTGTGTGGGTGTTTAAAGGGAAGACTTATGGAGTGAAAATGGCCTTGGCACTCATAAGTGGGTAGTTCTCTTGGCTCGTGCCCAGCTACAACTCAAATAAATTTGAAGAGGCTCCGACAACATTAAGACAGCTGTCAGAGCATATGTTGCACTTGGGCGTATGTGTCTGTGTGTGTGTGTGTTAATGTGTGTGTGTTTGTATTTAGACATGCCTGTTTATTGTTGAGTCCTCTCACTTTAATTGATTACCTGGATTTTTGAGTCAGTAGTTGGTGTCTTTCGGTCGATTGTGTCTGGCCTCCTCGTATAATGTCCGTAGAAATCCAGGAGAAGTCGATGCAAGAACACAGCAGGGGATCCCCCGCTGGATTCACCGTGAGCGAGTTGATGGCGCTTCTAACACGCGACAGACGCAAAAAGAAAAAACGAACAAAAAGAAAACAAATATCTGTGTTGAGCCAATTTTCTGGATTTTATCCGGAGGTTATGTCTGAAAACGGCTTTACAGGCGACACCTCAAGATCTCAGTAAGATCTTTGCTTAATGTGTTCACAGGCATTGTCTACAAGCCTCCCCAGTACGTGGACCACGACTTCAGCGAGGCGCCAAAGTTCACCACAGCCCTCAACGACCGCGCTGCCACTGTGGGATACACCACCAAGCTGCTGTGTTCTGTCCGTGGAAGTCCCAAGGTCAGACATTCACTCAAACTCTTACTGTCTAAGTGCTAGTGAGGGGACAACAATTAGCTGTTTTCTCCATTATTAAAATAACAATTAATTGCACCAGTACTCCATCACCTATAATTAATTTTGTCATCGCAGCTTTTCCAGGATCACTGTACTGTTCCTGTTAAACGCATCCCCCTAGTGGCTGGCTGCAGTAATGGTCATAACCTCACACTCCTCCATGTTAGTATATAGGACATGGACCCAACTAAAAAGTCATATACATTTGTCTCAAACATTGTTTTTGTCATTTAGGTAGTACTTATGACATTGATGTATGTCCAATGTCAATTTATCCAAAACAGGGTGTAACTCACAATTTGGTTGAGCACTTGCTACAACTGCTTCATCCCCTTTTCACTATTGGGCAGACTCTGGGTCTAAATGGCGTTATCATTGCAGGATGGCAGCATTTGTATCCTGGATATTATTAGCTTTATATCTGAATAGTGGGTGGAGTTAGAGACGTGTCGTCCATCTTCATATACGGACTGTGGTTGTGCTTCACTCACACCCTGCTGCCGGCAACTTGCCTCCACCACCCCAGCCTCCACCTTTTAGTACTGAGTCCAAACATGATTGCGGTAAATGGCATTCATCTTGAACAAATGTATCTGGCCTGCTGCGCCCACCGTGGGATTTTGCACGTGTTCCCTGTTTTATCTAAGCATGCTGCTTGGCTAAATCCAGGGAACATCCAAAGAATGGAGCCATCCGCGCCAAGCATAACTGTATTCCCATTGTGCAATAAATGGGTAAATCATGACAAAGTGTTCCTGGCTGAACTATACTCACAGTAAATGAGGCCTGAGGACACATCTGTTGATTATATAGAAAAGATTCATCCCTGTTTTCCTGATTAGACGTCTGTTATTTCGAATTTAAGCCATTTGTTCCTAATGGAGTTCCTCTATAAATCGTTTGAGTGTGTTTGATATACTGCTTCCAATGAGGTATTAATGATCCCCTGCAGACATGGGGCAAGGCTTTCACTGGTATGTCAATGTGAAATTTCAGTACGCCTCTCACTGTTCTTGGCGGCCACCACTCTGGTTAAACATATCTTTACAGTTGTCTGGCTGATGCAGACGGCTTAGGTGGCCCGCCGAGGTAGAAATACATTTGATTATCTGTCCCTGCTGTCCTTGGCTTGTCACCAAGGGCAGCGGCGGTCAGAGATGTAGCTGAGACAAATCAAACAGAAACTGAAGAAGGCAGTAAACTACATGCCAGTGGACTAAGAAAAGAGTGACTGATGGGTAATAGATAGCGTTGGGCTCATAGATAATTGTTTCATTGACAGCTGGTCCAGAAGAGATGGCATGATTTTTTTTACAGAGTAACAGATCCATAAAAACAAACCTGCATGTACTCTCACTTTTGCATTTTAATCTCTCTCTCTCTTTACATCTCAAAGAAAATTTGAATATTTCACACTATGTGCTGTAGGTGTGTTACAGTGTGTTCATGAGCCGCCTTCTCCTCTGCGGCTCAGACACCAGAGCCCATTGAGAACTGCTGAGGAGCTCCAGCAGAAATGTGGCATGTAGCGTGATAAGTCGTCCCGCTGCCTCTGATAAAGAGCTGTCACGTCCAGAGGCAGAGAGCAGGTTGGGAAAGATAGGGAGCAAAGACAAAGGACAGACAATGATAAGAGCTATAGCTCGCTGTCCTCTTGTAGATGAGTGAAATGTTATTTTTGCCGCCCGCTCACACTGCAGCTCTGTTATCAGTGTGGCTGACCGTCCCCACACAGATGTCCAAACACAGACATGATGAGGCAGAGGAAGATACAATAATAAGAGGAGGAAGAGACAAGTGGCGGGTTGTACGTTGTCTCTGTTTAGCTTCTTATCTCAATGTCAATTAAACCAAACACTCCACTAATGAAGTAGGCTCAGAAATAGCGCGTCCATTGCCAGGAGATGATGGATATTAGGGAATATCCTCAGGGAATAATTTATGGATCTAGAGGAACAATGTATATGAGTGAGTGCAGTTTTGTAAGGGGACTGTTGGGCCTTGTCGGAGGTATGTGCTATTCTAGCGTATAAAAGAATCTTTGATGAGCTGCCATCAGCTCGAAGAACTTAACAGCACTAGAAGAAAACTAAGAAGATCACCAAAGTCAGAAGTCGGGCATGAATGTCTCTACAATTTGAGAACAGTTGTTGAACCACACTGTTTAACTAGAAATACATTTTCACACATCAAAATCATCCTCTATCCCCCTTACTGACTTCTTTGAATCATCAAACATGCTGATTCCTGTTTCGATCTCATCCATCTCACGCAAATGTTCCTCTTACAAAACATCTCAAAGCTGCAAGTCTAGCAAGATGGCCACAGGAGCAGCATTAACATGTGTTGGAGGTATCGGTTTGCAAAAACATCATCAACATCGTCATCATCATCATCAGCAGCAGCAGCATCTCGTCCGCTGCCAAAGGCTTGATATAGAGATCTTGGTTGACAGCCTAGTATGAAATCATGTCCCTCATTCTCGCCATCCCCTCCCTCCTCTGTCAGCTGGGTGATGAAGACTGAGAGGACGCAACGGACGGCTTTAATTCTCCCAACCCAGCTTAGTTTCACTTGAGCTTCTCTGCCCAGTTTCATTTCACTTTCAAATTAAATCCTCACACGTGTTGGTACTTGCATAAAAAACCCAAACTGCCAAAGAATGTCACGGATCAGTCCCTGCATACGTCACTGTCAATAAAACTGTGGAGTTCAATAATAACAGCTGTTAAGTCACAGCAAAATTACCTACTTACTCTAAATATTTGGACTTATTTACATTTTAAACAAATACATCAGTTCTTTAAATAGAAGAAACCTCTATTCTGAAAACTTGTCGCAAGCAGAACTAAATATCTGTCTCATGCTGGTGAGGAAGGGTTGAAGACGTAATTCAATCAGCCGAATCAACCTTGAAGCTGGAACATGCCGAAATTCATGCAGGGAGAGTGTCACTGAAACCCGGAGAAGAACATATCTCGGGTCAGGAAAAGGGTTTGAGTTACTCCGTCTACCCAACAGCCGTCCTCAGCACGATATTTACGTTATGAGCTCACTGGAGGGCTTGTTGACAGCAAACTGAATATCCAGCCTGCTCAGGTGATGTGTTTTTTTGTAAGTGTCTCTGAAAAAGAATGAAATCTCTGTTGTGCTGGAGTCAAGTAAGGACAAGAATTGATTTTGAAGTCTTATGCAACACAGGAAAGACTGAACGTCAGATATAATAATGTCCCTCAGTAGAGCGCATACCTCCACCAGTCCCCTTTTGAAATCCCATTTAGATTCACTACATTTGAATTTTTATTTCTTGCATCTTGCACAAACTCATAAATAAATATATGTCAAAAGTAAGTGAATCCTGTATCCATCGCCTGATCCGGAGCTGCACCAAAATGTATTGAGTTCCTCCTTGGGTCATGTCGCACCCGTTACAAAATGTCCTGGAAAACGGTAGTAGCTTTTGTATAATCTTTTGAAATTTAAGGACCAAAGTGGGGGACCAACATTGCCATCCATGCAGCAACAGCAGCAACACAGCTAAAAAAAATCGGACACTAGTTTCAAAACATCACGAGGCACCATAACAAAAGAAGGAAATGTATCAATGAGGCACAGACTTGTTTCTCAGTGACTTTGTATCCTCTCTTCTTCCTCCTCTCAGCCACAGATCGAGTGGCTGAAAAATAAGATGCTCATCGGCAACGACCCCAAGTTTCGTAAGATCTCCAACCAAGGCATTTGCTCACTGGAGATCCGCAAGCCGTGCAGCTTCGACGGCGGCGTGTACACCTGCAGAGCCAAGAACGCCCAGGGAGAGGCCACAGTGTCCTGCAAGCTGGAGGTCAAACGTACGTACGACATTCTCCAGACAAAGATACTAGTTAAAGAATAAGACCGGCGAAATTTTATATCAGGATATTTGATCACAAATCCCTTCACCAGTCTTGATTAGTCCCAAAACCAAGACTTGAATGGGTCGCAAATGTTCACTTATATTCAAATAAGGAAATGAATGTAGTGTTTTGAAAAGTTACTCAAACACTTTTTTAGTGTTAGTGTTGTGCACTTATGGTTCCCAAACCAGGGTTTGGGACCCCATGGGGGGGTTGCAAGACACGGACGGGGGATCGTGAAATGATATATATAAATAAAACCAATTAAAAATAGCATATTTTACCCATAATCATTACAAAAAAATAAGGTAGTATTTCGATTTAAGCTAAAACCATGCAAATAAAACATTTCATTATTTGCCCCTACATGACCTCTGAGTCATATTAGTCGTAGCATCAGTTGCAGCGGGTTAATTTATAGAACCACAAGATGCATTGCATCAGTGGGGGTCCGGGAAGGGACACTAGCGTGTACCAGGATGGTACATGAGCGATCGACTGAAAGTGAACTGCGGTGTCTATTTTCATGGTGAGGAAGGAACACATCAGTCACTCTATAGCCTGAATTCTACTCTACAACCTCTGCAAACACCAGAACTAAAATCAGCTGAACACCTATAAGAGATTAACTGTTGGCATCTTTTAGAAGAATTTGTTCAAACAAGATCTTTTCATGGGGAAACATATGGATATTAAAGGATGGATCATATCATCAGATTGACCAGATTTTGTACTCGTTGACTCTCACGAAACTGTGTAATTATCTGTAATATATCAGTATTTAAATCAGTTTTAAACATGACCTGTTTTTCTCTCTCAACAGAGGTAATTATCGGGGAGGCTGAAAAGCGAAAATAAACGAAACGCCTGAATCTCCAGAGGTAAGAAACAAACACAAAGAAATACTCATATCTGTGTTGAGAGAGATTGTGAATGTTCAGTAGTTTTCTCGTCGATCTTCATTTGTACCATTTATATCTTCATTTCCTCAAAAATACCCTTCAATCACACGTCACTATGACAACACAGCTCATTACTGATTCCTCTCCTAGTGTGTCTATGTGTTACGGGTCCCAGGATTGGTACCACAGCAACAAAGTATTTCTGTAAAATACAGAATGCATGCAGCAGCAATAAAGACACGGAGCATTCAGTTCATCATCCGGACTGCATCTTATTCAAATTCAACACAATTTGACATACAAACATTTTCAATATAAACCTATTGAACATTAGCTTATAACTGGTCTTTATAAGGCACAATAACAATACATGACTTTATTACAGCGTGTGTGTGTGTGTGTCGGCGCTGAAATACACACTGTGTAAAGTAAACACCATTCCATAGCGACCTGCCTGCAAGACTACGCGCAGGTAAAATAAACACCTATACAGGCGATTGTTGTCACCGCCCACCTAGTGGCGCGAGGGTCTCCCGCCTCACTGTCCAGCGGAGTTTCACAGTTTTTAACAGTCCAACTAAATAATCACAACAACATCAATATGTCTCAATGACACTCGTGGTGATCAAGCTAAGCTTTAGGAGTTAATGTAGGTGACTCTCACCCACTACTAACCTGTAAAATACAGCATGAATGCAGCAGCAATAAAGACGCGGAGCATTCAGTTCATCATCCAGACTGCATCTGGCATGTGGGCGGAAGTTACCCCCAAAGAGACAGTACGGGGTGCAACTGCTCCCGTGCCAACCGTTCCACCTGAGTCATTTACTGATCTCTCCATAATGCATATGAAACATTCACCCACGTGACTATCACGTATATTACAGTTGCAAAAATTACTATTAAAGTAATTAAATCAAATATTTTGGGGCATACCACATATGCAATGATAGTACAGTTCAATGTGTTTGGCTGATGATGTTCCTTTGCCTCCCAACCTACCATGAATAGTTTAAAAACTTATAGCATCCAATTAAAACCAATAGTATATCTGTCCATTACATATTGTTGGTCACAGGCCCTGCTTTCGGATGTGGTAACGTGGCAAAGATTAATATAGTCAATAGAAATACCATATTTCATGTGTATACAGATTTCGTGTTTCTATATATACCCTCGCCATCTGGCAGCCATATTCATGTTGTTCATTTCAGCTTTTTAAATGCTCGAGAGGTGTAGCGTTTCAAGTAGTGTCAGGAGACTCTCTGTGTCATTACCACTGCTGACAAGAGACGCATGAGGAGAAAGAGGGTGAGAGAGGAGGAAAAAAACACAAGAACAAGGGGAGGAAAAGGAGAGCAAGATATTTGAGCGGGGGAGAATGAGGTGACAGATGATGAAAAATGTCGGTGAAGAGATGCACAGGATAGTTGAGGGTTGTAAAAGAGTTTGAGAGCAAATGATCATGGTTTTCTTTCATCGTTAGGGACATACCACTGGTTCTTTTTGTGGCAAAGTGAAACACTAATCTCTGTCCCTGCCGGCCAATGAAGGCATGTGAGCAAAGGGACCAATTACATTCAATATATTTAGAAGGCAGCACGTCGCTCATGAATTCTCTCTCCTCTTCTGTCATCTTTGTCGAGAGCCTGTCTGGACCCAAACCGCATTAGACTGCACATAAATGAAGTTAAGATAGGAAATGATGAATAAACCCCAATGTGGGGAATGATCTGTCTTTTCATTCTGTCACTTTTGAACATGACCTGTTAATTATGTCTCCATCTTTATTTGTTTTTACTTATTTATTCTTGAATCATGAACTTCAGAAATTACGTGATAGAATTAGATATTACATTTTCTGTTGATAAGGCTGTCAAATCCTCATGAAGCGGGGAAAAAAACCTGTTTATCCGTCACACAAAATTGTCCAAGATTAATGATCCTGTCTCTGGGTTTCTGCCTTTATTTCTAAAAACGTGAAGTAAAAAATGACCCACAATAGCTGGACAATTTAGGTTTTAGCAAACAAACTAAATAATGTATTTGTTAAGGACTATTTTCAGCTGCAGACTCGATGTTCTCCTACAGCAGCAGCATGGAGAGACTGACAATAAACTACATTACCCACATCCATGTTAATGAAGGTGCAATAATGTTTTTTAAATGTTTTAAACAACAATGGTTGTTTATGGCCCAGAGGAATTGGCTGTATCAGACTTTGGCAACACAGGCCATATTTTTCATGGTCAACACCAGTTTCTAAATACACACTTGCTGATACTATGCCGTTCTCATAGAAACACATATATGCACTTTATGAAAGTCTGTGTGGATGGCAAAAGACCAGAAAAAGTGCTATAAAAATACAGATCATTTTCCATTTTGTCTGATATCTAGTTGATTTATGGGATTAATGTGTTGCTCTCCAACACACAAGACCGCTGCCAGAGAGAAAACACTCAAATGAGAGGAAGAGCTGTGTCATTTGGGTCCTCAACCTTGAACTCAGGGCCTCAGTTCCATGTATTATTTAAATGCAGTTGCTTTGCTACATGCACACTACAAAGTTGACCTTCAGCACGGTCAGGGACACGTGTGTTCACACTGTCCTGCAAATGGGGTCACATGCCTTCCTGACCACAAACACCCCCCCTTCTAGTGTGGCTCGAGTGATCAGATCTTAACGCATCCTTGATGTGATTGGATGCATTCGCACCTGTATTTACAGCTGTCCACTTGTGGTCAGATTACCAGAGGATCGGCTTCATCACAAGTGCAAACTGGGCCCTATAGATGACGTGGTCGTGCCTGTGAGTCTTTACAGAGTGTCAGGATGCAGTCCCCAAACGCACAGCCACACATGGGAGGGCCCCTCAAGGGGAAAACGAGGGATTATACACAGGGAGTGTGAGGAGCGCCTTTAGGTGAAGGGGGGGTAGGGGTGATGTCAGCGCAGCACTCCACGGCTTCTACAAATGACTCCAGATGATCTGACACACAGCCAAACTCTTCACATTACCATGAGTCAACAGGGCAAGGGGACTGCTGTGAGAAGAAGGGATAACGAGCTACGAGTGACAATATCAAACCTATTAATCCTCGATGGAAAAAATGCAGCGAATCTGACACACACACACACCTCAAGCAAATCAACAGCTTCACACACACACACACACACACACACACACACACACACACACACACACACACACTCACTCACGCAGTTTCTCCAAGAACATTCCTGTTGTTAACACCCCGTGACCCCATTTAACCCTCTTTTTGCTTAAATTATCTTTCCCCAGTGCCTTTAATGGACCAGCAGAAGTCCAGGTCTTATGTTGTGAGGTAAGTTCACGAGTGTGTGTTTGCGTGTGTGTGAACGTGTGTGTATAATAAATGCCTCTCTGTACATCTCTCCTATCTTGTCCAGAGTGCTTGAGGAGGTGAGAGAGAAAGTCATGGCTGGCTGTGCAGCAGTGTGTACATAATGAAGAAAGGGACAGAACAACATACCAACATCTCCATTTTGTTTCCACCATCACATCCCGACTCACCCTCTCCTCCCAGTACGCAGGGAGGAACCACACCACCCGACCCATCCCACTCTGCCAGTTGTGTGTTATTTTAGTTGGTGACATGTATGTAAGGCTATATTTAGCCTGTTTTTTTTTCAGCCTGTGTCCATTTGCTGTTTGTTATAGTATTTATATGTACTGCTCAATAAAACAGAGAACCCTTACACATGCTACTGCACTGACTGTATGGATGTTTCAATAAAAATATGTATTTTATCATACATTATTTGGCTTTATTTTATGTTTCATTTAATCTTTATTTAATCAGGCAGTCTCATTGAGATTTTCAATCTCTTTTTCAAGACAGACCTGAGAAGCGACAGATGTTCACAATGAATAAATATAAACAACACAACAAGGACTTAATTAAAACAATTACAAGTATCATGAAAACATCAAATACAAATTTGGAGAAGACTGAAAGAACTTATTCTGGATAATTAAATGACTATGCTGTCAATATTTTTTATTTACAGTACATTCTAACAAAGAAGTAACAGAATGGTAGAAAGAGCTTCTAAAGCGCTCAGAGTATATCAGTCCCCTCATGAAACCCCATTTAAATTCAATAGATCCGGATCCACACCAAAAAGTTTTATTTCCTGCCACATCCTTCCACCAAGTTGGCAATTTGTCCATAGTTGACATAATCCTGTTTCAGAACAGACAAGCTAACAAACGCAGATGAAAAACGGCCTTGTGTGTGATTCGGGTCCTCTCAAATATTTATATATATACATGCCTCTCATTCTTTATTTACCATTAATGCACTACATCCCAAACTTTCCAAAACGACCTCCAACTTTCAGATCTAAAGTCAGGGGGTAGCTGATGCTAGAAACTGCAGGACTATGAATGATGAAAGATCTGCAATACAGGTGGATTGCACTCAGAACTAGCAGATAATGAAATCAAGAGTTGTGATTTGCACTTCAGGGCCACCGCAGGGTATCAGTGGTATTTCCCAGGAGTTCTTCCAGATGAATTTCCTGATGAAGTTAGCTTCAGTTCCTAAAATTGTCGTTTTGGATGAGAGGTCTTCAAGAAACACAAGCAAGCCCCCTTACCGATGTACAGTTGTACAACTTCTGAAGAGAACATGACTTGGATGACTGAGAAACTTCGCAGATATATTTCACAGATGTTTGTTTTTTGTATAACCCTGAAACCAGTTATTTCTTATAGGTCGATTGTTATTGATGTATTAACGCAAGTTGTAGTAATGTATTTATAGCATCAATAAATTAATATTTATCCTTATTAAAGTTAATATGTGTAACAGCTGAATCGTGGCACTTTGTCAGAGACGCAGTTTGCATTTGTCCCAGGTGGGACTAGATAAAATATATATATCCTGTGTTATACTGCCACCTTATGGTGAGTATGATGAAACAAACCACAGACAAATGAACACAATTTTTATATCTTGACAATTGACACACAACATCATACATGTCGGAAGTCGCACTTCACCACAGAGGGAACAATAACTTCAGCTTTTACTTCCTTCTGAAGCAATGGATTATATGATATATATATATTACATTTTTACATGTGTGTGTGTTTGTGTGTGAGAGAGAGAGATTTTTAGGGGGAAAGAAGTTAAGAATGAACTTTTTATTTTCATGTCTAGAAAGTGGCTCTAAAGCTGAAGACAACAGGATGTCGTGGTAACATTTGTTCGATAGGTTGGGCTCACACAAGTGCAAAGAGAAAAACCAGTAGCTTCCGCTCATGTTTTCAAAATCATACCACACCTACATGTGTGAAAAGAACTACTGGGAAACTGCTCTCAGATGATTCTAGAAACAATTACATTTCAGTTAGTAGTGCTTATTTTTTTTTTATTTTGCCCAGAATCAGTCTAATAACAAAAAATGTGTTTAGTGTTTAGTATGTAAAATCTTACATACATACACATTGAAATTGGAAGGGAGAATGTCTTTCAAACCCAACACAACGTTTCTTCTTTCCTACAAATAGGTTAGACAATAAAAAAAACAACACAACAGCAAGCCTTGACATGAACATTTCTGCAAGTTTCAGTTCCCCTTTCCACTTTTCAGCAGAGATAATCAGTTTGAATTAGGGCGAACAAAACCGTGAGTGTAGCTTTCATACATTTCCTGTTGCTTCAACCAGAAAAAGAAAAGTGCAGATGTCATAGAGAAACAGGAAAGCTTTTATCTTGAGGTGAGGTTGAACTTGTCCAACACACCATTTCCTCTCCTGAGCTTCACTACACAGCAGTTATATGACTCGACTCAGAAACACGGCCTCTGCAAGAGCAGCTCAATGGAAAATGTGGCTCATCAGGGTCTTCCTTGTCATGTGTAAGTTTGTTTTTTATTAAATGGCTTAACTGTTTTGTGATTTATCTGCATCCAAAGAATATTTGAATGTACATTTGTTCCAGTGACCCTTTACCATTGTTTGATCTTACAGATTCCACTGCTGTTTGTGGAGCTCAGAATGTCCAAGATGGTAAGACACATTTCACACGTTAACATATCCTAGTATTTATTTGTGGTAAAAAGTAAAAAGTTTTGGTCTGAAAGCATTTACACAAAAAAAATCACATTTATCAAAAACATTTATTGTATATATAAAAATAATGTATTTGATTGCGTAAAATAACAAATACACATTGTTAAAAGTTTTATTCTGCATGTGCTAAGTTAGACTTACACCAGAACATTGTTTAGGAAGTAAAGCATATGTTATGTAAACATGAGGAACATGAAGTACTTTGTAGTCATCGGTCTTGACAGTTCCTACATTTATACTTCAACTAGTTCAAGTTCATTGTTCTGTATCATGTTGTGCAAGTAATTTGTGGCGATTAAAAACTAACGCCTGATATGTTATACTCCATTTTTCCATTGTCACTCTTTTTGCAAATTATCTTCCTGATTAAATAATTCTTTCAATTCTTAAAATCTTCAAATGGAAGAACTGTAAAATGTTCCATTGCAAATGTATGATGTTGTTTAACCGATGGTCCAAATCAAATCTTCCCATCTGATGAGCAGGAAACCTGAATCTTTGTCATTTTGATTCCTTGTTGCAGCTCTTGGTTTTAATGAACTTGCTCCTACAGCTAAAATCTTCACTTGACATGTAGATAAAGCACAAAACCGTTCTGATCTAATGTCTGTTCTCAACACCCCTCCTCTCATCACCAGTCACCACCACGCCCTTTTCTCTGACCTCCTTTGAACCGACATCGATGGAAGCTTCGACTGTTTCAGGTTAGATTTTAAATCTGAAGGAGCAAAGATAATCAAGCAGTGTTCTTCATTTAAAACATCTTAGATTCTGTAGATTTACAGTGAAAAGTCATTACTTCCTGAAATCAGTCAGTTTTTCAAACGGCACACATGTGATAATTTTTTGTAAAGACCCCAGGAGAAAATGTTTCCACAACCAATGTGGTCATGAGAAATGTCCCATGTGAAATCACCAATGTCTGTGATCAAAAGGTTCCAGCAATAATTGTATTTTTTTATGTCTGTACTTGTTTGTATTTAGATCAATGCCACAATTAAAATGTGCATTGAAAAACTATTAGAAGTCATATGTTCTTAGGATATTACTTGTATATGTGTGGAATTTGAATTTGAAAAGCATGTGGTCTTGTGTAATTGTATCTTTTTTTCTGTTTTGAATTCATTTGAATCTGTTTTACATGCGATACATTCATAATTACATTTAAGACAACAAATCAACACAGGAATAATAATAAAAAATATTCCAACACAGGTCAAAATGCCAGTGGGCCTTAATGGGTATGCGCTTTCAGAATAATACTATTTTTCAAATTATTATTAATATATTCTATTCTACATTATAAACTTCCAGAGCCTCCTGTACCATCCCTGCAGCTGCAGTCCGGCTGGTTGGACGTGTTCCCCTCTGAGAAAGTGGAGTTGAGATGTAACATCAGCGGCAGCTCTGACTGGAAGATCGTCTGGCACAAAGATGGACAGGAACAAGACGCAGACCCAAATCTGTCTTTCTCTGCAGACAGATCAATCCTCACTATCACTGCCGCTGCACAAATGTATTCTGGAAGTTATTCCTGTAAAGGTCAACACACCAGCAACTCACTTAAGGTCACAGTTTACCGTAGGTTTCATTATGTTTCATCACTCACATTTCGACAGAATGTCTCGTTATAATAAAGATGAACTGAAACTTTTTCTTCATTCTTTCTCATTAGAAAACAAGCCCAAAGCAACTCTGAGTCAAAGACCAAACTTAAACAAGATGTTCCCTGGAGAGTCGGTCAACTTCACATGTCTGGTTGATGTGGCCTCTGAATGGGAATACCAGTGGTACCATAATGGAAATAAAATTCAAGCACGGGATACTTATACCATACCTTCTATAGATCATTCTAACAGTGGAGAATACTACTGCAAAGCCAAAAGAGGCAAAGGCCAGTTCTACACAGAGCCGAGTGAAACAACATCCGTGCTGGTCTCTGGTAAGTGTTTCACCACAGACTCCACTACAACCACCAATTTATTCATTTTCATCTACATGAACCTTTTGGATATCTGTATTTTTCTTAAATCTTTCAATAGCTTGCAATGCATTTGACATTTTTGAGTCCCTTTCTCAAACCCTTTTGTGATGCAACTAACCCTGAAGATTTCTTTGCGGTGCACATTGTCAGATCCACCTACACCATCGTTGCTGTCTCCAAGGCTGGATGTGTTCAAAGACGAATTAGTGGCGTTCGTTTGCGACGTTGGCGACGTTGGCGACCCTGATTGGACGTACTCCTGGTACAAAAATCTGCAAAAGATCCCGGATGAAGACGAATCGTCTCTCAACATCACCTCGGTCACTCAAACCGATCAAGGAGACTACGCATGCAAAGCTCACCTGGAGGACAGGCGTGTCACCTCTGGATACAGCAACACAGCTACAGTCAAGGTTTATGGTGAGATTCCTTCCTATGTATAACCTACATTAACTTTACACTAATTCACGTATATTAACTCTTATCTATATCTTTACAATAAAGAAACAAATGTAAAAACAAGGAAGGGCTCGCTCATAGTGATGAACTTACACTGAATTGTCACTCAAATCTTTTTTGAGATTTATATTAAGTTACGGAACATTGTGTAGCTGTTTCAGAAATATTTCCCGCAAAAGCTGGTGGAGACTAAAAAAGAGCTTAAAAGAAAGTAAACATTGAACTTACATTTAGCAAATAGCCAAAAACACAACTCCAAATAAATCATAATGTCAGCGACTGTTTGCCACCAAGTTCACTAAGTTTAAAGGTTATGATATATCAATGTTGTTTTTACACCATTCGTTGTTGTTACTGTAACATTTTGGGATCATGCTAACCAGCCAGATATAGAAAAAATGATTTTTAATTTTAAGCATGGAGTGGAAGAACTGAGCTAAGAAATAGTGTTTACCATTGGAATAGGGAGTATGCTCCAATATCTGAACGAGACAAAATAATTTTATATAACAAGATAATGAGATATGATGAGATAACGCTAATTCACACTCCAACACAGTAGGTGGTGGTAATGCACCTTGAAGTTGGTCGCCACCCACCATTAAACCGAGCAAAGAAGGAGAAGAAAAATTGACAGCATTCTCTGAAAAATTAGAGAATTGGCTATCTGTCAAAAATTCTATCTTTAGTAAGTTGATGACATTTGGAAATTTTGTATTGACCTTATGTGTAATTTCAAATGTATTTTTATTACTGAGGTTGTATTTAAAGGTGGTTTTACATACTGCTTAATACTGCTTTTTCTCAATATAAAGTACACTTCAATAGTACACTAAAGTATATTTGAATTAATTAACTATGACAGTGTCAAAAATAAAAACATTATACCATAGGCGTAATAATAAATGTAGACTTTACAGCAAAACTGTATTGATTTCCATTTGGCTTTACAGATGTAGCTTGTAAAGTTGCTGCTGTGTGAATATTACTGCATCACAAGTTTTAAGGTAGCGAGAGAAGCAGTAACATTGTGTGTTCTTTCAGAAAACACACCTGAACCAACACTGAGCAAGGTCCCTGATTTCACCCCAATGTATGTTGGAGAAACTGTGAACTTCACTTGCACAGTCAACATGTCCTCTGGCTGGAAATATCAGTGGTATGAAAATGGACAGAACATCCCTTCTGCCACCGGCAAAACCTACAGCCTCCCTCTTAGTCTTTCTGATGGAGGGAATTACTCGTGCAAGGCCACCAGAGGTGAAACAACATCAACGAGCCAGAGTGCGGAAATACAGCTATCTGTTCATGGTAGGTGAAGAAAGCAAAAAAGGTATTATTCACAGCATCGTATTTAAGGAGAAGCCAAACTGTTGATTTACAATGTACATCATATCATCAATAGAGTTGTCATTTTATGTTGTCTTGTCATTGTCACTTACGCCTTAAAACAACCTCAGAGCTGCTTTAAATTGAGTGAAAGAGCATTTTGTGTGCATCTTGCTTCCGTTATCTTAGCCACTTTCTGTTGAAGCAGGATGTTGTGGTGTAATATGATGCAGGGAGAGATAGCTCACAAGTGTGCAGTACACAGAACTGGAATATTAGTCAGAGAGTCAGTTTCATATTCTGTAAGAGCATGGTGGAAGCACGTCAGAGATACTTTTTGACTGTCCACATAAACCACTTTATTTAAAACGTTATTCTGAGCACGTAAACTCTTAGTTTTTATTGTTAGCTTTTCTATTCTTTAACTATTAAGGATGAAGGCAGTGCTTTTTTACTCTTTCTCCTCAAAGGACCATTGTGGTGTGTGTTGACAACATCCTCATTGCAAAGATGATATGCTTGTGTGTGTTTTTAGAAATTCCTGTTCCACATTTGGAGAATATGACCCAGTGGTTGGATGTGTTCCCCACTGAGAGTGTGAAGTTGAGCTGTGGGATGCAGCGCGGCTCTGGCTGGACCTATACCTGGTACAAAGCTGGAGAGAAGGTCAAGCCTGATGATGCTGTGTCTTTTGATCCGGATGGATCTACTCTTTCTATTAGCTCCGCTTCAGCTAAACATGAAGGACCATACAAGTGCAGGGGACACCTCCAGGACAGATCTATCAACAGCCGAACTGGTTCTAAACTTACTCTCACAGTATATGGTGAGTTTTCTTTTAAATGTGTTATTCTATACAAATTTGATTGATTGATTGATTGATCTAAATTTACATACAAATAAATAAACTCAGTGGAGCATGTATACCTTCGCCAAGGCTCAACAATCCTACACATGATTGTCTTGTTATTGAAGTAGAAATATAAAAGAAAAGAGGAAGTGATCTGATAACCAATGATTTTGTGATAAATGTGCAATTTGGGGGGAATTTATAAAAGGGAATTTTTTCTTTATCTTGGGCACTAACATTTTGGGGGATTAGTCCATGAGGATTGGATAAATATCTGATAAAGGTACATCTGGTAACTTGTTTTCACACTGAATAGAGAGTCATTTAACACACTGATGGAATTAGCATGTTTATCTTCCCTCAGCTAAGATGCCCAGTGTCGTACTGACACAGGATCCAGAGTACAAGGTGATGTTCCCTGGAGAGTCCGTCTCCTTCAGCTGTCACATTAATGTCTCCTCTGGATGGGAGTTCTTCTATTACAAAAATACCAATCAACTCAGTCACGCTGGAATCAAATATTCAATCAACTCTACCGGGCCCTCAGATGGAGGATCATATACATGCCAAGTAAAAAGAAGCAGGAATCGGGTCTTCTCTAGCAACCCTAGTCAGGCTATACTCCTTGACGTTAAAGGTAAGTTCTGTTGACTGTAGTCAGTTATGATATTTCATGAACAGTGAAGAGCTGCTGGTATGACATAATACACACAGACACATGTCTTCTGCTTTTGTGTTTTTAGAGGAACACCCCAAACCTGTGATGACTCAAGAGCCGAAGGCTGACAAAGTGTACGTTGGAGAGTCAGTGTCCTTGGATTGTAAAGTGGAAATCTCGTCTGGTTGGGAGTATCTGTGGAACAAAGATGGAGTGGCACTCCCTCACAAGAGTCATACTTTTAAAATTCATAATGCCAATTCATCAGACAGCGGGAGTTATGAGTGCACGGCCAAAAGAGAAAAATCGACATACCAAACACAGCACAGCAAGAGACGATCCTTACAAATATCTGGTGAGCCAAAGAAAGTTGTGTTGTATTGTGTATTTTAATGGATGCTGTCTTCTTGTGTCTTTATTGATTTCATGGTAAAAACTTTCCGACAACCAAGATGCATCTCAGGATATTTTTTGAAGTGGCTCATGTGTCTGTGTGTTTTTTAGAGATTCCTGTCCCCCAGTTTAAGCAAATGACCCAGTGGTTGGATGTGTTCCCCTCTGAGAGCGTGAAGTTGAGCTGTGGGATGGCAGAAGGCATCTCTGACTGGACGTACACCTGGTACAAAGACGAACAGAAGGTCCAGGCTGATGATACTGTGTCTTTTGACTCGGATGCCAGGACTCTCTCAATCAGCTCTACTGCAGCTAAACATGCAGGACGATATAGTTTCTCAGGAAATCTCAAGAGCAGACCTGTCAACAGTATCAGAAGCTCTGGACTAACACTCAGTGTTTATGGTGAGATTTTTCATTTGTCTTTTTTTAAACAATTCTTGGAGTAAGATTTTTAGGTTAAATGTATTATTTGGAATGGTCAGTCATGGAAATGGTAGCGGAGTATATGGGTAATAGGCTTATTTACATTTTAGAGTTACATTACAAGAGCTTTGGCTGGTTTGCTGGTTGATTGGTTGTTTGTTTGGTTATTTGGATGGTTGGTTATTTGGCTGATTGGCTGGTTGGCTTGTTGTTTGTTTGTTTGTTTGTTTGGTTGGTTGGTTGGTTGGTTGTCTGGTTGGCTGGTTGGTTGGTGTCAGTTTTACAGCAATGCACATTCACCCATACAACCCACGTCCCATGAAACAAACAAGAGTGCAACACCAAGCAAACAGGACAAGTCATTAGTCAATAATGATAGCAACAATAACAATTAAGAAGATCTCATTAACATGAAGTATTTACTGACAGTAAAGAGCTGGGTTACCGGGCGGTCGTCTTGTTTTGTTCTGCCATGGCTGCATGTAAGAGGCTTTTAAGTTAAATTAGCAGTGGAGTGGGTGAGTGATGTCATGTGGTGTTGAGGTTGTGATGCAGGTGATAGCCTTAGAATTGAGTTCAGAGAAGTTGGGCGTGGGAAGATCTATTAATTTGGTAGCATTATGGGTTATGTTAGTTTTGTACAGGCGGGGCAGTAAAGTAGGATGGGTTGGATGACATTGTTGTACAATAGGAGAAAATGGGGGGAGACATCTTAAATACTTATGATCCATTTTGAACAAAGCACTTGATGTATCAGCAATACAGAATATATATCATAGGAGATATTCTATATGCATAGTACATTGTACAAAATATGATCATTTGTGATAAACTAAGCCAGCCATCAGATGTTAGAATGTTGATCTTCTTGTACATCTCTTACAAGAGCATGAATAAGTGCATTTGCTGAAATTTCAATATATATATTTTATTTTATGTCTTTGAGGAAGCTAAACAAACGTGTTTTATGTGAGATAGAGAAGTTAATCATTCAGGTGAGGAAGTTGATACTCAGACCATTGTTTTAACCATCTAGTGAAAGGCGAGTGTTTCCTTCCTTAAATGCTACTATTCCAATCGCTTGTCATTATTATCATCACCCTCAGATACAAAACCCAGAGTCACACTGATGCAGAAACCTGAGTACGACGTGATGCATACTTTGGATTCAGTCTCCTTCAGCTGCCATATTAATGTCTCCTCTGGATGGGAGTACCTGTGGTACAAAGATGGCACTCCACTCCCACTCCAATCTGGACACAACTATAACATCAGCTCTGTTGTGACCAAAAACACTGGGTCATACACATGCCAAGTAAAAAGAGGAGTGGTTGAAATCTTGCAGTCAAACCAGAGTCCGGCTGTAAAACTCAAGATTCTAGGTAAAGTATTTCTGACTTCCACTTTTTTACTTTTTCTGTGCACATGTTGGATGTGTTCATCACAGTCTTTATTGTTTTTGCTGCAGAACGCCCAAAGGCTAATATACTCCTGCTGACAGGCTGGTCCGAGGTGTTTGCCACTGACATCTTGGTGCTCAGGTGTGAGGTGCAGGCAAGCAACGACAAGTGGAACTACACATGGTAATACAGCTTACCTGTTTCCTAAATACATGTACTGCTGTGTGGATTCTTACCTTTCTGAAAATTCATGCAGAAAATTCAACATACATTTAAACAGGTTCAGAGAGGGAAAACCAATCAATCTGCTGACCTCTGAGAAACATTTCGTCACACCCCAGAACGACCCCAAGCAAAGCCTGTACACCTGCCAGGGCAATCGCAACGGTCAACCATCTTATTCAAAACCCAGTGATTCGTTCAAGACCAAGAACCTTCGTGAGTAAATGTGACATCTGAAAGTTATGAGTTTTTACCCAGAAAATATTCTTTCAGTCTCAGTTCTCTGTTTTCATTTTGAAACTGCAGTTTTGAAGAGGAGGGTGCTTCTCTCCATCTCTGGCTGTCTGTTCTTCGGCCTTATCGCTGTTCTCCTGGGATGCATTGTCCTCCGATTCATCCGCAAACCAGGTGTTGTTTTAGTTTGGTACTTTTTGAATGCAAAGAAGGATTCTAAGCATCTACATTATGCATGCAGCTATAATCAGTTTTACTGTAATAAAGATGGATAAAATGCCAATGTCACTCAAATCTTTATATTGTGTGTAGAGCAGCTCAGAGTTTAACTGTCGCGGCCACAGCTTCACTTTTCTGGCTCATTATCACTTCCCTCATCGTGTCATTTTTAGCAGCAGCAGAATGTTTTCTGTGAAAAAGCTCCAGAAACAAACTGTTCCTCTGCAACTGACACATTTATTTAACAGTAAAAGACCCAGATAATTTTCTCAGCAGTAGGTAGAGACCAAATACAGAGAGACGTGAGAGTGTGAATATTAGACTTACATTTGCCAAGTGATCAACCCAACTCCAAGTTGAGTAATGTTGCTCTGTGTAGATGTAAATTGTATCTATATAGTGACCACTATGTGAAGACCACTCAAAGCGCTTGTGCATTTTAATCGCAAAATAAGAAAACACAATTCTCAAGGATGTGACCTGTTATCTTTTCCTGTCATGCAGCTGTCGATGACGACAAACCCGAAGAAGAAAACCTGTTTCTCACCATGGCGCAGCTAAAGGACCGGAGTGGTATGCTTGACACCTCTCATGGCTTGTGGTTTTTTGGTCACCATTTCCTCATACGCTGCAGATGCTGCCCCACCAGTGATTCGTTTCCAAGCTATTTTTGTATTAACAGTCAGCGAAACCATCTGCAAGTTTGGGTCTGACTTTAGGTGTTGGCTCGCTGGTGTTCAAAGTTTTTCCTCCCTCCTGCAGATGCACCCGATCCCATGGTTGAGTACATCACCGATGAAGGACTGAATGCATTGCCTAAAGGTAAATGACCAAGAGATGAATAAAATAGAGGATTTACAAACTTTTAGTACTAATATTACTGCAACTAATGTTTGTTTTCACGGTTGAATAATCTGCTGATTGATTGTTTCGTCTATAAATGTCAGATAATGGTGAAAGGTCCATCCTAATTTCCCAGAAGCAAAGGTGTCGTGGTTCAGAACCCAATTATGTTGAATTTGCTGTCAAAACTCTGAGAAAACCTGACAAAAGTCACACATAACAGTTTGTAAGGATCCATTTTTTAGCCAAAAGTATTAAAAAAAGTATTTGACAACCATAATAGTTTTTGATTCGAGTTCTTTCAAAGGAATGAACGAGAGGTCAACTAATTGTTGTCCTTCGAGGCCATCCCTCCCTGACACTTTCTGCTTTTCTTTTTCTTTTCTTTTTTAACAATGTGAACCGCAGAAGCAGATGAGAATGGCACGCTACCCATAACCACAGAGGAGGGCGAAGGTAAAATTACTGATGAAATATTTTCTCTATCGTTGTGGTTGCTGTGCCAGCTTCTCCACAGCTGAGACATAACTTTCTACTGATCCGTCACATGTTGCTCTTTATATCTTTCCAGCTTTGACGACTGAGAGCGTTGATACGGAAGAAAACAAAGGTGGTCTGGTGTCCTTCAAACAATGAGTCACTGAAGATGGATTCACAACAATAGCTAATTATCAGATTGAAAGTCCATGGCATCGATGGACATAAGGCACCATATATTAGATATTTATATTTGAATGTATGGACGGACAATTTTGCTGTTGTGCAATGCTTATCACTGCAGTGCAATAAAAAAGGTTTGGCTTTAAAGTGGCATCGGTGGAGGCCAAACTCTCTATGGTGGCCATCATAGGACATAAGGTTCAGCTTGTCTGGCTCAGCCTCATGTAGTCAGACTTTCAGCCTCAGGTATGCTTTTTTATTTTTATTTTTAACATTTTTTGCTTTATTTGATAAAGAAGGTAGAGTAGTTGGGGAGAGAGCGCAGGGATGGCATGCAGCGATTAAAAGGCCCGAGCTGAATTCAAACCCGGGCCGCAACGAGGAGGAGGCAGCTTCATTAGTGGTACGAGCTCCATTAGGTGAGCTACCTGCGCACCTTACCTCAGTTGTGCTTTGACCTCAAAACTAACGTTCTGAGATTCACTGCGTTATAGGATCTATATTTTAAAGGTCATGTAAATATTCTGAATTGCCCGCAGTGCTAGATAAAAGTAAATGTAAATTTAATAAGATTTATCCTCTCACAACATTGTTGGCGCCGGATTTAATTGGAATTCATCAAATTGTTGATGAGATATCGCACTCTGGAGCAATGGACATGGCCATTGCAACACAACCGTGTATAGATTCAACTTGGTTGGTGGTAATTGTACATATCTTTAACTGACGTATTGATGAATTGACTGTAAAAGGAAAAGAAATATAGAACATTATTTATGTGATAAGCATCAAACACACATTGTTTGCTTTCAGTTATGCATTGCACATAAAGTGATCATCTGCAGGATAATCAATTACCATTTCAATTCTTAGAACAAACACCAGATGTCACTAGATTGTAAGTTAACTTTCTCCAAAACGTATTTAATGTAATAAATGATTCAGCAGTGAATGTTGTTGCTCTGCCGGTTGGAAACTGTATACAATACATATTTATCTAGAAATTCAATCATTTTTGTGTCTCTCAACAAAATTATCAAAATAAAAAATACAAAATGTTGCCCCCAGAGTTCATTAAAACTAATATTGATTGATATGCACCATAAAATGTGACTGCAAGAAACACATGTTCAAAAAGTGGTGATTTCACAAGAAGGCTTATTTGTGGTTGAGTCAGTGGGGAGATCTTGTGCACCTGTAACATGGGTAAAAGACAAAAAGAAAAGAGTCATTATCAAGAAAAACATTTACATTTCATATAGACACAGTAAAAAGGATGTAGACTCACATCACTGCAAACACAAAACGTATCGACTTACATCTACTTGAGGATGTCAGCCAGTTTGTCCACATAGTACTCATAGTTCTCCTGACAGTCCTCCCAGGGTGTAAAGCTCTCCTCATCTTTGTCCACGTACGTCTCCCAAACGTGCACAAAGTCGGACGGCTTCATCATCCGCAGTTTGCAGCCAGCGCTCACCAGAGCTCGGAGCCCCTCTACTATCTCAGGCTGCTCCCACTCAAAGAGACGGGAGCAGAATATGCAGAGGCGCAGCTTTTTGCGCTGCTGAAGGATGCTGGCCAGCTTAGCTGCACAAGCCAAGCAGGGACTGGATGATACATACCATGTAACATCATACTCCTGTGAAGCGTTAGGGAGCACCTGGAGAGAGAGTTATGGGGGCATTAAAGGTGAACTAGAATTACCACCCTGCAGTTATATGTCTCTGCCAATCAGTGCAGTTGCAGTCTTCATACTCCAGACTCATATCAGGTCACCTTGACCTTTGGCCACTGACATCTAATCAGCTCATCTTTAATCCAAGTAACAACTGATCAACATTTGGAGAAACTCCCTAAAGTTCAAGTTGAATCAGTTAATCTGTCAGTAATAGTGAACATTTGTACCTAATTTGAAAGGATTCTCTCAAGGTGTTCTTCGGATAACATGTTAACAAGGTGACCTTTGAGTCCAAGTGAACATTTGTTCCAAATTTCAAGGAATTTCCTCAAAGTGTTCCTCAGATGTAGCATTTATGAGACCAAAACGTCTTTCAAAAATTTCTTTAGGGTGTTCCATCATCTTCACAAGATCAAAATTGTGTTCTGTCAGGTCACAGCCACCTTGGTCTCTGACCTTCAACCACCACAATCGAATCAGGTCATTCCCGAGTCAAACTGAGCATTTTCTCCAAATTTAAAGGAATTTCCTCAAAGCATTTTTTGAGACACTGTGTTCACAACAATGTGATGGATGGACACCCCATAAACATGATGTCTCCTGCCTCATGCATAAAAATATTTTCCACTGAGAACAGATGAGTGTGTGTTCATTACCTGCTGAAAGAAGGCTTCTTCAGAATGAGCCGTGGCATGTTCATCCTCCATATAACCTTTCAGAGGCTCCACGCTGCCTCCTGCTGTGTCCACTCTGAAGCACAGGAGGGTTTTGTTCCTCCCTGATGAGTACTCCACGTTCCTGAACTGAAACTTGAAGTAAAACTGGCTCATCTGCTCCCTGGTGGACAATGAGAGTGAGAGTTTTCCTTAGATACATTCAGAGGTGCGATTGTGAACAGGCAAGGCAGGCAACTGCCCCAGGCCATGAGGGGGCCCCAGAGGGCTAACAAACTTTACTCCACAGCAGTGTCTCATAATGTGGCCAGTGACTACACCCCCGCCCAACCCCCCTCTCTCTTAAACAACCAATGGAGTATTCGCAATAACATGTTGGTAGGAAACCGTCGGGAAGGAAAGTTCTGTATCATTCTTAAAGTTTAAATTGAAATTGAAAGTAAAGAAAAAATGAAGAGGAGTTATCCATCTGAAAGTGAAAAAAGAAAGACAAAACGAATGCCAACTTATTCATGCTAATGTCAACAATGGCTCTTTTTTGGGTTTTATTGTTCCATGTTTTTTGAAAAATGTACTTATGTAAGTGAACATTTTTAAATAAAAAAAGTTTACACTTCCTACCCTTCGTTGGTGTAAGATTGTTTTTTAACATAAATGTTGACAAATGCTGTTTGAGGGGCCCCCTGGGACATTTTGTTTGTGGCCCCAATAGACTCTAGAATCTCCACTGGATACAATGTCCAGTCATCTTCATTTTCTTTTCAGTCGATGTGACAGCAAGCAAAACACTTCAGGACTTACCGTCATCCTCCTTTATTTAATGCATGTAAATTAGATTAGCAGGACTAAGTGAAAAACCAATCAACATCATGTACATATCGACAATACTTTCAATGTAATTTGTCACCTTCCATCGTGGTGCATTGACAGTGTGACCGAAAATTCCTTTCCTGGTGAAAAGGTTTTCACTTCTTCACTTCTTCAGGCCTTCAGCATTTATGATTTTTCAAGCATCCAAGACAGTATGACGATTAAAGGGAGTGAATAGAGTATTTAAAATGTTACCACTGAGTAAACCGATGTTTCTGTAATGATTTTTTCTTTCAAATCATCCCATAATCCCTGAATATGCCATGATTCACTGATTGTACCCCATTGTTTTACAGAATATGAATAGCCCGGTAGATTACAGGAATAGATCTCTTGTAGCTTTCAGTAATAGAATGGAGAACAGATGCTACAGGCGGAGTGGTGATATGGCAGGGGCCGGCGTCCGTGTCGGCTCCGTGACTCATGACTATTCTTACCGCTGGGTTAGTACGGGTGGCAGGTGCAAGTCATTTGTATAAGTCCTCATTGAAATCAAATATAGAACATACAACGGAAACAATATAATCAAATAGAAAGAAAAACAACTTCTTCTACTGAAGGGAATAACCAAAACATTTGTTAAAGAGCAAAACAGGTTTGAAAGCAGAACATGCTGACTCTAACTCTTGTGGAGTGTGTATAAAGTCTTACCCACCCTGTGACAATCTCAAACGGCGGCAGCTCTATGGGCTGAAACTCTGGTTTTTCCTCACTGTTGGCCACCTCGGCTCCTGAGGCCCCTGCGCTTTCCCCATTCCTCTTCTCTTCTTCCGTCTTCGGCTGCTCGGGGGTGTTCTCCGGCTTCTCTGGGGTGTTCTCCGGCTTCTTCACAACTTTCTCAGGCCTTTTCACACTTTTTTCCTTCCCATGTCCTTTATCCTTCTCATCGTTGGTTTTGTTTTCCACCTTCTTCTCTTTCTTCTTAGCACTTAACCGGCTGTTTCTGTCAGCCATGATTTTGTGAGAGTGGGTGACAGTGTTAGATAGAGAGAGAGGGAGGGGAAGATAGAGAGAGAGAGAGAGAGAGAGAGAGAGAGGGGGGGGGATTTAGTTAGGGTAAGTGGAGAGATAACCCTAGTACATGTACAGAAATAGAACCTTTTGTGTGCTGAGGTCGGAGTCACAGCATGCGAATGACTGGCAGGGGCAGGGGGAAGGTGGCTCGGTTGACCCAGCCCCCCTCATGCCCTGGCTACTGAAAGGCCAAACACAAGTCAAAGTGCCGATGCTGCACGAAGAAAGTAGGGCAGACAGGCCTTACATGAGTTCTAGCCACACTGTTTTGTCGTATTCAGAAAGGAAAGTGCCATGTAAATGTATATAAATGTACATCTCACACACACGAGATAGCTCTGTAATCCGACAGGCTTCAACTGTCAACAGGCCAGCAACAGGCAGGTTATTAATAACACTGCCTGGTTGTGTGTGTGTGTGTCTGTGTGTACGGAGTAACCAGGGCTCTCCTGATACTGAACACCACTTTTCTTTGTTCCAGCTCTAATGTCCTGTGGCTCATTAGGCCTTAGCAAAGCACCAAGGCCAGCTAAAGGGCAACCCCACCAAAAATGGGAAGAGACAGGGAGCTGGGCAGTGCAAACAAATACAAATACACAATGTGCAAGGTGAGCATTGGTGTCTGTATGAATCAGAGTGCAGGGTCGCACCGAGGCCCAGTGTGCATGTGCCCGTGAGCAATCAATCTATGAAATCATCCTGCATCGATACAGCCCTCTGCTGAGGCCATTGTGGGGGAGGGTAAATTGGTTTTGTGTGTGTGTGTGTTTTTGTGTCTGTGTCTGTGTGAGTGTGTGTATTTGCAGACAGAAAATAGCTTTCTGCACTGCAGATGTAATAACTTGAGGCATGAGGGAGAGGGTGGGAGGGATGGAGCGAGGGAGGGGAGGGAGGGAGGAGGCAGTTCAATTACAATTTCCTCCCCTCCCTCGGTCTCACTCCATGCCAAGTAATTAATTTCAGAGGCAATTACCAAAAGGACTGCAGCCTGCTCGCCTAACTCGAATGGATGAGCTGTCACTGCCTCGTGTGTGTCCTTGTGTGTGTGTGTGAGAGATGCTTCATACACTCACAAACAACAACCTAAACCCATGGGGATGATGAGCAGAAACACACAAACACTGACAGTTCTGCACCGATATCTTACAACACATTTGAATCCAAAGACGTGCTGAGGCGATGATCGTTATGATCACAGCAATCTTTGATAATTAAGATCTGTGTGGGATGGGATGAAGCTGCGTTGAAAAGATGTAATCCTAGTGATGGTCCTTATCGTCACATCATTGCAATTACATCACATTTCGTCTTCAAACAGATTGTTGTTGTCTGACTGTTTCTTTTTAATCACAAAAGTCTGATGTAGCAGTAGAGAGCAAGGTTGCAATATCAACACATATCTTTCTGCACTTTATTTCAAAGTACTGGCAATTGTTTTGTGTGAGCCTATTTGGCTGTGAAAGAGAGGGGCCGTGTGGGCTGTGAGTGGGGCCTGCCTGCTGACTCTTATCTAACTGTGATGGAATTACTCGCAATTATGCTGCCTCCCCACTGGTGCAGCCCGGAGCGACAGAGTTCCTGAACACAACGGGAATCACACACTGCAACATTCACAGCTTCTCCTTCAAAGTGAGCGAGGCCCTGAAAAGTGGTTTCAAAATATTTCCGCGAGGTCAGACAAAGCAGAGGCCTCTGTTACACCACATGCACTCATTCTGTGCACGTGGGGGCGGAGGCAGGCATTACAATTGCTCAAAGTTCAGAACCAGGATTGGACATGAAATTAGAAATAGTGGGAAAAAAGTGCTGATAATGAAAATGAAATGGAATTGACCTCCACTCTGAGAGAGAACAGAGAGTTATAAGGGACTGACAGGCGGAAAATATAAATAAATTAGGGTCAAATAATTAGATATGTGAAGCAGATGTCAGCTTTGCTCCACTGGAAAAAAAATGGTGTGTGCTGTACACATGCACTCGCATCTGCAAGGTCTGCGTCGGGGGGTGAAACTCATTTATTATTGTGTCCTAATGAGACATTCACACACAGAGAAAATAAAACAATAAGGGGGGGGACATATTGTTTACCTGCTGATGCGTTCCTTCCAAAACAACATCAGACGAATTAGTCACAACCTTGATTACTGTATATCAGTATAAATCATATTCTACACTATGCAATAATTAACCATTTTGTTATTGTTGGTGTATCAGTGTTGGCTGGTGCAGACACAAGCTGTCTTTGAGGTTGGGAAAATAGAGAGTGGAGGGTTTGTGGTTGTCTGAGGACCCTGATCAGGCAAAAATTATGTCGAAGTAAATACTGATTAGTATTGATTAGCTTCTAGTCCCCTAAGTCTGCAGCATGTGACATGGTCGTCTGTATGCTGGCTGCATGGTGAACAGAGCAATCCACACCTGCTGTAGTCGGCAAATCCCTTCTGACCTGAGCCTCTTCACTGAAACTCTGGTTAATTCATCTCAGAGGAGCGTGAGGACTGTGTTATGTTGCTAACTCAGTTTCCTCGGAGAGGATCAGCGGTTAGTATCCAAGAATTAACATAACTGATGGTACAAATCATTGAGTTGCCGTTTAGTTAAAAGAATTATGTGACTCTTAGCTCTAAGTCCATAACAATCTGTAGTTTGCTTTGAGGTAGATGAGCGTCTCCAGGTTCTTTGGTAAGATGCGGCTTCTCTCTGGCCACAGGCAGATCTCGGCAGTAGTGAATATGTTCCCCACCACAGTGCCACAAGCAGGTATGGTGAACGCCCTCTTGGCCACCTGAGCAAGCAGAGGAAAGTCAATAGCTTTACGCCGCCAGTAATGCAAAGCATCTTCATCTGTTGGTTCCTCTCGTAGATATACGCTTAACTCCTGCTCCAGGCTCTTCGCCTGTGTTGCGGGTCTCTGCTTGATGAAAGAGAACAACTTGCAGGGCCGTGAAAGTGAGGAAACCGGCGATGGAGCAGGAGATGGAGCAGGAGGAGTCTGGGATTGAGGGTGTAGGTCTGTGTTGAGATCTAAGGGGCTGGAGGCTGCGGAATGTTTGGATAACTCCTCTATTAGAACCTGTCTGTGCCAGTCAGGGTTGCTGCTCCAAGTGAGCTTGAACTGGGGGTCCAGAGTGGTGGCAGTGATGTAGAGGGGGTCCTCCAGGATGGGGGCCAACCGACGCTCTACAGCCTGGCTGAGGGCCACCAGGAGAGAGGGGCAGTTGGGGGTTGACGTCTCAGAGAGATGCTTACGAAGACCCAGGACACACGGCAGCCCCAAGCTGATGGACACGTGTCGTTCTGCCTGCAGGTCATTCTGTCTGTCTCCATGCACCATGTCCCAGGCCTCAGTGAAGGGCTCCAAAGTGTCAGTGAGCTCCCTCAGGAGGGCTCTCTCTGAAGCGCCCGGTGCAAGCTCCCCTGGACCACTCATCTCCTCCAGGAACTCCACTGAGTCCAGCAGCCGTCGAAGCACCTGCATCAAAAAATCAAACAAAAAACAGAACTTTCTTCAACCATTGAAACACACAATTGATTGTGTTCATGCAGAAAAGCTACAATTTGATCAGTCTTTAAATATAAACCTTTATAAAACCACACCATTCATTGAAAATAATGTATTATATACACATACTACGGTAACACTAAAATATCATAAGCAGTGTATGACGTAGTTGGAAAACAAACTGGGACATTTAAATTGGTTATTAATGTATTTTTTACAAAAACTCCTAACTCACTGATTGGTGCAACTGAGAGTGACAATAGAACATATATGTAATACAAAACTTGTATTGATATACAAAGTGTTTTATTAATTATTTATAAACTACTACTACTACTACTATTATTGTACCACATACCTTAAGCTGAGCAGCCCAGTCTCTCACTGCAGAGGGGGCATTTCCTGTTCCCCCCATCATCAGTCCAGTACCATCAAACACCTGGCTGAGTTTCTCAGGTGGGACAGCAGAGGTAATGTAGTTATAGAAACAGGCAGCCTTGGCCAGTGTGGAGGAGAGCTGCGGACAGGAGCACAGCCCCTCCCTGACACACTGTTCCAGAGAGCGAGAGAAACAGTCCACCCGACGAACACCCAGACCCTGCTCCCAGGAGTCCTCCCATTCCTCTTCATCCGCCCCATCACCATGACCATTCCTGATCCCTTCCTCTGCGTCGTTACCATTGTCCACCCCCTCTTCACTGTTGTCATCTCGCACGCTAGCGAGATGAGGTGACACCGAGAAACCGGGAAGACAACATGGCTTTAAGGTTGCCGTGGCCAGAAAAGGGTCCGCGACGACACGAAACACTCTCCCTGACACCCCGTGAGAGTGGCACACTTCATCAAATTCTGACAGGACGCGATTGCCAGAGGTGCCGCCGGTCAGGGGTAGGCACGCCAGCAGGGCTGAACGCATCTGCCAATCCGATGTGAGAAAATGGCAGGTGACACCGAGGAAACTACAGAGAGAGAAGAGATGGCAGTGAGAGAATCAAAGTTGGAATCAAGTTGTTTTTTGGCTAATTTTACCTCCGTACCCTGAGGTGGCTCCAGAAAAGCCCCTCCAGAGATCCAGGCTGAGGCTGAGGGCGTGTGCCGAGGCCAGGGCCTGACGGGTGGTCAGCTGGACTTGATAGGCGTAGGCAGGGAGGAGCTGGCTCTGGATGTAGTGCTGATGCTCTGGGGTGTAGCGTGGCTCCAAGAACTGCAGCAGCTCCCTGAAACCTTGGTTTTCCACTATGGACACTGGCTGCAGGTCAAGCACTATCATCTTGGCTATAGCCTCTGAGATCAACACCTATGGCGACAAAGATCATGTGTAAATAACCCTTAATACGGCAGATGATTTCATTGCAATGGCACATTAGATAATACAGGGTTACATCAACAGTGGGACAGCTATTTGCATCTCAAGTGGTGTATGACTGCACCTGACGTGGGTCATGTCTGTCAAACTTGCTCGCCCCTCCTCCAGAGCCTCCTCCTACTCCTCCGTCCAGAGTTCCCATTCCTCCAACACCTCCTCCTCCTCTTCCTCCTCCTCCTCCTCCTCCTCCTCCAGTAGTGATGGGAACACTGAAGCGGGAATTCTCTCCATTGCTGGTGAATGTGTGCAGGGAACCAGAGGAGTAACCCTCTCTCTTCATATCCTTCCTCTTCACAAAGTCATCATACATGGCCTGGTGCTTCCGCTAAATGGGACAGTGGCACAGGAGTGTTATTGGTTGACAGGTAGAATATTTTATTTAGTGCTTAGGTTCATATATACAGTATATATATCGTCACTGTTGTTTCTGTGGAGAAGGATACAATATGGATGAATCTGACTGTCTTTGATTTAGCTACATAAAATTGATTTACATACATTTGCTTTTTAACCGTTTCCTATTATTTGCCTTAATTTTTTTCCATTTTTAAAGGTTCAGTGTATAGACTTTAGTGACATCTAGTGGTGAGGTTGCATGTTGCAGCTGAATACCCCTCACCTCACCCTCCAAACATGAAAAAGAACCTGTGGTAGCCTTCATTTGTCATAAAAACTCAAAAAGGTGTTTAGTTTGTCCAGTTTGGACACTGTAAAAAACATGGCGGCCTCCGTGGAGAGGACACGCTCCTGATGTTAATATGAAGTATTTAAATAAAATTCTAGGGTAAAGAAAACGATTTGTACAATTTAGATGATCACACACTGGTGAAAACATCACTAGGATTATTTTATATTCAATTTCTGCCAATAAATCCCTTTCACCTAAATCTTAAACACTGATCCTTTAACTTGTCAAGCTCCTTTTAACTGTGTTAAAGGACTCCTATATAAATAAAGTTGATCATAACTATTATAAAAAGATGCTGTTATAGTGAGAATTTGCATGTCTGAACTAAGGAGGGAAGCCTCAGCCTGACTCCATGTGTTCGAAGTGATGAGGAGGCCTCTCCTGAAGTCTGCATATGACTGATAATTACAGCTTCTCTCTGAATAATGCAGTTATTCTGATCTGTTTTTAGTTTTTTTTTCAATAAACTCACTCAGGTGCACCACACAGAAATATGTCAGGACTGAGAACAAGTGCAGAGGATCCGTCCCTTCATGTATAAAACCACATAACTTCTTATTTTGAAGTCATTACCTTGAGATGCGTTACGAAGTTGGACGTGACGCTGCGCTTCGCCTGGATCCTGGTGCCACAAGCCTTGCAGTTGGACTCGATTTTGCCATTTTCGCCCTCGAACACAATATTGAAGTAATCCAGGATGGACACCTTCGCGACCGACGCCATTGGAGCCGACTCTTCCTCTGCTCTGGAGCACAAATCAACTTGCGGTCTGAGTCCGAGGTATCAGCCTCACCTCGGCTCCGATCATGAGCGCATGCAGGCCGGCGTGTTTACCTCCCAGTCCCCGGCTCAGACATTCGCAGGAAAAACGTCGCTGCCGGCTGAGCGGACAAAAGGGGAATCGGGATTCTCGAAGCGGCAGTTGCGGAGGGTTTTTCACGTCCGGAATCGGCCACGATCGGGCCACGGAGGCTGCTGCGGATGTTCCGGGAGCATCAATGATAATGTGACCGCGAGGATACATCCGCCGTGGCCGCGCTCCCATCCGACGGTCGGACGCAAGTGGAGGCAGCGCGCCGTGTTTTCATGGAGGCGTGTGGACTGTGGTGTCATCGGAGCAGGAAGTGCACACAATACACGGGAGTTTCATGTCCCTCCCATCTCGACACTTCCCGGTAATGTTCGGCTGTGCCCGGTAAACGCTGCTGGGATCTCAGGGTGGTGGCGCTCTTTCAAATTATTCCCACTATGTCCGTATAATAACAGCAGGTATTTATTTATATAATCCTGTCCCGAGGAGAGTAGACTTTCCACAAATGTTTCTGTTTTTAAATCCTTACTAATAATTAGCTTTTAAATGGATGTTTTGTTTTTATTGTTTTCTGTTTTCTTGTTCTGTGTTGTTTTGCAACACACCTTGTAACCTTGTTTAGGTAAGTGCTGTGGAAATAAAGTTGTGTTATTATTTTATTATTATATAGTGACACTTCTTATATGATTTGAAATTAAGACTGTATTTCTGTATTTCAATGTAAGGAAAAATAAATTGTAGAAAGTCTTATTGTAATTATTTATTTAAAAAACAAGAAAAGACAACATAAAGACTTATGTCGGACAGACGGACGGATTTTTTTTCGTCCGTCTGTCTGTCCGTATTTTAATACATTTTTTTTTGGACAGACAGACGGACAGTGGAGTTATGACAACATCGTGTCCTTTGGCAAAGGATGAACCTTCGCCGCACCTCAATGTTTACACGGTTTGAGGAAATGTCACAATTCTGACCATGGTCCTATGACTTGACTGAGCTCATTTGAGCTGTATATTGTAAAGCAGCCAGGAGCAGTGTATCAAAGTATAAAACATGTCACTTCCTGTAGCCAGCAGGTGGCGCTGTAATGATGAGTCAATATTGACACATGGATCTGATCAGGGCGGGACTGTGAATGTGTGAATGAGGTTTGAGGCTGATAGAACAATGCACAGAGAAGTTATAATAAATCCCTCTTTTTTGGCAAATCATCAAAATTCTACACCACGCCACGGTCACACCGTGTGATGAAATCAAATATACCGAGGTAGTTTATATCTCCATCTTGTTGAGATGACATTCACAGAAGTTGAAGTTGATCTGATGAAAGCCCAAGGACAAGTTCATCAGAGTAAAATTGTAGAAAATGGTGTAAATGGTTAAATGGTAAATGGTTTTGTATTCATATAGCGCTTTTCTAGTGTAGCATATCTATCCAAGAGACCTTTCTGTTTGTCATGAAAAGACACATGTCCCTCTCGATTTTTGTACATGTCGGCCAATCGTAGTGCCGCTAGTTAGGAGGCGCTAGTCAGTTGTTTTGCCACGCCCATTCCTTAAAACCATATGAATGTCTGCAGGGGGGGGGGCTGTTGCTACACAAATGTAGTTTGACGGAGGTTGAACCTCGAACACCGAATTTATAGCCATTTCGTGTGTCATGGCGAGTTGATGAACTTTGACCCCACGCCACTAATATGGCGTTTGATGAAAAGTGACAGTAATCTTATGTCTACATTATCAATGTCTTGAGACCCATTTGACACGATTGACATGGTTGCGATCAATGGATGAGGAGGAATACTTCCAAGTGTAAAACGTTCCAAAAACAAGACATTTCCTGTTGCCACCAGGGGGCGCTGTGATTTTAAGTCACGATTTCTGTGTAGATGTCATCAGGCCGGGACTCTTGTCTTACATGTCTCGACTCGATTGGACCAAATATGTCCGAGATACAGAACCTCGTGTTTTGATGGCGTGTAATCAAACTTTGACGCCACGGTCACACAGTAGTTTAGATCTCCATCTTGTTGTGATGACACTCATCTCAATTTGAAGTTGATCTGATGAAAGCTCTACGACAAGTTCGTCAAAGTAAAAATCTGGAATATGGCCAAAATGGCCACTAAATCCAAAATGGCGGGCTTCCTGTTGCGTTTTTCATAATGCTCCTTGAGACTTTTTTGTATGACTGGTCACGATACAACCTAGTTCCGATTTTGGTGAAGATCGGTCGAGGGGAAACCTAGGGGCTGCATTCCAGGTGGCGCTGTTGAGCCATTTTGCCACGCCCATTTCAAATTACTCCAGAATACAATTACTTTTTGGGGTTTTGAATTCCCTGCAAACTTTTTTACAATTTAGTTACTTTTTAGGCCCTTTTTAGTTACTTTGGTACTTTTCAGTTACTTTGGTACTTTTAGTTACTTTTCAGTTACTTTGGTACTTTTAGTTACTTTCTGTCAGTTTCTGGCACTTTTAGTTACTTTCGTGTTACTTTAGTACTTTTAGTTACTTTGGTACTTTTTCGTTACTTTGGTACTTTTCAGTTACTTTTCAGTTACTTTGGTACTTTTAGTTACTTTAGTTACTTTGGTACTTTTAGTTACTTTTTAGTTACTTTACTTTTAGTTACTTTAGGTACTATTCAGTTACTTTGTTATTTTAGTTACTTTTCAGTTACTTTGGTACTTTGTTACTTTTCAGTTACTTTGGTACTTTTAGTTACTTTTCAGTTACTTTGGTACTTTTAAGTTACTTTGGTACTTTTAGTTACTTTTAGTTACTTAGTTACTTTTAGTTACTTTGGTACTTTTAGGTACTTTTAGTTACTTTGGTCCTTTGTTACTTTTTAGTTACTTTTACTTTTAGTTACTTTTAGTTACTTAGTTACTTTTGTATTTTGGTACTTTTCAGTTACTTTGGTACTTTTCAGTTACTTTGGTACTTTCAGTACTTTGACTTTTGATTACTTTGGTACTTTTCAGTTACTTTTAGTTACTTTGGTACTTTTTGTTACTTTAGTTACTTGGTACTTTTAGTTACTTTTTAGTTACTTTTACTTTTAGTTACTTTGGTACTTTGTTACTTTTAGTTACTCTTTTTTAGTTACTTGGTACTGTTACTTTTTAGTTACTTTGGTTTTTAGTTACTTTTGTGTACTTTGTTACTTTTTAGTTACTTTGGTATTTAGTTACTTTTTAGTTACTTAGTTACTCTTTTCATACTTTGGTACTTTCAGTTACTTTGGTAATTTTCAGTTACTTTGGTACTTTTCAGTTACTTTTTGCATTTGGTACTTTTCAGTTACTTTGGTACTTTATTACTTTGGTACTTTAGTTACTTTTTAGTTACTTTTGTACTTTTTAGTTACTTTTAGTTACTTTTTAGTTACTTTGGTACTTTGTTACTTTTTAGTTACTTTGGTACTTTTAGTTACTTTGGTACTTTGTTACTTTTTAGTTACTTTGGTACTTTTTAGTTACTTTGGTACTTTGTTACTTTTTAGTTACTTTGGTACTTTTAGTTACTTTGGTACTTTTTTACTTTTTAGTTACTTTTACTTTTTAGTTACTTTGGTACTTTGTTACTTTTTAGTTACTTTGGTACTTTTAGTTACTTTTTAGTTACTTAGTTACTTTTACACTTTGGTACTTTCAGTTACTTTGGTACTTTAGTTACTTTGGTACTTTTTAGTTACTTTTCGGTACTTTTGGACTTTTTCAGTTACTTTGGTACTTTTTAGTTACTTTGGTACTTTGTTACTTTTTAGTTACTTTGGTACTTAGTTACTTTTTAACTTTTTAGTTACTTTGTACTTTGTTACTTTTAGTTACTTTGGTACTTTTAGTTACTTTGGTACTTTGTTACTTTTTAGTTATTTTGGTACTTTTGTTACTTTGGTACTTTGTTACTTTTTAGTTACTTTGGTACTTTTTAGTTACTTTGGTACTTTGTTATTTTTAGTTACTTTGGTACTTTTTAGTTACTTTGGTACTTTGTTACTTTTATTACTTTTTAGTTACTTTGGTACTTTGTTACTTTTTAGTTACTTTGGTACTTTGTTACTTTTTAACTTTTGTTACTTTTTACTTTTCAGTTACTTTTTAGTTACTTTTTTACTTTTTAGTTACTTAGGTACTATTCAGTTACTTTGGTACTTTTGTTACTTTGGTACTTTCAGTTACTTTGTTACTTTTCAGTTACTTTGGTACTTTGTTACTTTTCAGTTACTTTGGTACTTTGTTACTTTTCAGTTACTTTGTACTTTGTTACTTTTAGTTACTTTGGTACTTTGTTACTTTTCAGTTACTTTGGTACTTTGTTACTTAGTTAGTTTGTACTTTTAGTTACTTTTAGTTACTTTGGTACTTTTAGTTACTTTTTAGTTACTTTACTTTTAGTTACTTTGGACTTTGTTACTTTTTAGTTACTTTGGTACTTTTTGTTACTTTTAGTTACTTAGTTACTTTTCTAGTTACTTTGGTACTTTTAGTTACTTTGGACTTTGTTACTTTTAGTACGTTACTGTTGGACTTTGGTACTTTTCAGTTACTTTGGTACTTTAGTTACTTTGGTACTTTCTTACTTTGGTACTTTTGACTTTGGTACTTTCAGTTACTTGGACTTTTAGTTACTTTGGTACTTTTAGTTACTTTTAACTTTTGTTACTTTGGTACTTTGTTACTTTTTAGTTACTTTGGTACTTTTAGTTACTTTTGATTGTTACTTTTAGTTACTTTGGTACTTTTTAGTTACTTTGGATTTGTTACTTTTAGTTACTTTGGTACTTTTTAGTTACTTTGGACTTTGTTACTTTTAGTTACTTTGGTACTTTTAAGTTACTTTGATTTTGTTACTTTTAGTTACTTTGGTACTTTGTTACTTTTTAGTTACTTTGGTACTTTTAGTTACTTTTAACTTTTAGTTACTTTTTAACTTTTCAGTTACTTTTTAACTTTCAGTTACTTTGGTACTTTTCAGTTACTTTGTTACTTTTGTTACTTTTGCTTTAGTTACTTTGGTACTTTTCAGTTACTTTGGTACTTTGTTACTTTTCAGTTACTTTGTACTTTGTTACTTTTCAGTTACTTTTGTACTTTGTTACTTTTCAGTTACTTTGGTACTTTGTTACTTTTCAGTTACTTTGGTACTTTTAGTTACTTTTCAGTTACTTTGGTACTTTTTAGTTACTTTTCAGTTACTTTTAGTTATTTTTTAGTTACTTTTGTACTTTTAGTTACTTTTAGTTACTTTAGTTACTTTGAAGTTACTTTTGTACTTTTACTTCAATTTAATACTTTTGTACTTTTACTTACTTTTAGTTACTTTGTACTTTTACTTACTTTTAGTAACCAGGGGCGCTGTGATTTTAAGTCATGATTTCTTTGTAGATGTCATCAGGCCGGGACTCTTGTCTTACATGTCTAGTTTGGACTCGATTGGACCAAATATGTCCGAGATACAGAAACTCGTGTTTTGATGGCGTGTAATCAAACTTTGACGCCATGCCACGGTCACACGGTAGTTTAGATCTCCATCTTGTTGTGGTGACACTCATCTCAATTTGAAGTCCATCAGATGAAAGCCCTGGGACAAGTACGTCAAAGTAAAAATGTGGAATATGGCCAAAATGGCCACTAAAGTCAAAATGGCGGGCTTCCTGTTGCTTTTTTCCAATTGCACCTCTGACCTTTTTTGTTTGTCGGGTCATGATACACTTGGGCTACGATTTTTGTGAAGATCGGTGAAAGCTAACTGAGGGGCTTTTCCTTAGATGGCGCTGTTGAGCCATTTTTCCACGCCCATTTCAAATTACTCCAGAATACAATTACTTTTTTGGGTTTTGAATTTCCTGCAAACTTTGGTAACAATTTGAGCGTCTAGGCCCTGAAAAAGCCCCAAAAGGGAAATACAAATCCTTCGAAATACAATAGGGCCTCCCACCGGAGGTGCTCGGGCCCTAATAATAAAAACTTATAATAAACTTTTGGAAAAAGTAATGACAGAAAGTGCTTTGCACAATCTCCACAAAAAATAAATAAAGAATACAAATCAGCGACACATAACACATGAGATCAAAAAGTAACATTTAATATATACAATAACTAAACGACAGGCTAATCAATATCTATGATCCTTTGACTGGAGAGAATCTGTTCCAAAGTCTTTTTGTTTAGAATCGCAACTTTATATTTAATATTATAATTTATTATATTATCTATTATAAGTTAGACTGATCTTCATCAGTAAATATAATATCACAACAATTATATATTTTATCTTATTAATCTATTAGTCCACAACACAGATTTAATTGATCCTGAGAAATAACATCCATTCAAAACAAGCTACACATTAATGAATTCAAACAGCACAAAACAGTATATAACAGCAATCAATCGTCTAGTGGGAGCAGCTACATTTGTGATCTTCACTTAGAAATATGCCAGTTAAAGTCCACTGGGCCTTAAAGGTTACCCTACTGACTCCAGTCACTCTGTCTCCTTGGCCACAGGCTCCTGTCAGATCATCGCCTGCTTTTCCTTGTCAGTGTTACTTCACCATCTTTACCACTTGAGCGGCTGAGGTCTTCTTCTGCAGAATGCGTTTGTCTTTCATGCAGCTCTTCAGTTCCTCTCTGCTGTTTAAAACGGCAGCCTGCAGGGTTGCAATCTCAGCAGAGAGCTCGATAACTACAGAGAAAGAGAGAAGAGAATATTCATCTTGCACACATCCATGAAAATATGACTGTCACCAATGAAATTACATTGTTCTTATATACCTAATTAGGGATAATATGATCTAGAGATGATACAATGATATATTATATAAGTAACGTTTAGTCTTTAAATGACCTAATCTTTGGTGACTGTTGACTGCAGCAGGACAATAAAATCTAAAATCTCACTCTTAACCGTTTACATCTGTATCCAAGTTAATGCATCAACATATACATATGTGTAGTTATCTGCATATAAATATCTGTATCCCTCAATTGTTGCGAGTATCCAGTGTGGCCCTGAGAGCTCATCACATAGCAACTAAAGAAAACACATGCAAATAAACAAATAACGATAAAAAAACCAAAATCTTATCTTCACCAATCAGATAACAATCTATGCAGCAGAAGATGTTTTCTCCATTTGCATGTGTTTTGTCTGTTGCATAGATTTTCTTCAGTCATAGTGTGTGGAGCTCTCAGGACCTCCTAAGTATTATTTCATTTGTATTTGAATTTCAGGTGTAGTTAATACAAACACTACATGTACAGCAAATATCTGCAATAATATCTGAACACTGCAGTCAGAGTGTTAAAACAGAAATCAAGCATTAGCTCTTTTTCCAGCTGTTGATGTGGATGCGGATATTTTCTTCATTTGCCTGTGCTTGGTCTATTTGCCTGTGTTAAGCTGCAGTGTGTCGAGCTCTCAGAGCCTCTGTGAGGATGTCGTGAAAGGAACAAAACCAATCTATATCCTCTGCCATATCCACATACATCAAACTTAAGCTACATCCAGAGGTAATCCCATATTATTACCTTTAATATGGTTTCACCTTACACTGGAACATCAGTAAAATACACACTTTTTTTAATCACATACCTTGCTTGAATGATGACTGTGCTTGTTTAAGAGATTGTGGCACCAGGATACCAAACCATCTCAGTGGGTCTTGCTGAGGATTCTGTTCACTTTTCTTTACTGGAGTTACTTCAGGAGCTGTCTCGCTACTTGCTTCATCATTTCCCTTTTTTTCAACGACAACGTTTTTAGGTTTGTTTCTTCTCCTGACACCTGAGAAATGAAATCATATAAAAGGACTTTGAAAATAATCATAATAATTAAGGATGTAAACAGGGTATATTTTTGACATTGTGCAGACAGCTCACCTTCCTCTTGAGGTCCAATTTCCTCTATAGACTTCACATTTGTTCCAGACTCTGTACTTTGTGTAACTCTTTCTGTGCAGAACTCCACCTCACCATTGTCCAGTGTTCTGAAACACAGGGATTCCAGTCCAAAAAAGCTTTCCAAAACTGAGAGTGCACACCAAATACCTTGGAACATTAATTTCCATGAAAAGCATCTAATAGTTTACCTCGTGTGAACACAGACCAGCGGCTCGATCTCACTCGCATACTGAAGTGCAGAGACTTGCTTGTTTCCCATGGAATATCGTGCCTTGGACGTGGAAAACCATCCCTATGGAGAACATGGAGTGGAAACTTTACATTTCATTGACTTGGGAGAGGACACAAGGTAAACTGCAAGTTTTCAAATCAAAAGATAAATGAGATAGATAACGCTGAACCATCAGTAAAATAGCAAATAAGGAAAAAAGTATCCTGCTGCTAAGGTTAGAGTTTTAAAAAAACATTCAAACATACTTAGGACTACACAATTACTCTCATTAATTCTGTAAGGCAGCCTTAGGTACCTTGGTGCTACACAAATCAAATGCATTATTATTATTATTATTATCATCATCATCATCATCCATCAGAGAACTCTCATCGGTCCCAGATTCACTGCATCATGGCACAAATCATACAGCCACATTCACACAAGGCTGTTTTGAAACTAATATATTTTGAGTAAAACTATTATTTTTGTGATTTTACAAACCTCTATATTATTTCTTTATTAATCTATTGATCGGTTTGTCTAGGAAACATTAGAACATTTTGGAAAATAATCCTAAAGTCCAAACTTAATGAGTCAACAACCAATGACACTACCACAAATGAAGACGAGGTAAAACAGCTAATCCTCAGAGTCGATCAAACAAATTGATAAATCCTCTGTAATTCATGATTAACACAGGTTGTTGTGCAGATGGTCTGATGGTGGCCCGCATGCTACGAGGTTTTCTCTGCTACCTGCTCGATGAGAGAGTTGAGAGCGGCTTGCTTCTCCTCCAGTGACTCCAGCTGCTCCATGAAGCGGAGCAGTTTTCCGTCCAGGGACAGAGAACGCTCCTCCAGCTCTGACAAGCCCATGTCGACTTTTAGTCAAGGATCGAGTCCTTTTTAAATCAACCTTTACCGCCGCCGTTGTCGCTAAATATCCACCGATCAACGCTTCGTCTAACACTGTACTACTTCCGCGTCATGTGACACACCTCGTCACATGATTTAGATCACGTGCACGTTAAGTTCCCCCACGACAGCAAAATAAAACAACGAAATGTAATGTTTTATAATAATTTAATAATAACTTTTATTAGTACAGCACTTATCTAAACAAGGTTACAAAGGGCTTCACAGAATCCATGGCAAAAATGAATGAAGTAAAGTAAAGGTTGTTTAATTTTAAGATCCAAATCCTAACATAATAAAATAAAATAAAATGTTTTTAATTTTAAAAATCAAAATTAAAATGTATATGATGTATGACGATAGTGCAAAACGAAGATGGCGGACAGACCGGTCTTTATAAAGACAAAATGTAACATGTTTTCAAATGAATGAAAAAGGTAGTTCCCATACCGGGAGTCGAACCCGGGCCGCCTGGGTGAAAACCAGGAATCCTAACCGCTAGACCATATGGGACCGATGCACACAATATGAAGACCTATCCAACATATATTCGGTTACTTCGTGAAATATACACCCATTCATACTGGTGTTAATATTTGGAAACGTTGCACAGAAATTACTTTACAGGATGTAAAGTAACTTTATTCCTGCTGTTCGGTGTTTATATATATAAATGTGGAAATAAATGTGGAAATAAATTTAAGACATTGATTCATTTATTTCTGTATTTATTTCTGTGTCCATATGTAAATGAGGTAGAAGGTCCCAACCTCAGTCTCGAGCAGGATTGGTCCACTGAGCGATCCAGACAGATGCAATCTATTCCTAGCGAATCTTCAAAATGTGTGTGTGTGCGCTTCCAGACAGCGCGCACACACACAGGCCCCGGGACTGTGTGACCCTTCTCGTATTAGCATACGGACAAAGAAATACATAAATAAATTAATGTGGAAATAAATTAATGTGGAAATAAATTAATGTGGAAATATATTTAAGACGTTTATTTCTGTATTTATTTCTGTATTTCTGCATTTATTTCCTTATTTATTGATGTATTTATTTATACATTTGTTTATTTATTTATAATTAAGTCAGGTTTCGTCCTCGATAGTTTCGTCCTCCATACTAAAAAGCAGCATGTGTAATATAATAGTTGCATTTACAGTAAAAAGAAGTGATTGGTGCGTGTTTGCGTTGAAAATGAGTTCACGTGGATTTCACCATTTCATTAAAATAGGAATTGTTTTTAGTTCACTATCTAAGAACCGTCACCTTGTTGCTGAAGACGTCTACAGCTGCAGAGGGAAATGACGACAGGCTAAACGTCTGTCACTCTACACTAAAACACGAGAGTTGCCCTGACTACTACTTATAGGCCTGTTTTGACAGTGAGCGTATCCCTCCCCGTAGCTCGCCGTGATCGTATAGTGGTTAGTACTCTGCGTTGTGGCCGCAGCAACCCCGGTTCGAATCCGGGTCACGGCAGGGTTAAATCCCTGACACGGCTGGGGAGATTTTTTTATACTTACTGTCACTTCAGCAACAAAGATCGCGAGCGTTTTAGCGTTTTAACAGTTTTGGGTTAAATACATTTTACAATATATTCATTGTAGTATGATACTAAAAGATATGATACTGGAAGTACTGTTTATATCAGACAATACACCGATCTATCTTTCTATCTATCTATGAAACACTGGAAATAACTTTTTCATTCAATCAATATATTATCTATTTATCTGTCTGTCTATATTTAAAAGAATACTATTTGACTGTTAGGTGTAATGCGGTACAGTATGTGAGTACATTTATTTTCTACCATTGGAAATATCTCATTGTAAAATATTTATATTATAATGATTCAATATGATTGTAATGTCATTGTATTATAATATAATAATAATATATATATATATATATATATCCATAGAGTTTTACTTCACCCCTCACACACTGTTGAAATCATTTATGACATGGTTTCACAACAAAAGGGGACGGTCTTTTGGAATAAGAGGCACGATCTCATTGGTAGTTGCCAACTCTCACGTCAATGTTCCGAGATGAGGAGCCAATCAACTCGCCGGCAGATCGCATGTGCTGCTAGCTCTATGCATACGGTCCTCTGATTGGTGTTTAGAATAACAAATCACCGCCCCCTACTCGAGTGAGTTCCGTGTTTCTAACGTTCATCCTGGAGCGGCATGTAGTTAAAACAGCTGTGGACTGCTGCATCTCTAAGATATTGTTTTTATAAAACACGGAGGTCAGACTCTGTGCAGCGGGACACTTCCGTTGATGGAATTACTGGTAAGGACAAACATTGATTATCGATTGATTGACATTTATGATCAGCTCCTCAAAATAAAACTTCTAATAATCTGGTTTATGCATTTGTGGCCAATGTAATAATCTCAGTTCTAGTGCAATGCAGATAGTTCTCATTCATGAGTTAAACCAACATATGTTTGTTATTTTTAATATCACATTGTTGGAATCAGTCACCTGTTGTGGTTGTTTATGAAGAATGTCTTTAAACAGATCATGGCCGCCTCTTCCGCATCTGGAGTCCCTCATCCCTACTGGCCGCGGGACCTCTTGATTCCCACTTATGTTGCCAATGACCGTTCAATGTCAGAGATCCTGGTGTTTCTGTTTTCTGTGTCCGGGCTGTTCCTGCTTGTGACCTGGCTGATCACCGGCCGGAGAGGGGCCGCGGGCAGGCTGGGGACATGGAGGCGTCTGGCTCTTTGCTGGTTTGCCGTCTGTGGCTTCATCCACTGTGCCATCGAGGGCTGGTTCTCACTGTACTACGACATTATTCCAGGAGATCAGAGCTTACTGTCACAGCTGTGTGAGTACAGACACAATACATGTTTTAGAATACAGTGCATGCAGCATTTTGGAGGTTTTACTAAGTTAATACTGTATGTTTGACCGTTTTCTCTCACAGGGAAGGAGTACTCCAAAGGAGACAGTCGATATGTGATGTGAGTGACTTTGCACAGAACTTTGTTAAACTTGTGCATAAAAAGAAGGAGCAATGCTGTTACTCATCTCACCCTGTGTATTTCTTTTTTTATGTAGAGCTGATAACTTTACAGTCTGCATGGAGACAGTGACGGCTTTGTTATGGGGACCTTCCAGCTTTTGGGCTGTGTTTGCATTCTTAACTAACAAGCCCTACAGATATGTCCTGCAGCTCATCATCTCATTAGGTAAGAAGGTGCAAAAACTAAACAATTTTAAATACATCCTTTAGAATATCGGAGAGAGATTTACTTTATTTTACCTATCTTGCAAATAAGTGGATCCACAACATATAAGTTCTCAGAGGTGTTGTAATATCTATCTTATGTTGGGAGCTGACACACAATCTGATTCCAGGTCAGCTGTATGGAGTGGTGCTCTACTTTTTCACCGAGCACCGAGATGGCTACACTCACAGCGAGCTGGGACATCCCATCTACTTCTGGTTCTACTTTGTGTTCATGAATGTCCTGTGGTTCTTCATCCCGCTGGTGCTCATCGTGGATGCATGGAGACAGATGTCAACAGCCCAGACACACACAGACAACACAAAGTCGAAGAGGAAGTGAGGTCAACACACAGAGCTGATCGTGGGACACTGACTGGAGGAGATACATGAGGGAAGGACATTTGGAGACAGCATAAACTTTATATTGATGAAAAAAAAGATGAGGCAAAAGAAACTTCTGGAGCTGGACCTGCCTCGTCGGCGTTGTTGTGACTGATGCATTGTATTTTAACTCCAACTACCAACCGAATTCAAAGAATTGTATTTTAAAGTGCAACGTGTTCCCTGTAACAAATGGAACTTTTCTTCTGGCTTTGTGGAGCGTCAGATAAAGGCTCCACAAATAATAATAATAATAATAATTCATCCTTTTTCTCATTACCATCTTTTTTTTTTCTTTCAATTTTATAAAACCTGATGACTGGACTTAAACTGCCTCATGCCATATAAAGTACCTGTTCACACAGAAGCAGTATTCAAGTATTTGGTTGGAGTATTTTTTTTCCCGTTGCTGACGATACAAAAACGAATGAGTTAGTTTAAGTCACATATTTGCTACCAAGAGCTGAGGATGTCCACAACATTTGAACTTGTTAAATGGGTGTAACCAACCTTCCTGTTCCACCCAACAGCTGCAACATTTGAGGAAGTTGATTCACCAGGATGAAGATAAAAATTTACTTTGAATGGAACATAGATCATTTTTAACACTAATGTGATATCACAACAGGTGCTTTAAAAATGTGTCTTCATAAGTCCTTAATTCACTGACCTCTTGACCTCCATACACTTTTCTCGATCACCACCACCTCATCCATGTTAGTTGATGGGACATTGAGGAAAAAGTACACGTCAAACAGATTTTGGGGTGTGGCTGGGTGATGAACTGACCGGGGAGAGAACTTAGGACAGCAGGGTAGGTGGCTGAAAGCTGGTGTCTTAACCTGCCTCCTCTGTTAAAGGTTCAGTGTGTACGATTTAGGTGAAAGGGGTCTATTGTCAGTAATTGAATATAAAATAACCAGAGTAATGTTTTAACTAGTGTGCAATCATCTAAACTGTATGAATTGGTGTTTTATTTACCCTAGAATAGGCCCTTTAAATTGAAATACCTTATATTTACATCTGCAGCGGGTCCTCTGTACGGAGGCCACCATGTTCTTTACGGTAGCCCGAACTGGACAACTGAAGGTTTCCACAGGTTCTCTTTCGTGTTTGGATGGGGAGGGTGAGGTAAATTCGGCTGCAACATGAAACTTCACCACTAGATTTCACTAAATAGGGGTACTTGTATTATGTTACCGCCCCCTTGTGGCGGCAGCAGGTTATTGATCACAGCTACCTGTAGACAAATGTGAGCTCCACTCAGCTCCCACTGTTCTGGGATCAGGTATTTTTTCTTTATCGATTGAACATCTCTGTGTATTGTGTGCATCATCCCTGAGAGGTGGGAGGGTGAAGTTGAGGCTGGTGACTGAAGCAGAGAGTTAGAAGTTTGCAGTGCAGCTTTTAAATGCAGGTTTTTACTGTAAACCAACAAATCCTGAGACTCAAGTCTCTCGCTGCTCTGACACACTCTGTTCTACCATCATATGCAATAACAGGATGGAAAGTTTCAGTGTAAATTAACTAATTTCCTCATGGCTGCTGCCTTCTAACCCACAGCCTGGAAGAACTCTATCATAGCTCTACTGCCACACACTGTCCTCTGTTGTGTCCTAACTTACCGCTATCTACTCATTTTTATCACGTGTAAGAAATATATAAATTAACGTATAGATTTGTCAAATATGGAGGTGAGGACCTCCAACCCGCCGAAATAGCTCAGTTGGGAGAGCGTTAGACTGAAGATCTAAAGGTCCCTGGTTCGATCCCGGGTTTCGGCATTTTGACGCAACACGGCGGTGGTCGAGCAGGGGACCCGCAGATCGAGTGCGACACCATGCGGCCAAGCAGAGAAACCACAACCTTTACATTTTTCAGGACTTACTGCAGGTATTGACACACTGACACACACACACACACACACACACACACAATACAACCAGCAGTCGAGGATCACAGTACTACAATACTAATAAATATGATCCTTGTTACATCATCAATTGAATTCATGCAGTGAAAAGAAGTAAGCATTATCAGGAAGATGTACTTAAAGCATTAAAAGTAAAAGCACTCACTTCTGGTCCCTGGGGTTTAAGCAGAAGCACAATTTTATTCCATTTATGTGAGGTTGCAGCTAAATGTTTGAAAATAGTGAGAAATGTCCAGACAATTATCCAACGATGCCTTCACTCTTCATTTTTAACTAAATTATTAAAATAATTACAAGGAAAAACATATCGACCATTGTTTTGCCTGTAAAATGTGAAAATGTTAAGTAACTAGTAACTACAGCTGCCAAAAGTAGCCGAGTAGAAGTTTAGAGTAACATGAAAAGATGAGTAGAGTACTGTATTGTACTTGAGTAAATTTAAAAACTGCATCAAAATACATTTTTTTCCCGACACATGGTTTTTACTTTGAAGTGACATTCAAGAAATTCATGTGAAAGCAGCAAAGAGTTTGGAGGAAAATGAGCATCTACAGAGTGACGGGTTTACTTTTAAACTCCAAAGTGGCTATAGATGAACGTCCAGGTCACGGTGAGTCGTGATGAAAACTATACTGTTGTGCTGATAACATCTGATGATAAATTGATCATCTTTGATCCTCAGCTGAACATTTTGCTGAGTCTCACTCCCAACTGTGCATTTGTCTCCTTCTCTTTACTTGCTATGTCCTTAAGTGCCTTTAAAGCAGCAGGAGATTCTGGCTGTAGCTCCAGCAGCTTCCTGAATGCCCGCTTGGCCTCCTCGACCTCATTCACCATCTGGCAGGCCTGGCCCAGCCGGTACCAGGCTTTAGCACCACCTGGTTCCAGCTCAGTGGCTTTAGACGCGCTGGCCCTCGCCCGCTCTGGCTGGCTCAGTTTGAGCTGGCACAAAGACAGGTTTGAGTGGAGCTCTGCTTTGACCGTTTTGAACTCATGAACTGAAGCAAGGTGCTGTGGTTCATCACCATTGCTTGAGTCTCCCAGTGCCAAAGCTTCTTGCTGTTGTCCGTTTTTCTCCTGCTCTCTGACGGGGCCATAGAGAGCGATGAGGAGCTTGAGGGCTCGGCTGTAGCTGTCAGCAGCTCCCCACACATCCCCACTCCTGAATCTGACACCACCCCTCTCCTTGTGGGACTTCACCCACTCCCATTTTTCACCAGGTGGCATCTCCCAGGATTCCATGCCTGGCGTGAAAGCTTGGAGTTCAACTGTGGCACATACAGGAAGGTGTCCCTCTGCAGGTTGTGGTATAGAGACATCTGGTCCATTTCCAACTGGAGAGAGCAGTATCTGAGTAGTAAAACACAATTATAAGACCACCTGTATACTTTACATTTGAATATAAATGATACATTCTTAGAAAAAAAGAAACGAGAAGACAACAATGCAATGTACAATGCCACGCTTTAAGCATTTAGCCTTTCAGCTTCATATAGAAAGACCTTGAGATTTCTATGATTGCAGCTTGTAGGAAAAACAACAATAAGCTTTGTGTCAAGCAGCAGGGGCAAACTGGTAACAACTCAGGATTGGGGAAATGCAGATTTTCTCATTTGGATAATATTTCTCTCTGACATGCTCCAAACTTCTGCTTGTTTTCAAACATTTGATTCAAAACACCACTTCTGTTCTTCTCTGTCAGATAATTAAATCATAAAAATCTGCTTTTCTCCTGCTACTGAGACTGACCTGTCTTGAATGCCAGTGGACATCCTTGATATAACCATGGGAACTGGTTAGCATAATTTGGCACCAACACGTTATAACAAGACCTACTAGGTGCATCTATCTTTATAGATTAAACTCAAGTGACATTCAGAATATATTTTGTTATTTATTTGATCACACTTTTTAATTACCTCCTCTCTCTTCACTCTTACCTCACATTTCTCTCCAGCTCTCATCCCCTCCAGACATGCTTCTGTAATATCACACTGGCCCTCCCCCAGCCTCAGTGTAGTCCAGTCCCCCAGTGGAAGCTGCAGCGCAGAGTCCTGACTCCTTGGGAAGGAGGTTCCCACCACTTCGGTGACTTCAGAGACTGACAGCTTCTCGTTTACCTCGTCAGAGTCTGGAGTTTCAGTTTCATCCACGTTTGCTTTGAGCCGCACTCGAACTCGACACAGCGAACCCAGCCTTGGACAGTGACTGGGTGAACATGCTAGAAGAGACAGAGACAACTGAGCTAAATTACTTGATAATTAAAACATTACTTTTCTAAAAGTATGGACTGAAAATGTATCATATATTCTGAGGAATGGTGCAATGTTAGAAAAGTTACATACATTTACCATCTTCAGAATCTGACACAGTTGGACTGTTCTTGCATGTTGGCTTTTGCTGGACTTTCCAGAGCCCTCCGGGACACACCGACACCCACGAGGTAACATCACCACTGTCATGATCAACATTACCATGCAGGGTTTCCAGAGGGTGAACTGGATCCATCGCTGGGTTCAAAGAAAATCATACATCCACCTCAATGCCCATTTTTCAATGCTCAAAAATGTCACAAAGGTTGTGATGCGAAGTTTGTTGAAACTGTTTAACTTAATTGCAATTCTGAAGGCTGTAGTTTGTGCTGCTGTTTGACTGTATTTCATTATACTGACCGCTATTACGATTACTTTGTCCATCTCCCTGAATATCTGACTGTTTATAATAACAACACACGTCAACATGCACTACAAACTACACCCTCCAGAGAGATTACACCGTTGAATAAACACTTCTCCAAACAGTTTCAATGAAAACATTTAAACATCATAATCTTCTTGAATGAATTTTCAACTAAATGAAAACACTCACTGTGTGTATACGTGTCTAATAACATAATACTTCACTTGTAGCTTATTGGGACGTTCACCACAGACAGTTCAATTAAAAAATGAGGGTTTAGTTAACTCCATCTGGACTAAAAGGTGTTTCACAACTAGAGCTGCAGCCAATAGTCGACTAATGGACGAACAAAAAAAATGTCTGCAGCTATTTTAATAATCCTTTATTTCTACATTGCCACGTTATCACTAGTTGACATGGTCCATGAACGTTTCACTGCAGTAAACAGTGACTTATCTGCATTGAACGACAGCAGCTGTAACAACAACATAGAGGATCATGTTGTGTTGAATTTGACTGAGAGTACCAACTAACAAGCTGCTGCTTAACAACAACACAGAGTAGCATTAGCACCATGAAGCTAACGAGCCAAACCAAAGACCCTGAATGAATTTCACTACTCTACATAACACGAGCGGGAGTTCCGTGTCACGTGTAACTTAAATGAATCTCTCTTACCTCGGTTATAGGTCTAACATGAATAATAGTTTATCCCGTCGATAAGAAAACCGATAAACTGTGAAGCTAACAGAGAATAAACAAAACAGAGAGTACTCTTCTTCCTCTTTGTTATCCAGCTCGTGGGGGCAGTAGCGCCACCTACTGTACCGGAGGTTAAACGCCCATTATTGTTTACAGGTTACAGTGATTTACAACACATCTTAAATATATTATGCAGCATGTCTGGACAAAACAAAATGTAGACACACGCTTTAAGGCACTGTTTATTAACAAAGCTAACAAAGGTTACAGTAGAGCACTTTTATTGATGGGTTCCCAAAACAAGAGCCTTACTCCTATATTATAAATAATAGTAATATTCTGCTTCTTTGTTAAATTACACTATATTCATCTTCAATAAGAGCTTACCATTAGGTGTACAGCCATTTTACACGTTTTACACCTCACACATGCATACGTCTAGAATGGGGGCTTGGCATGGGTTCTCCGGTAGATATTGGATTTACTTTGAATATTTTCACGAATACATTTCAGGTAGAAGTAAAAACCCTGCATCAACTGACTTTGCTCACGCTAACACTGTAGTAATACACTGAGGGGTGGACACGTGGGTGAAGCCTGCAAATGTTCCCAAGGACTCATGTGTGAAACTCTCACTCACACACATGCTGCACTGTTCATTGGTTCGGCCTTGTCTTCACTTCACATTATATTTAATTTTACTCTGTTATCTTAAGTATGAGCAGAGATGCTAGACAATGAGTGTAGTTATGTACAGAATTAATGAAAGTCCCCTTTGTGCAAGAAAAAGTCAATTTTGACAAATTCTTATGCATAGCCTATCAATTATAATAATACTAAATCATTAAATAATTAAATAATTTGAGCAAATTTATGCACAGGGTTTACCCTCAACAGTCAAAATGAATACAAAATAATGCATGGGTAAATTAAGTTTAATGCAATATATATATAGGATAGACAAAACTTGGTAAAGCTTTCACTCTCTCTCACACACACACACATGAGCAGTCTGCATCTCTGCCTCTGTATTGGCCTTTGACTTGTACCACTCATGATTAAGTCCCGTGTGTTAATCTGTCCTGTCAGTATGAGTTAGGGCTCTATCTTTTCAGCACTGGAAACCATTAGGCCCAACAGAGGAATACCAACCAACGTGTGTGTGTGTGTGTGTGTGTGTGTGAGACAAAAGAGGAAGAGGAAGAAGGTCATTTTAGATGCAATCTGTCCTTTTATATGGGCCTGTTTTGGACCCTTGATGAGAATGAGACAAAGTAATAAACTTGATACACTAATGACATTGCACGACTGGATAACGAGAACCATACACGTTTGTCAGTTTGAGCCATAGTGCTAAATATTTCTCCATGATAAGAAATGAACGGAGAATTGAAAAAGTGATTAAACAAAATGAAAAATATGTAATTTAAAGCATGGATTAAAAAAAAGACGTTTTGAAGTAACCTTCCAGTAGGGGTCGCTCTCTCCTCAGCAATATGAGATCACTTGGATAGGTTCAGTACTGAGTACATTGTGCATATCATGTGTAGTGTAATATTACAAGCTATGTGATGTAACACAATTTCTGTCATTTTTAGAAATGTAACTAACCTTTAGCAACTTTGCAGCATGTGCATCATAATTCTTGCAGCAAATAGTTTTTCCAACATACACAGTTCACACATGAACTCAGCAAAAAGTCAAATATAAATATAAGGCTGATCCTCAACTGTGTTTTACTGCTCTGAAATAAATAAACTTGTGGAAGTAACACTGGTGATTTCTGAAACAACATGTTTGGCCAAAAAAGCAAAGCAATTATTATTTCTTTCTGTAAATCCACACTTGGAGATACTTGTGAGGGATAAATATTCAGTAAATAAATACATGATCTTGGTCACGTTATAGTGATGAATATACTATAAACCCTGCAAATATATGACTTTTGTGAGACTTTTATGGAAATCTTCATTAATACTACACCTTTGCATTTGAGGACGAAGAGAGGAAACAATAATAACACACATCATAGACAGTTACACAAAGTCCTGCCACTAAAATTAGAGATAGTATTTTTGACAACAATAATTATAATTGTATTTATTTATGTTGGATTACATTGGATGGACAATTTTTCTGGCCACGTAATATGTTTGTACTACAAGTAGTAGGTGAAATAGAAAATACATAATTTTTAAAGTACTTTATTCTTAAATTTAATCATATGAGGAATAATAATAATAATAATAATAATAATAATAATAATAATGATGATTATTATTATTATTATTATTATTATTATTATTATTATTATTATTATTATTATTATTATCCTTTTATTTGTATGGCACAAACTGGGAGCACAAAATGCTTTCCAGTGAGGGGTAATCACAGATATGAAAATATATAAAATACAATCATACATATAATAACAACGGCCTCTTTAAGCCGTTAATTAATACTCAATTTGATAAATTAACCATACAATAAAATGTATTTAAAATGGACATAACATTGAGCTGCATTCTAAATACATGAAAGACATAAAAGCCGAGCTCTTGGATAAGAAGATGAGTCTATAAAAGATGCATCAGAAGCCCGGACTGTATCAGCAGAACCCAGTACAGCAAAGACTGGGTGACCCTTTGACTTGAACTGGAACTACCAGGCCTCACTCAGCAGATCTGACAATGGGATGGTGAGGAGGGATTCACTGATGTTATGCCCTGTAAGTAATAAGCGTGATTTTAAGAAGGGATTCCAGAAAAGTACTCTAAAAAGTGTGTTTGGTGGTTGTTAGAAGCCTAGCTGTAAAGTTCTGCACAGTCTGAAGCCAAGCAGCTTGAACATTAAGGCAAACGGAGCATTACAATAACCCAGGCGTGAAGATATAAAAGCGTGAATAATTTGTTCATATTGCAAAAAGACAACAATGATATCTGGATTTGTTTTACGGAGGTGCTCAGGGTCTCAGATAAAGACCTCTGTTTTGTCTGAATTTTACTGCAAAGAGTTTCATGAGAACCACTCTCTCACATCAGCGAAGCGGCTCTGAAGTGCGGCCAGCTTGTCAAACTCGGCGAACTTGAGAGATTTAACTGTGTCATCTGCGAAACGAATAATGAGACCTAGTGGCAGCATACACTGTGGGAACCGAACTGGTCCAAAAATTGATCCTTGAGGTACACCACATACTGTCTCTGTGCAGTTCAAGAGGTGAATGAACCCAATTCAACAGAACATTTGACAGGTAAGATGGGAAGCAACAAACTCTTGTTCCAGAAATACCTACCCACACAAATTTTTCAATAATTATGACTATCATTTTAGATTCGCAAAACCAAATAATGCATCTTAATCCAACCCTTCTTTCCTCTACCCACGCTGTCTCATTTCCTTCTAACTCTCATTCCCTATACTTCACACACGAATCAGAACCTTCACTTATTTAATCCTTCTCCAGGTGTTACCCATATCATCTCTCTCTCCCCTGCATTCTCTATCTACCCTCTCCTTCAACCCCCTCACCTCCCTCTTGGCTCCCACCAACTTCCCAGCTGGCCTTTTGTGAAATATCCCAATGGGTAAATTCAGAAGCACGTATCTCAGGGCTCGTGGACCGATCTACGTTCGCCAGAAGGGCGTTGTAACCTGCCAGTAGTTGGGTCCAGGGAACAGCTGCAACCTCAGTAGCCAGGTCTGAGTACTGCAAAGAGGGCTGGTAGGACCTCTGCTCACCTCTCTGAGGGGTTCAACATGCGTCATTCTGGGAAAAGGTGGAGTATGACAGGTGAACAAAGAAGAGAAGAGAGCCAGAGAGAAGACAAGATGAAAGGATGAATCAGAACAAAGGAGGTGTGGGATAGATAGATGGATAGATGGATAGATGGATAGATAGATAGACAGACAGACAGATAGATAGATAGATAGATAGATAGATAGATAGATAGACAGATAGATAGATAGATAGATAGATAGATAGACAGATAGATAGATAGATAGATAGATAGATAGATAGATAGATAGATAGATAGATAGATAGATAGATAGATAGATAGATAGATAGATAGATATCCCACCACAGAGACTATTAACACAATTTATTGGCCGAGAGAGTGAACTACAGAGAAGGTGATAAATTGATAGAATTTCGTTTTTATCTTTGACATGGTTACTGCCTATTATCGCTCTATCACACATCCCTCTATCCTTTTCAGACTGTAACACACACACACAACCTCCATGACCCTGATCAAGCCAGTGTTTATCCCTCACAATGTAGTAACCGCTGCACTTTTATAATGTTGTTCATGCATGCATTTGTGATACTGTAGCTAGTCTTACTGAGAACAGCCTGAATGTTTACAGTGAGCGAACCTGACGGCTACAAGCCTCACTATATAAACTCTGCATGTAGGTAAAAGCTTTATTCTAAATTGGTTCCCACACTCAGTAATAGTAGATTATACAAATTTGATAAAGTCAAGGATCATTATACTTCATTAAGACTCCCCCTTGCACTGAGGTCAAAATTGGATGTCAAATGTGATTGGACAAAGCTCAAACCTAGCTCTGAGCATTACAATCTTAAAAACTGCTAACCACAGACACGTAAAGTACTCCGCCATTTCCTATTTTTTTTGTTCGTTCAAGCCAAATGTCATGATCGCTGTCAGTTCAAAGGAGCTTGATTTACGGAGGTTGTTCTAGGTCAAGTGGAGATCACAACGCTGATCCTGAGGATGATCATAGCCACTAAAACGATATAGGGTCAAGAGAGACAGATCTAAGGAGGGTGCATGCTATCAGCGACACCAACATATATAGCATATTGTACACTGTCATATGGGTATTGCTTTTCAGACTGATCAATCAAAAAACCAAAGCCTGTCTCGGTGCACGACCTTGTAATTCAGAGTGATCGCCAATAGAGTTGCACAAGAAGTGAAATATGACTTTTCTCTTCCATTAGCAGTGATGGAGCAGAGTCTGCCAGGTCAGGGCCATTCATCTACATTATAATGTCATGATGAGATTGCTCAAACTGCAAGGGGAAACACAGGCTCCCAGTTCAACTCCCAGGGTAACAAGACATCATAGTATTGCATCCTTATGTGGCAGATGCAGTGTTACGTGCACAGAGGCTGCGCATTTAGATTGCATTCTTCTGAAAATGTTAACGCTGATGACTGCAACACGTGCATCACATGTTATTGAATGCACATTAATGATGCTTCAGTGCTTCCCACTGCTCACACATCAACGCTCACTCTTTGGAGCAAGTGTTATCCTCACAATGAAGTCGGCATGTTAAAAAGAGTTACAAAGGAAAATATAAAAATGTTAAAAATGACAAACTATATAATAACAACATAAACATAAGCAGAAGAATTATAAAATAAAGTTCTTCAATAAAATATCAGTAAACACAAGTCGAGATATCATGGGTGAAAAGAGCAGGAAAGATAAGTATGATAAATAATATGAATATTGCAGTGTATTTAATTGTTTCTAATGGCTGCTGCATCCATGTGAGCTGCTTCTTCGCCTGTCGTTCTTTCATGAAATTACTAAATAAGCTCCCACCCACAGACACACTATACGTACACACAAAGCGCGCCACAACTTTACCATTACTGAACACATTTAAGACGTAGCATGCTAATGTGTGTGTGCCCAAGAGCAGCACAGTGAATCTGGAATTAAGTAAAGGTAAATTAGTTTTATCTGGAGCATAAACAGGCTCCTTAACTCCTATTTAGTTGTTTCTCTGGGGGCCAGTTATACAGTCGGACCTGCGCAGCCTGAGTAGGAACCCACTGAGGGGAGGAGATGGCTATCGGGAGCCACAGGGCAGATAGGGGGACCGTTTTTATCAATGCACGCGCTGTAATGGGGTCTTCCTGTGAGGGGGCCTGAGGAGTTTCTTTTGACAGAGTGTGTGTGTGTGTGTGTGTGTGTGTGTGTGTGTGTGTGTGTGTGTGTGTGTGTGTGTGTGTGTGTTGTGTAATCGGAGAAAGTCACTGTGGGCCATTAGCCCTCTGCACGCATGCATATTAGCACACATCTGGATATGTTTCTCCTCAAACAGTCATACCTGCATGCAGACTGGCAGTCCCTGTGACCTTTTAATACTATATAAGGTCTTTTAGATGATGCCAGTTAGTAAACCACCACCACTGCATATCTATACACACACACACTCACACACCTGTTCATGTCATGTCACAAATCATGCACGCCCTTATGTCCACGATTTCCTGTACATGATAAATTGATGTGCTCACTCATGTCAGATATCTGCGGAGGATTCTCTGAGGGTATTAAGCGAGTCATCTGTGCACAGCTGATATACCGTCAGCTGTTAACAGCGTAATCAGCTGAAGCAAATTCTATCTCTTTGATGATGCAGCCCACAGTATGATGATGTTAATGCTCGCTTGACACATCCATAAAGATTTTACAGCTGTGTTTAGGTGAGACCTTGTCTGTGACGCCCGGGTCAACATTCTGATGATCTGAGCACATGGAGTTAATAATAGAGTGCAAGCGCATTTAACATGTGTCCAAAAGACACGTTTGATGGTTTAAAAAATCACTGTGTCGGATGCATGGTTACTTACTCTTTTAATTAATCATGGGTGTGTTTTGGGTGTAACATGCAGCAAACTAGTGCCATCTCACATTCCCTTTAAAAGCCAGATGTGCTCCCACCTTGGCAGATTGCTATTATACTGATGGATTTGTCAGGCTTCACTGCAGAGGAAACAGTTTTACTTTGTATGTAACAAGCATTGTGCACCTGCCTAAGTTGGCACATATTACAATCTTGAAAATTTGCCCTTGAAAAACCTAAGCCACTGACTTTGGACCAGGTTTTCGTTGGTTAATCGTTTCGCTGACTCAAAGTATCAATGCACCAGCAATGAGCCTGACCTCATTTAAATGGGCATTCAGATATAAGTGCAAGTGCTGGATGGGAAAATGCCAACTGTGTACATCTGAATAAACCAGACACGCTTTTTACCTGGTGAATGATATGGCTCCTGGTGTGTTACTTAACAATGCATCAGCCAGTCAGCCTTAAATCTGCACTGCTGAGGCCGCACCCCACTGGCATCTCTTCCTTACGAAATGAGTTCATTCATCGTGGGTTGGGAGGGATCAAAGTTAAAGAGAAAAATCCAGGGATAGGCAAAGTTGGCCATGGAAAAGAAGCACATGTCAGGGTTTAGAAATCACCTGGCCTGCTGGGATTTCTAAATGAGTCAGGTTTGGATCAGGGACTGAGGTCTGCGGAGGGGGGGCGAGGGGCTCTAATGCAGACCAGCCTTCAGTCAAAGTAACAGTTCGCAGCTCCACGCTCTGTTAGCTGGTGGACTGGGGCATGTCCTGTCATGTGTGTGTGTCAGTTACTCTCGGTGGTTTCACGCAGTGCTCTCAACGAGCTGCCTGTGGTGGGACAAACCCAATCAATCAGATAAGAGGCTGAATTTGTCTTTAACCTGCTGGAGGGCGGTGGTAAGTTCCCCTCTGGCTCTAGGGAACTCTGGGATTTACACTTTTACAAGGTTTATTTGCACATTTTATTAATTTACACCTAATGCACACAGACTGTGGTTTTCCTTCACCACTCAGTGTGTGTCCTTCTTTAAACCAATGATCCCTCTGGGTCAAGTGTAGTTGGTCTTGATATGGATAAAGTGGATCCTCGAACCAGAAGCTTATTTGAAGTTGGTTATGAATGCCCAATGCTGCTTGAGGTTGGGGTTTAATGGGATTTCTTGGTGGAGTCTCTCCATTCTTTGCTGTTACTTGTTTTCTGCAGTCTGTCAGAGATCCTCTAGATGAAGAACAGCTCCTGTGTGTTGCCCCGTTTTGACAAATGCCCCCTGAGTTAGTTGTGTTTTGTATATATTTCTCTGGTCTGCCCATGATTGGGAGGATAACCTGTTAAGGGGGGTGTTGATCAAGCTACTACTGTACAGCCTTACTAACCGGTCTGTAGTTGTTTTGAGACATGAACTCTGGAAAATGTTTGGGCTTTCACATTTGAAGAACACAGCAGGATATTTTCTGGGTCAGACGTGTTAAGCAGAGTTTACAAGAGGCGAGACATGATGTATGAATCCCGCTGCGGAGTGCAGTGTTTTTTGTTTACAACACAACAAGAAAGGCATCGGCCCTTATCACCAAAAGCTCTCAAATCTAGTCGTCTATCCAAGTTAACATCTTCTTCCTTCTCCAAGTACGGCACTTCTTTTTCATCCCGAAATATTTGTATTCTTCCAGTCTCATGTTCGTTGCGAGCTGGAAACATCAACCGTTCCCACTGGCTCACGATGAGTATTTCCGAAAATTTCATGCTGTATTCATACATTGGCTCACTTGGACATTTCACTAGGGGGCTGGTAAGAAACGTTAAAGAAATTGTCAGGAGCAAGAGACTCTGATATTTGCGTTCTCACATACAGCCCCTCCGGAAAAATTTAGGAAAACATCCAGATGTCAGTGCATGTCTAAAAACAGATGATCTGAGCTAGTGTTTCATGATGATAGTTAAATGCAGTTGATATTTGTGTCTTTTAACACACTTTCTCTTCCAGAGGCATCTCTGATGATAGTACAAGGCTCTGATGCTTCTCTATGTTGCAGAGAAGGAAGCACAACTGCCTTATAAATGATATATTTCTTTGTTGATATCCACATTTCCACCTTTTCGAGACTGGTGTTGTCAGTGTGTTACTGGTGGGGAAATGGTGCCATCAAGTGGCAGAAGAAAGAGAACGTGCATCTTGCTGATCTTCAGACCTCTTGAATTCTTCATTTCTTCTTCCTCATGGGTCAAATGGGTTCCGCTACAATAAAGCTACTACAAAGTATGACTTTCACTGGAAATGAACCCTTCTTTTTCAGGTTATACAGGGAGGTTTGACCGCTGTTGTCGTGAGATACAGGGCAGTGTGAGGAGAGGGCAAAGGCAGAAAAGGGCAGCCCACCCATTGCAGTCCAACATGCGGCAGGCAGATGTACAGGCGGGTGTACTGGGCTCCTTTCATAGTACGAAGGTTTTATCTAAATAAGTCCCAGCTGAGCTGATGTTGCTGTTTTCTCCTCAGACCCAGTCCTCTTATTCTCCGGTCCTCCGTCTCTCACTCATCTTTGTAGGCCTCTTATGCTAAACCCCTCACACTGTCTGACCTATGACTTTGTGCCCTTACCTTCTCAAGCCCCCCCCCCCCGTTTTGTTCTGCTCAGAGCGGGTGTATGTGTGGCAGTTCTCAGGGGAGCAGGTAAAGTATAAATCTATAGCAGTTCTGACATCTCACAGTCTCTGGTTCCCATTTGGTCTGATGCCCTGCAATCAGTCACTCCTCTGCTCTCCTTTCCTGTTCATTGTTCTCATTCTGGAGACTTTTACAAAGCCTTGTGAGGGCCCTTGTGCTCCTGCCACAAAAACAATGAATATCACATGCTTAAAAAACACCCACGTCCAAATCAATGATCTCGACTCTGATCATGTCTCAGTTGTATTTTATTCTGCCTTGTAAGAAGCAGTGTTCAATTGACATATAGTTTTAATGAAAACATGAGTTCACTCAGTGGGTATTGTTGCTGACAGCTCGCAGCAGCAGCACTTTGGGGGGTGGACAAGTTCCCGCACTGTTCTTTCATCTCCAGTCATATCGGCTTGATCAGTGAAAGCGTTTAATGTGGACATGTGTTTCCCCCTGTTAACAGTCTGCTACAGGGCACAAATGTACACATACACGCCGAACATGGAAGAGAGCGTCTGTTTCCACTCCTCAGAGAGCTGGCTGATACGGCGGTCTGTGGGATTTGCAAGACCTTTAATTTGTCGCTCACGTAACGCCACGTAAACTCTGTCCTCTCCTCATGCACGACCTGGATGAAGATGGTAACAGGAACATTAAGACGTAATTTGAGTTCACTGGTAGATGCAGCAGTTACATAAGAGATACGAGATTTAATTTTGATATAATATATAAATAATTGAATAAATAGTCATGGGCACACACATATTAACATAAATCTTTCTTTCTGAAAATTAGATGAAAAGAATGTTACCGCTCTAATTTCCATCCACTGTAGCCAGGAGACATTTAGCTTAGCTTAGCATATAAATTTCAGTGCATAACCACCCAACTTGATTTTACATTTTCGTCACATTAAATGAAGTTTATAGGCTGTAAGGTGAATTTAGGTTTTACCTTTGGATGGACCACAGTTACCCAAAGAGCTGCAAAAACTTTTTTTCCCGATAAGTAATGAAAATAAATAATAGAAAAATAAATGTTTGAATTATTTCTTCAGCGAAAATGGCAAACTTCCTTTTTATTTTCATTTCCAGCTTCTTAGAGACGATTTGTCTTGTATTATAGTAAATCTAATATATTTGCGTTTTGGCCAGTAAAAGCAAATAATTTCAGCTCTAAGAAACTGTGATAGACGTCGTACTGACAAGACAATCCATCAATGATTAGAGGAAATAAAAAGTGCAGTTTTCAATCATTTCAATAACTTGGTTTTGGATGGGGGGTGAGGATAATGTCAGAGAGAGAGTGCTGAGTGTAGAAGAACAAAGAGAAGATCGTCATAGGGAACCTTGGGATTGGATTAGAAGCACACGGTGAGACGTCCAGGCATTGCAACATTTGTGTGTGAGGATCAGGGTTATAGAGCCAGTCAGCTCTGCATTAAGGGACTCTAAGGGGAGGGTGGGCTGAGATACTTGAATATTTCCAAGTCATTCTACTTTATACTTCGACAACACTTTAGAGGCACATACTAGTACTCTTTGGCATTTGTTTACCAGCTATAGTTACTGTTTAGATTGTATTATTACTAAACCAGAGACTAAACCTTTTTTCTTCCAATATTTCACAACAACAACATTTCCCCAAAATTCACAACACATCCAAATACAGAAATGTGGTGCAAAAAGTTACAACACGAGCAAACACTGTGAAATAGCGAAAACAACACCGGAAATGTTTCCAGGGACCCAAAAATGTGATGAACTTGGCTGTAGTTCAATACTTTGTTAAGTTATTGAAGTCTGCTGGTGATGGAACTACATTGAACTACAGTAGTTCAATGTAGTTCAATGTACAATAAAAGTATACTTGGCGAGTGTTGCCTTTTCTCTAAAGCAACATTCTGCTCCATCATGGCTGAGTCTCGGCCTCTTCCAAATCCATTTCAGGTGTTTCTTTATCAGTGATGCTGCTACTGCAGGAGGCGGGGTCTAATGTTACCTGCCCGCTCTGATTGGATCAGTTGGCTAACTCCCCTCTTGTTATTGATTACTTTTAAAATTATGTTTTTTTTAAAACAATATGAACATGCAACAGTTTTAGCTTGTCCAGTCTGTAAAAAAACATGGTGACTTCTATAGAGAGGATCAGCTCCAGATGTAAATATAAAGTATTTAAATATAAAGGTCCCATTCCAGAGTAAAGAAAACAACATTTCGTACAATTTAGATGAAAAACACTTGTGAAAACATCACTAGGATTATTTTATATAAAATTTCTGCCAAAAGACCTCTTTCACATAAATCTTACACACTGGACCTTTAAGTAAAGTACAGATCCATAAAAATGTAATTAAGTACAGTAACTTATTAGATTCACTTGGTTACACCCCACCACTGCTGCGTACTTTCACCACAGTACATTGCTCTCTCATCCTCAGCCTCTACTGAAACCTGGCAACAACAGGCCGGGAGATGCTTTCAGTCCCTTGAAGCAGGCCAGAGGCTGATCTAAGCCTCGGCCGATCTGACTGTGTGTTAGATCTCCAGAGATGACGAGAGCGCCCATACATCACAGTCAGAGATAGTGGAGTTTAGTGAGAGCTGACATTAGGGGCAACATTTCACTCTGACAGTCCAGGACAAGTGCCAGTCAGCTGCCAGCGATGTGCCAGCTTTTACTGGACTGCTGCAGTCGGCCACAACACAACTATTGTTAAAATATGGCGTGAAAACCTGTGTTCCTCACCAAGAAAATGTTTTCATTCTGACGCTGACGTTCTCTTGTAGTCTGCTGACATCAGACTGGCGGATGCAAAGACTGGTGTCTGGAGCTGGTTAACTGGTGTCACTGGTTCACAGAGGGCAGTGTGTGCAACAAAGGCTTTAGATGATGCCAGCGCTCAAACGTTAAAGACAGAACATATACGCTTGTCTGTGATGTGCTCTGTCTTGTTGAATTATGGAGCCAATATGTTGGCATACAGGTGATATTGCTCTGACATTACTGGCTAATATCAATAATACACAACTTATTGAAGTACCTTTCCAACCCACCCAAGCTGAAGTCCAGATCGCTCTTTTTGTCCAGGATTTACCATGGTAGGAAATTGAAAGCCAGAGACGGACTCACAGGGCCTCAGAGTCTTTCAGACATGCCTGCTGGGCTTGGAGGAACACACAGGATGGGCTGGTGCTGACCTCACTGACATTTAGACATGGCCAGAGCACCAGTAAAATTGTAGAAGTGAGGTTGAACTTCAGTCTCTGATGGAGTGAAAAGAGGTTTCAGTCTTAATCGTGAATTTACTAGCTTCACATTCCAAATGCACTTCTATTACTCACCAGAACACATGCCTCTGGAGTGTGTCAGTGACTTCTATATCACCGGGGCTGGTGATGATGACTTTGCGATCAGCGAGTCACGATTCCAGCAAAGCACTACGTGGCCGGGTGACACCAAGTGCACGCAGATTTGTTTTGACGTCTGTGATGCAGCGGTAGTCTGGTCTGAGTTCATTTGCTCGTCTGTTTACGTTGCATAAACTATCTCTTATATCCTGTTGATGAACTCATATCAGCGTCCTTGTTTGCTACAGTAGCATGCTCTCCCCTCATTTCATCTTGTGTCCTGGCTCCACGTACTCTGTGGTATAAAGTATGTCACACATGTGATGTTATAATAAAAATCCGAGTTTGGAGGATAACTTTTAAAATATTGCCTTAAATGTGAATTGCAAGGTATTTTGGTAGATTATTCAAAGTGAGTAACCTATGTTAAATACTTTCAACATTGTCTTGCATGATTTAATCACTGTTTGATTGTGATTTGTTAGCAGGATTACGCCAAAATTACAGGACAGATTACCATGAAACCTGGTGGAAGGATGTGGTATGTAAAGAAAAAACAAAATAAATGAATCCGGATCAGGGGTTGGATCCAGGAATTTGAGGAGGTGTTATTGGTTATGTTTTCATCTACTTGTTTATTTGTTATTTTTCAGGATTATACAACAACTACCAAACATATTTCTATGAAATTGTGTGGAGGGGTGGAGGAGAAGCCAATAAACTCTTGCAAGGATCTAGGAATTTCTTTTCACTTTAACATTCCTAGATTGGGTGTTTTTCAACATTTTCTTTGATTTCTCAGAGAACAAATCAGGGATCTTGATAAAAAGAAAATCTTCAATATTCAGGGGACTTATATTAATGAGTATGGACAATTTGTTGCAGATCCAAACAAAAATCTTGATCTAGTAAATTTAAATGTGCTTTCATGAGGGGACGGCTGGACCCTGATGGAGGTATGCACGCTACTGAGTGCCTCTCTAGTTTTTTAAATATTTTTTAAAAGTCATCAATAACCACAGAAGAGTGCTCCACTGATCCAATCAGAGCGGCAGATAACACTAGACCCCGCCTCCTGCAGAAGATGAACTCACTGGTGAAGAAAAACAAAAATGGATAGTTTGTAGTTATTGATGTAGTTATTGATGTACACATACTTTTACTTTAAATAATTTCAGTATATTTAAAAGCAGGGGCTTTTAAAAATGTTCTTTTACTCACTTATTGCATGTATTGTGAATGAACGTGGCTTTCGCACACTACTGCTGCATAATGTAGAAGTGAGCCCAGGGATCAGTCTGGTGGTGATGTTTGGTGATTTGATTTCACTATACAGGTAATGAAATTACATCAAAAATAAATATAATAAAATGATATTGTCCTCTTACAGGCTTATATTTACTATGATATTTTACAGTTGTTATTGCCCCTAATATTTTGTCTGAGTGGGGTATATGTTACTGCTGACACAGCTATGAGTTTCTAACTCTCATTATTATTGACACCCCCCACTCTCACTCAGACATATTAGCGTCGGCTCGGCAGACAAGTATCCACAGGGTTTTTTGTGGGTTTAATATTTCGTAGGTATAGAGACTGCATATGACTTGTTGCTACTGTTTGTGCCAGGAATACTAGTCCCTGTCTGAGCCCCCTGATGTCTGCTGAGTTCACATGAGCTGGTACTGGAGAGACTGCAACTGGTGGGGGTGACCACCATGCTGGAGTCCTACCTCCCAGAGTGTGTGTGTGTGTGTGTGTGTGTGTGTGTGTGTGTGTGTGTGTGTGTGTGTGTGTGTGTGTGTGTGTGTGTGTGTGTGTGTGTGTGTGCAGTACAGAATGCCTGGGAGTAAACCGCATTTGATTTTTATACGCTTGTGGCTAACAGGAGCCAGATGTAGCTGCCTCCAGGGAGCTTACCATCGAAACAGCCATTTATTTCTCTTTTTCACTCCATTTAATGAGAAGTGTGCATGCATGCTTACATACTGGCATTGGGTATACATGTTTGAGTTAAACCACCCCATAAGCCACAACAGCATTTCCATTTTCTGTCAAGTATAGAACTGCTATATGACTTTGCTTGCTTGTTAAGCTGCGTCAAGGACAGTCAGGATGTGTTCTGTTGAAATGACATGTGCATGAGAGTGAGGAGATCCATGATTTCATCATATAAAGATAAATGAGAGACAATAGATCAGGGCTGTGAGGACTCACAGTTCTCTGGATGCTCAGTCTGGCACCGAGACTCCAGAAGATTCATGAAGCGTAAGTGAGAGGTGAAGAAATGAGCCCACACCCACACACAAAATCCAGTGGACTGGTCAAAACCGCTCTGAAGACGAATCCAGGCACTCGCCGGCCCATTAATGAAATTCATTCACTATTAATGATAAATACCATACTGCACTTTTTGCACCAGGCTGACATGTTCTCTTCTGAACATACACATAGATGAGTTTAGAAAAGGAGAACACAAAGCATAAGAGAAGCGATCTCGAGAGAAGGGAGAGTGTTAATTGAAAGCGAATGTGTCTGTGCTGGCGGCTGGTCAGAGATGGGCCGGGGTCCCAGTTGGCTTCCACTTCAAAGGCCCGACCCGCCTGTCTCGAGCGCACCTGCAGCCGGTTAAACCCTGCTCTCATCACTCAGAGAGTGGAGGGACCTCTCCTACAACTTCGAGCCCTCACCACACAGCCTGTTGCCAAAGGGCCATAATGGCCCACACTCAAGAATTCAGCCTAAAACACCAGGTATCCCATACAGCTTTTACTGCAGAACTCAATGTCAGCCGCACGGTGTGAACGCTCACAAAACATCCACAGCAGGGTCTCTGCAGCCTCAGCCGCAGGGTCTGTGCCACCTCCCATCACAGGTCACTCAGGACTCCTAACCATCACAATATGGTCTAAACTGAGCGTTTCATGGACCTGAGATATATATATATATATATAAATACAAATTTCACAGAGAGTCAATAAGAAAGGCCTTTGTTCTTTTCTCATATTATGTTTACTAATCTTTTAACTTACTTCTTAAAAAGCCTTTTATTAATCCTGGTAAATGTTTATTATCTACATGTGTTGTCTGTGTTGTCTGAATTTTTTGTTATTTTTCGATGCTATATAATTTTTTGTGTATCCCTGACTTTAATTGCCTTAGTCCTGATTTGTTTTAGTCATTTTTCAACCACACAAAGTACATTATAACTGAAGAGTGCTGCTTATTTTTATTATTATTATAAATATTATTATTATTATTATTATTATTATTATTATTATTAGTAGTAGTAGTAGTAGTAGTAGTAGTAGTAGTAGTAGTATGTTTACCAAACTGTAGAGATATAAAATATCCTTTGAGGAGGAAACTATTGAAATGAACACTTTTAATTTAGTTATTTATTGTATCTAGATGTATTCATATTATGTCTAATACTAATTCTGTTTTTGCATAGAATAAACATTAGGCCAACATTAAATCTTCACTAAATGTTTTTCTTCTCTCTAAATAACATATGTGCCATTTTCAGATTCTTATCCATACAACAGCAACAGGGAGGCTTCTGATAAGTCCTGTGTTAATGTTGTGGTATGACAACAACCCAAATGAAGAACTTCTGTATCTTCAGCAACAAGAAGATCAAGGAGTCCTGCGGCAGATGGTCCGAGCCTCATGGAGCCCTGATCCCAACATCATCAAGTCAGTCTGGACGAGACATTAGGGTTCTCCGATTTCTCCAAGATGCTTGGAACAACAAACCTGCCAAATACTGTGCGCAAGTGTACTGAGGAGAGGTGGAGCTGGTTTAAAGGCAAAGGATGGTCACAGGTCACAGAAAGTATTTATCTGAAGTTAAGAGATAAAAAACAACTATGTGTGGCATTGTTTTTTTGAAGCATCTTTGCTTTATGTGCGTAAAACATTTGCACACTGTTGTGGACGTGGATTTTTCTCATTATCAGAGGTTTAGTTCACTTTACTAAGAATGAGGTCAGTATCCCCTGACTACACTTTATCTGAGTGGGATTTGGAGGGTTGGATTCTCTCTGTATCTTGGGTGCAGTCATATTTTGTATATATTCTTACCTGTCTGGTTGTATTAGCAATAACTGAGATGGATTTTACTGTCATGTCTGAGTAAACAGAATCTGACACAATAAAATGTTCTTAATTTTTACTCTGGAACTGTTGGAACTATCTCAGGGACCTCTGTTCATGCGGGACTCCACTTGGCCTGCACCAATGCACCATAAAGGAGAGACATGTGAAAGTGTGGTGAGGTTTAGCCGACTAAACAAACACCAAAGTGGCTTAAGTCCTAATCCGGACCACAGTCCTTTGTATGTGCTACATACAGTAATCATTTAGAAACATGATGCACATGCAGACAAACCAGTATCAGCACATGGGCCCAACCCAGTAATATCTCATTGATACAACAGACAACAAAGCTCCTCTTTGTTTTTACGTTCTGGACAAAATCGATATTTATTGTATAATACTGTAACTTTTAGTTAAGAGTTTAGTCTGAACCAAAATAACAGGTTTGAAAAAAGCCACTTAGACCAGGATACTCACCGGTCTGGATCAAACAAACATTGCTTCGGATTGTTTTTAAGAAGACATTTTTTGGGGGGGATAGTTCAGACTTTTAGACCAATTGCAGGAAGTTGAGACTGCATTAAACAAAAGAAGAAGAAAAAGAAGCAGCATTGCTTGCCTACGGTGATATAATGCTAGAATTACGAGGACGTTCATTTAGCTGCTAGTAATAACATATATACATATATAGATATTGCAGTGGCAACAACATTAAGGAAGTAAACCAGTTAATTCATCTTCTCCATTCAAACAGAAAGAGTTTTTTTCTATGCACTTTATTCAAAAAGGTTAGTGATTACAATAACAAAATTGATAACACGCCAACATCAGCACTGCCGTCTACGAACCAATCAATGTCAAGTATATGTATTCACAGCCCACGTAGGTGATGACTACAGGACGCATATACAGTTGATACAAAACTCTTTAACCGGCTCCTTAAATTGTAACGTGACACAAATAACTAACCAGATCAAATGCAAACAATGCAACAAGACAGGGTCCGGACTTTCTGGTGTCAAAATCCCCTAAGTCTCTGAAGGAATTATCTGGCTCTACAGCAGCTTACTACACTTTGGTCAGCACATTGTTTCTAACTTCGTGTTTGGTGGTAAGCAGGAGCTTTTCTCTGACTGCTGGAAACAGGTTTTTGAAAGTGAAAAGAGGGATGAAGTTGCGGGCCGTAAAACCAAAAACTGAAATCTGATTTGATGGATGTTATGACGCCATTCAGTGATGAAAACAACTGCTACACTAAGTATGATGTACATGTTTTGTTTCAAAAGACCCCTTTCAAATTACACATACAAATTTCATCCACGGTTCACATAAAAAAGATCCGATTTAATGTTCCAAAACTCAAGGAATTGACATCATTTCCAGCACTTTACTTTAAAATTTGCCGACTTTGACTTATAATCAAAGAAATTGAAAAGGATAAGAATTGAATGTTGAGGGGAAAAAAAGCAAAAGTATGATCTCAAGGTGACAGCTTTTGACTGTGTGGCATTTTTTTAATATTGTGCTGACAGGCTGTAATGATAACAAGCAGACAGCCCGACAAAAATAACTCCCAGTTTTTACACACACTCATAAACACATTTGTGTGCACAAACGCTTCTCCCTTCACGTGTGAATCCTAAAATAGATGGTTAAGTTTGTGGAGATCAGCTTTTTTTGATCCCGCTTTGGGAACGTTTGTTTAAATTTCTGTCATTTTCAATTTCGGTTGCCGTCAATGTTATGGTGCAGCCTTCAACATGTGAAACAAACCGTGTATTAAATAATTCAAATGATTTCTTTTACACTCAGCTACTGTGTAAATGGAAAACACAAAGCTCCTGTTGAATTATGATCTGAGTCTTGGGTGGAAAAAGGAAAAAGACAGAAGAAGGATTCACTGTCTCCACTGATTCACTATGCTACCTCAGCTAGCCACCATGTGACCAGCTGCCCATGACCTGCAGCGAACGTCACGCAGACAGTTCCCTACTCAAACAGGAAACTACTCAGCACAAACTCAGTTCCATACTCAGAGGGAGCAAGGAGTCACTGTGCTGTAAAAATGAGCAGCAAAATGATCCCAAGCTACCTTGTCTAATATCTAGATGACACGTCTGCTTGATCATATCTGTGACTGTTTGTCTGCGATGGCTGTACTGCCAGTGGAGCACGGCATGTGTCTGAAATACGTTGTCATGGAGACCATGATGTCCCTGATATCTCTTTGATGTCACCGACATTAAACTCATAGTCTGAGTGTGACAAGTCTACAAGTGTGCACATTCGTGTGTGTGCATGGTCCGAATGTGACAACGTCCTCCTGCTCCTTTACTAATCCGAGTTATCACCACAACATCTATGTTTCAGCAGTTATGGATATGGGGGGATTATTTTTCTGTCCGGGCAAACACAAACTTTCTATCGATGTGTTTGCCTTTCGTTGCTCCTTTTGGATCAGGGGACATCTGTGACATCTTCTCTGAAAGCCAGCCAAATGTTTTCTGGAGTTCCAGTGCCGCTGTGTTTGTTCAAGGCAGCTCCTCTCTGTCAGCAGATCTAAATTTACAAAACAATAAATTATCACAGATCTGGTTCTCTGGTTCTCACACCTGCACACACACAACGTGGCTGAAGGATGGTGTATTTTTAGGGTCTGTGATGTTCTCTGACCTTTCATCAGCTGTGTTGATAATGCAACAGGATTTTCAGATACTTATTATTTAAACAGCCACGCACACCAGCTCTTTTTATCCTCACAACTACACAAATTATTACAGCATTAAATCCATTTCTAATTAGAGTGGCACAACAATCCTAAATAATAAAAGAAAAAAGGATGTGGTCCGTTAACCCAAATTATTTGTTTGTCATAGTTGAAGAAAAATAAATCTTCCCCTGAATCTGTGTCTGGACCAACATTTAATGTGACCCATCCCTCCACCAAATTTGAAAATAACCAAGAATTTAGTGTTGTAACAATAAGGACAAAGCTTCCCGAACCCTGACACATTTTTCCTGAACCAAGCTAAGTTTTTTTTGCGGCTAAACCAGACCAATCCTTTACCGTAAGGTTGACACTTCATGAAACTTTCAACTGTTTTTGAGGGCAGAGACAAAAAATGCTGTCCTGCTAATATAGGGACGTCAGATCAGAAGACGCTTCCATCTGCTATTCCAAGGGACAAGACCCATAGACTGCATAAAGATGGATGAGATGGCAATTCCCAATTGAAGCAAAAGCATCTTGATCGCCCCCTGGAGGCTGGTTGCAGTATGGGCCATAAATCCCACCTGCTTCAAGCAAGCAGATTGGAAATTGGGCCATTTTAGGTTGTTCTTTAAACTGATGTTTCTGATATGATTATTGTCATTTTCTTATTTTCTTATAACATCACATTGAAAACATACATTAACATACATTAACAACATTTTTTGACCAGAAGTACGGACCCGACTTAGACATACAAATCCACACCCACACACACGCACACACTCCCCTGCATTGATAGCAGGTAGAATAGTAAAATGTAAGATGGAATACAATATTTCCCTACTTGGTTTACAATCCACTTTCAGGTAAAGCCGAGACTTCCATCTTTCATGATGTTCATGTATGGTTCCCAGAGCTGAACAAAGTCTTTCCGCTTGCCCATAGCAATGTTAGTTAGTCTTTCCAGACTGATACAATCCAAAAGCTCCGATATAAATATTCTCAATGATGGTGTATCCACACTCTTCCAACAGAGTGCAAGACTTGAAGAAGTCCAAAGTCCAGAAGTTTGGTCCGTTTCGATGTTTGGATGAAGTCCTTTGGATATATTCCAAGTACACAGATTTTGACATTTAAAGGGACTTTGATATTAAACATTTCTGACAAGCATTTTAAAACATCTTTCCAGAAATTGTTGATCTTTCGACATTCCCATAGACAATGAAGTAAAGTACCTTTCTCATCTAAACATTTTGAACAAACATCTGGAATATTAGCAGACATATGATGGAGCTTGACAGGAGTTATGTACATTCTCATCAACCATTTGTATTGAAGTAATTTAAACCTTCAAAAAGCGAACGAGGATTGCACTGTTTTGGTTGGGTTTCCCCGACGCCAGCGTAGGGCGTACCCTAGCCATGTGGCTAGCCTCTGTATCACTTGATGGACTTGGTGGAGTTGTTATAATACCAATCTTGCGTATACGAGTAAAAATATCACACGACTTGGTTGCAGGAGATTTTGACATATCAACGCTGCGGTCTTCTTCAAAGATTAGCAGTATATATTAGGAGTTTTAAAATAAATCAAGCACGGTTGTGAGGAGCTTCTTAGCTAAGCTGCCATCTTGGTGTTGTCCACATCACTTCCTCCAATTGGTTGTAGTTTTCTATTTGATGTGATTAAAAAGGGGCGAAATGTCATGATTGACGGCTGAGACCTCAGTTGAGATATGGCGGCTTGACACCATGACAACTAGACTCCAAATGACATTATCAGAGCAAGATGGCGGCACCTGAATCCAAGATATTTTGGGCCTCATTTTCATACAACGGTAGGAAGTGAAGACATGTCATCCATATACAGTTTATGGCATAAAAGTGTTTGGTTGTTTAAGTTTGGAAGACTTGGATGGCGGATGTGGAAACACTCCACATCTTTCTCCCTGCCTACACCTGTCCTTTATCCTCACACCCTTTCATGGACCTGCCCAGTGTTGCGTTTGCCAGTTTGTGTCTCATACATATGGGAACTCGGCCAGTCCTGCAGACAACAGGCTTTCCTCCCTGCTCCAGCCAGCCAGAGGATGGGAATACACGCTGAGCTCATCCCTGGATGGCCTGACTGGTGACAGCTCACAACATAATTCCCACTGGGGGCACATTACTGGGCCATTAGTCCAGCTCTTCCACCTAGAGCACATGCCTCTGGCTTGGCCTTTGTTCATTCAGCCAATCCCTTTTGTAACTACAAGTTTCCTTTCAGAAATAATCCTGAGTGATTATAATGTATCAGCACAGAAATCAATTGGATTAGTCCAAAAATCTCTGCCTCTGTAAATCTCACCTTCATCCCTCCTTCACCCCGATGCAACCTCTAAACATAGTGTTGTCAGTATTTTTCCTCTGAGGAGATGGTTGCCAGATTGGACCCGGCACATCAGGGCAAGCTTTTCCTCTGTTACTCACAAGAAGGCACTTGACTCTGTTATTGTTTATGAAGAGAAAGCCGGGGTCAAGTTCACAGGCTGGGAGACAGAAAGAGAGAGAGAGTCTGCTCCAGCTCCAGCACTGCGAGAGAGAGAGCATAACTGAGCCGTGTTTGTGCTTCCCTAATTCCTTTTGATTTAGCAGAAAATTGTGAGCTGAGCTGCAGTGCACAAATATTCACCAGAGCTTAGCTTCTTTGCCTCACCTCGCGGCCTCTCACAAACCTGTACCCGCTCCACTGTGTGTGTGTGTGTGTGTGTGTGTGTGTGTGTGTGTGTGTGTGTGTGTGTGTGTGTGTGTGTGTGTGTGTGTGTGTGTGTGTGTGTGTGTGTGTCTCACTCTGACAGCAGTCTGCCTGTCGAGCTCTAAGCAGAAATACAAATGTCTCTAAAAGGAGCTTAGCTTCAACAGCCGCTTTGGCATAAACACTAGAACTGTTTTCTCAAGCTTTTGATGAAATAACAGTTTGCGACAGCTATAGCTAATTCTAATAGTTTCAATTCCGACAGGGATTTTCCAGATTTGTTTACTTGTTTGTTAGTATTACTGGGTCAGCTGAATCAACTCTGGCATTTTAAATCCAATATCACAAACTCTCTGAAGAGAAGGAGGTCAGGTCTATACGCTGATAAACGCTATATGTGAATTGGTGTCTGTAAACGAGTCAAGACCTGGTTTTTGAGATTCTCAAAAGTAGTTTTTAACCTGTCAGGAGCCACTCAAGGACAAACAGAAACATCAGAGATTTGATAACAAATGTCAGCACACTGCCGAGCCTGCAGACAACCTGAAGACACACAGACAAATGCGTGGGAACAAAGGTAAGGATGGTCGCTCTCCAGGGACACGGTGTGTGTGTGTGTGTGTGTGTGTGTGTGTGTGTGTGTGTGTGTGTGTGTGTGTGTGTGTGTGTGTGTGTGTGTGTGTGTGTGTGTGTGTGTGTGTGTGTGTGTGTGTGTGTGTGTGTGTGTGTGTGTGTGTGTGTGTGTGTGTGTGTGTGTGTGTGTGTGTGAGCTTTATTCCAGCGCTGTCTCAGCACTCTGTCTCTTACACATGTGGTTCATATTTAAGCCATAGTGCTGTTCCACAGGACGATTTGGCTCTGTTCTCCCAGTCCCACATTCCCTGCTCTTTTCCTTTGACTTTCACTTCTGCTTAGCTTTAGGTGGTGTATGGTTGCAGACATAACACATATCTAAATAAATATTTGTTATTGATAATAACTTAAATGACGTAAAAGCTTTAAGCCGACTTAATTTGTACTGTTATCGCAAAGAGAACACATTTGTGATCTTTGGGTGCCAGATCTAGCCCCGGTCATTTCGCAGGTTGATAACACAAGGTTTGTATTAAGCATTAAATATTTGAAAGGTGTGTGCGAGTGTGAGGAAGATGATGCAATCAAATATCAAATCAAATCAATCATATCCAGTAAATATGAAAGTGATTTAAAATCCATTTTAATTGACAAAAACAATAGATTTGGATAAAATAATATTGTGATACATTACCACAATATTTGTGTATGCTTACGAGGACCATAATAAGAAGTGAAATGTTCTTAAGATATGATTAAAAAAATACTTTTTAGTCTGATTTAATTATCCATATTTTCCTGGGTTGTAAAAACTAATTATTTATGGGAATAATTTCTGTCTGTGTGGTTTCAGATGAACTCCTCATTTTACGCATGTCTCTCCATCCCATCCCTTTTTAATATCTCCTTCCAAACTCTGTAACCTCAGCATCTGCCCAATGGGCGAGAGGAGCTGACAGCGAGCCCTCCCTCATCTCTCCCCTCTCTCCCACCCTGTCTCTCTCTCTCTCTCTCTCTCTCTCAGCTCTGAGTCTGTCCACTGATAAAGGAGAGGTCTGGTGCGAGCAGCATCCGACCCAGCGCGCAGTCACACAGACGACAGAACCGCAGTTCAGTCTCGCAGCATCTGTACCGACCTCTGGCTCCAGCTTTCAGTCAGACCATTTCTCTTTTTTCTGCCTCTGAACTGAGCACCAACCAAGGATAAGTGTCCGGGGAGCTGAGTGGAGCTGGAGGAGTGAAAGCAGCCGACACTTGTTGCACGCCCCGTCAGGTAAACCTCCTGTCGGCAGCCTGAAGCGCGCAGTCTGGTGCGCACATGGCACAGAAAACGCGTCCCTCGCTCTCCTGACAGCCGCGCAACATGGAGACACACACTGGATAACGAGGCCTTTACTACACCGAACGGGCGATTCACCTGACTTCCCATCAAACCTTATCTAAGTTGGGGCGTTTTCTTCCGATTTCAGAATTTTTGGGAACTTTTTTTGGTTTGTTGTTTTTTTTCTTGAAAGACAAACCATGCTGGGTTTAAACAGGATTCTGAGCCTCCGGGCGACGCGGATTCGGAGCTATGGTTCGCCGGGCGTCAGACTCTCCTCCCGGGCTTCTTCCCGGTGCCAAACCCCCAGTGCCAGCTCCAGGATTTACTGTGCGTGCGTGTTGCTGCTGCTGCTGGTTACACCTCGGGTGGACTCTTCATGGTGGTGAGTGTGCATCCCTCACACCTACAGGCCTGCCAGGGCTGTAGATTTATAGAAGCTCAATCTGCAGCCTGTATTTTCTTCTGGAAGAAACGATTAAGAAAACACCCGTGAAGAAAGTTTGCGATAATTATAATAATGACTAGATTGACATTATGAGTCGAGTTGTAAAAGGAAAGTTAGAAAAATGCCACACAGTTTGAACATCCATCACTGATCTTAATCATTTGAAATGGAGCTGGGACTGCTGCCTGGCTCTAGAAACTTCAAGGATTCAAACTGCCAACGAATTTAAATTATGACGACTATTTTCAAATAACTCTTTTCCAAACACGAAAGCAAAAACCCGCTCCAATTAATTTTCCAGCAGCAGACGCACAAGGCCATTATGAGGGTTGAGGGTTTGTATAAGTTAATTTATTGTGGCGGACACAGTGTGAAGCCGACAGTGCTTTTCTCATCAACTTCAGTTGCTTAAACTTTATTATGATTCTACTGCTTATGTTCGTTTTCTTTTGTAAATAACGCGTTTAAATTAAATTATTTATTAAAACAAGTTTCACAGGCTATGATTTGTAATGACTGACTTTCAATTTTTTGCCTTGTAATTTTTATGAGGTAATGACTGAATAACTCTTACTGGGTTTTTTTTCTGTCATCATTTAATTTAATTTTAATTGAGTAGTTCCTGGGAATAAAATGAAAACAACCCTAATTATAAGTTTGTGAATACGCCTCTTTAGGATTGTGTTTCTCAAACGCATTTTGCTGCGTGTCAGTTTGTTGGCCTGCCACATTCAGCAATAATAATACAGCGATAAATGTAATTTATGTCGGCGCTGTTGGCTGAACGCGTGTTCAGCTCAGCTGGAGCCTACATTAGACAAGGCAGAGCAGTCATTAATTCACCAGGTACCACACACACACACACACACGCACGCACGCACACACACACGAATGACTTCACCAAAATACCCCCAAACCAGCCATCTAGAGCATAGGTGAGGTGTGAAAAAAATATCTCATTGCCTGCGTAAAAACATACGTGAAAATGTCCATGTGTGTGAGTGTGTTTATAGGAGAGGTTTCTGTGTGTGGGCGGGTATGGGGGTAAAGGAATGCCTAATAGTTTGTGTAGATTAAAAGCAGTTATGGGGAGTGTAGTGGGAAGAGTGTGCGTAAAGGCTTTGGGTTCTGGCATTATTGGCTTTGGGGGGAATTTACAGTGTTTGAACTGTTTATCACGTTTCTGTACAGTAAGTGATGATGTGGACGGATCGGGAGCGTTGACACCACAAGTTATTGAGAGGTGTACAAGCCACTTGTGAAAAGTGAAAAAAGCCTACATAAATGAATATAAATCTTTTTTTTAATGCATACACATTTTATAGTTGTGATGAATGTTCTTGTGAAATAATGACAACCCACCGCCTTCAATTATTTGTCTCCTACATGTCTTTTTCCTATGATGCACTGGTCGCAGGCCTTTACAGCAAGTTATTTTAGATCTGTGGATATCCTATCCTATAAAATCCACAAGTCCTCCTGACTTTCAGAAAGACACACGGAGAGAAAATGAAGTGTGAATTGTTGCCCTGCCTTCCCTTTGATGGGCACTCTGTTCTTATTCCTCCTCTCTAATCCCACTCTGGGGAGCAGAGAGCCTCCGGTCTCAATCCTCTCGCCCGGCCTCATAAAACACGACCACACAGCTACACGCTCCCCTGACCTCCCCTCGCTGACCCGCCGAAGCCAGGCAGCCACTGAGCTGCAAGAAGTCTCGTGCTCGCACACAAATGTCACGATGAGGTTCAGAGTTTATTTTGGGTAAACTCAATGCAGCGTTTATCTTGATGGGATGCTGTAAAAGTTTTATCAGGACACAGAGAGGGCTTGGGAGAAGCTTGCCGCAGCAGGGCTGTGAGTAAGATGAGAGCGATGAGGCAGAGGACAGAGAGGAGTAGAGGGAGTAAATGGGGTCTGAGTTTGACAGGGTTATTGGAGACCTCAGACTTCTTGCTCTGATTTGTGACAACATGATTTCAACTATCCTGTTGGGAAACGTCTCAACACACATACACATACAGGTCTTGTGGGGAGAGGTTAAGTGCTTATTTATTTGGAGAGCAGAGTAAATGGTTTCCACTCCCCTCCTACTCGCAAACCTTAAACTGTTAAGTGTAGTGAACTCTGACTCATAAAGGACTGTTAGAGCGGCTCTCCTTCATGCCACTCACCTTCCTTCAAGTGTGCATCCACATGTGTATTTATCTACCAAATGAGAGCACCTATACTCCTACATTGCAATATCAATCACTGCCCTGTATTACAGTCCAATTCAGATAGAGCCCCATGTGATTCACTTGAAAAGCACCCTTAATTCTCTTGTGTTCTTTGCATCCTCAGGTACATCGGGGCACTCGGGGCCCGTGTGATCTGCGACAACATCCCAGGTTTGGTGAACAAGCAGCGGCAACTTTGCCAGCGCCACCCGGACATCATGCAGGCCATCGGCGAGGGCACCAAAGAGTGGATCAGAGAATGCCAGCACCAATTCAGACACCATCGCTGGAACTGCAGCACACTGGACCGCGACCACACTGTGTTTGGACGTGTCCTGCTACGGAGTAAGTCCATGTGTGTTTCTGCACTTGAGTATATGGATACCGATCCCCATCTGTTGCTACTTCACTCCTCATTCTCACCCCAGCTCTCCGCTCTGTCCTTCTCCCATTTACTCTGTGATCGTCCTTCCTCATACTCACATATGCTGGTGCTCCGTGTTTATAGTCACTAATGGACTGTTGTAATGCCTTATGCCTCGTCAATAAACACACAGGCTTCGAGACCTGGGCTTGTCGTCATTTTGTTTTTCCACTGCTGCCAGACCCCTCCGCTTTGTAACAGATGCATGTTAACATACACATGTTCCCCGTCTTCTAAACTAGTGCATGCATAATTCCTCCTTATGAGCGATGTTACGGTTGCATATCTGAATCCTGAACATTTAATAAATAACACAGGGTTCGAGGGCTCTTGAGTAACAACGCTTCATAGCCAAGCTGCATTGGTGTCGAGAAGTCAACTGGTGATTTAGCATGAAAGATATGAAATGATGAGTTAAGGTACCTGTGTGGCATGCCGTGTAACACTTAAAGACATCTTTAGGATTGTGTTCTCGGATTATTCTTTTTCTGCTTTTATTGCATTTGAGCAAGGAATGATCAGAAATGCTTTATTTAAAGTCCAATGTAGCAGAATGCTGATTGCTCAAAATAAAGATGTTAGTCTTTACAAATGAAGAAGCCAGCACTGACACTCCTTGGCTTGTTATTGTCCCTCGTCCAGCCATCCGAAGCATGTGTGGGGGGCAAATGATGCATGGAAAAAAGTAGCAGATATGGAGATACGGGCTGTGTGTCTGTGTGTGGTGGTGGTGGAGAGGAATAAACAGTAATGTAGATGTAAATATTTGGAGAGATATTCTCACTGTCAGACAAACAGCGCAGGTTTGAATGATGACCAGCAGTGCCCTCCTCCATCCTCCCCCACATGCACCCCTCAGCACCCACTGCCCCCATTCTCACTTCTCCTCACCCCGCGGATGAAACGGGACATTCCAGTGACTAGAGAACAACCAGGTTGGATCAGCTCCTCCGGTTCAGATAGGTTTGAAGAGAGAGTGCGTGCACTTTCAGATAAAAATGCACAAGTGCCCCACGTCACAATCCAGAAAGCTTAGCAATATTATGTTGAAGTGCTGGTACTTGAGTATTTAGATGTCATGAAACATTATCCTTCTACTCCACGTTTCATACGGAAATACTGCTTCACTTATCTCGTTATGAGTTAATTTACAAAACAGTGTTTGTTACAACAATAAGACAGCATTGAAATACTTATACAAACTTTCACAGAAAACCAATAACTGGGAGCATGTTTAAAAACAGAGACAGTTCAATAGATTTGAGAAACAAATGTAACCTGCACCTTTTGTTAACAAGCAACTGCGAGCTAAGCTGATGTTCACATCGGCTGTCTGGGGAAAGCAGCCATGCAACTAGCAGCAAATATTAAAGCAGAGGTGCAGGTGTTAAAACAAACACAGGTCCTGTCTGACATCGAAATAAAAATGAGTCTTGAGAGAGGAGGCTGAGGCAGCTGCTGAACCTGGTATTTCCCGTGTACTGCCGTGTAGTGTTGCATGGAAAGCTAGCATGGTACAAGAAAGCCAGCTATAATGTGTCCCATTGGCAAAATGATTGTGAATTGTCGTTATGACGATAGTACCGGCAACAGACGTCAGGCTCACCCACGTCAAGTGGTAAAGCAACTCATACGCCTGAATCCTCAGTGGAGCTAAAATTGTAAAGTCTCCAAAAAGGGTGGTTCAACAGCAGAGGAGGAACTTGTTATTCCAGGCAAATTTAAGCCCCTATACATTGAGTGACTCGGTATTATCTCAGGTGGGATGTTTCAATTGCCCACAAAGGGGGGGGGGGAGTATGGATTCTCGTACCTGTTTAAATTTATTTAAAACTAAATGTTTATATTTAATCAGTTCTAAGATTGTTAGATTGTCTTGACTGACAAATGATCTCATATATGATGTATCTTTTTTTTTATATGAATAGTTGGAGTATTTTGATCTTTGAAACCCCCCTTGTCGCGCTTTGGTGCATACGCCCAGAAATCGCTCTCTCAGTCTGCTTTCGGAGCTGAGAGAGCCAGTGGTCTGAGAAGAGGTTGTAAACTGATGCAGTCCCTGTTTCATGTTGTATCATTACAGTAAAAACAATCAAAAGAGAGCTGCGGTGTCTCAGTGTTTTCTTGGTGTGTGTCCTGAACTCGCTACACGTGTGTCCTGTTTTCACTCATTCCAAAACAAATGCACATGCTGTCTGAACCGAGGTTTTTAAGACAGGTGACAGTGGAAACTACCGCTTTTGTCCAATTAGGCGCCAAAGTCAACGGAAATTAAAAGTTCCTTGTAAGAGCTTTAAAGACCGAGATTCTGTGTATGCAGAGGTGACATTTCAAAATGGAAAAACGTTCATCAACTGGGGATCATGATTATCGCATTTCATGACAAGTAATTATTAAGTAAGTCATTATTTATTCAAAATTCGATTAATGTCTTATGTCATTAAATTGGCTTGACTTGGAATTGCTGCGTTTTCACCTGAAACATGTGGATCCATCCTCTGGGGACCATGAATTTCCCCAGCAAATTTCATTGAAATGACACCATTACTCTTTGTAATGGTCATGTATCAAAAGCTTTGATTCCAGATGGTCTGTCATGGATCCAGGAGGAGACCAGAATCATTAGGGGCCATTAAATCTTCACCAAAGTCCCTGGTCGATCGTTGTTTAACTATCTTGATCTGGATTGAAGTGCTTGACTGACAAACCACTTGCCGGACTTGGGCCATACGAGCATTGTGTTGACAATTAAGCCTTTTTGGACTTAGATTACAGAGGCACCAAGTGAAAACCACTTGAGTCTGTTTGGTTGACCTAACCCTCATGCTTCTTGCTGCCACAATGCTTTTTGGGGTTCTTCACTACCAGAAAAAAGCAACTGTGACCAAACACTATGTCTAATTCTCTCTGTGTCTTTGGCCACACAATAGATGAGTCATAATCTAAAGAACTTCAGAGGCCAGGGAAGAACAGATGAGCAGTGCAATGGTAGATAATGCTGTCATGACATCACCCTGGTGCTGATTAATGGGGTATCACTGTGTCTGTCTTTAAACAATTTATGTGAGCAGAGGAGAGCCCCGCAGCTAGAATTATTTCCATGATAATATTTAAACAGAGCTGTCCTATGAGCCTACTCCACATCAGGCCTGATACATCCCCGTCAGCTGCACCTTCACTGGCTCACCCCCAGGCCCGGTCATGGCATTACACTGTGTGTATCTGTGTATGCATGTGAACGTGTGAACGGCAAAGCTCTAAGACTTGAGGTCTCAAAGGATCGTAATGACATGATATATTTAACCTCTGTTTCTTTTTCCCCTGCTTTCCCTGTCTCTTTCTCAGGCAGCCGCGAGGCAGCATTCGTCTACGCTATCTCCTCAGCAGGAGTGGTGTATGCGCTCACTCGCGCCTGCAGCCAGGGGGAACTGAAGACGTGTAACTGTGACCCGCACAAGCGAGGACGGGCTAGTGACGAGCGGGGAGAGTTTGACTGGGGCGGCTGTAGTGACAATATTAACTATGGGATCAAGTTTGCCAAAGCCTTCATAGATGCCAAAGAAAGGACGGTCCGAGACGCACGGGCACTCATGAACCTGCACAACAATCGCTGTGGCAGAATAGTAAGTGTGCTGTTTCAGCAGCATCAATTCACCTTATATCTAGTGGCATATGCACATGTCTTGTTATGTTTTGTTATGTTTTGTTATGTTTTGTTATGATTTGTTGTGTTTTGTTATGTTTTGTTATTCTGCATCTTTGGCACAATTTACAGCTCAGCCGGTATTTAAGCTATGGTTGATACTCTGGAAAAGCAAGGGCAGGCTACACTTTGGAGAAATGCCACAGATACATCCCGCCCCCTCCCATCGACCCTCTCATCAAAGCTATGGCCTTAAAACATATGAACGTGAACTACCTGCCAACTGACCCCAGCTTTTTTTCAGATGACGTTATTTATTGATGGTTATCGGGACTTGAAGAGAATTTCCACGAATAAGATTAAAATAAGGTCCAGAAACAAGTTACTAACCCTACCTTTAAAAAAACGTTCCTATTATCTCGATTCCACAAAATCTCTACATGCAAATGGGAGATGAAAAGTTTGGTGACATTTTAACTTGTTGGAGGAAATCTTTTTTCCTAATAATGAAGATTAACTTTGCAGCTTTATTCACATTTTCACATATTGTGAGCTTTATGCTGCCACCTGAATGGAATAAAGATGAATGGAATTTTTTATTTGAGGTGAACATTTTTATTTAAAACTGTTACACCTCTTTCCAGAAATTGTGTCCTGATCATTCTGGATAATTCACTAGGGGCTAATTCATTGGAGGAAAGTGTGTAGAAAAGTGTGTAGATGTAGACAACGTACAACAACATAAACAATATCCCCACTTCTCTCTATGTGTGAAGGCAGTGAAGCGATTCATGAAGCTGGAGTGCAAATGCCACGGAGTGAGTGGCTCCTGCACGCTGCGGACATGTTGGATGGCCATGGCAGACTTCAGGAAGACCGGCGACTACCTGAGGAGGAAATACAACGGGGCCATCGAGGTGACAATGAATCAGGACGGGACGGGCTTCGCTGTGGCAAACAAAGCCTTCAGGAAGGCCACCAAAAATGACCTGGTCTACTTTGAGAACTCACCGGATTATTGCCTGCAAGACAAAGCAGCAGGTAAGAGAGAAGTGACGGAAGAAATAGAAGAAGAAGGTAGACCGGACAGGCAGTTTCTCATGGATGTTGATGGATTGCCCCGACTGTGTTATGTGTATGTTCATGCATGACTAGTGTGTGTGTGTGTGTGTGTGTGTGTGTGTGTGTGTGTGTGTGTGTGTGTGTGTGTGTGTGTGTGTGTGTGTGTGTGTGTGTGTAATGGTTGACAGATAACACAGTAGGCCTCCCGTGTGATGTCTGTGGAAGCTAATATCCTTGTACCCTGGGGACATGGTCGCTCTGTGACCACCTGACCTCTGTCGGTTTCCGTCAACACAACCACACAAATATGTACACACACATACACAACCCCATGGTCAGAGAATGTCTTATTCAACTTTTACGAGATGCACCTAATCAGTAATGATTGTCCCCGATTGGCTGGTTGATGGCTAAAAAGACTGTCAGACAAATGTTTGGTTACTTGACACCAACACCTCGATCATTTAACTCCTCCCTCCTTCCCTTTGTCCCCCTCACCCTTCATCCCTTCGTCCCTTCGTCCATCCTCCCCCCTCTTTCTCACCTTCCCAGAGGAATCCACAGCCTAGGGACAGAAGCAACTCATTTAAAAAAAAAAAAATCACTTCTTTCTGTCTGTCACAGCCTCTCTCGCTCTCTGTCTGTCTGAACTAAGCGTAGCTGGAGGGCAGTGTGGGCCTCAGAGTGTGAGAGCCTGTCTGTCTGTCACGCTCCACTGTCCATTTAACCCTCACAGACACACACACACACAATCACACACACACACACACACACACAGAGAGAGACACACACACACACACAGTGGCTTCAAAGGGAGCAGTGGCTTGGGAAAGGCAGTGTAACTATAGGCCACTCTACCAACACGGCATAGTTGTGTGTGTGGGTCTGTTGTTCTACGGGCAGCTTGTTGTGATAGGTAGCCGTTCAAACGGGGAGCTTCTCACACCAAACACCAGCACTAATCTCTGTGGGGATGACATTCACATAAGACACAGACAACATGCCATTGCATTAGGTAATAGCCAGACTGCATAACAGAACGATGCACTAAAACTTCTGAGTTCCCTATTCAGGAGTATGAAACCTCACTAGGAACCATTGACATTTGCAATAACATAAATGACCAAAAGTCCAACTATGTAAGCTAAAGTTTCTGACAGTAGATCCCAAGCGTCAGTCCACTTCAAGCTATCCTAACCAAAGTCTTTTGTGTTCTGTGCAGGTTCCCTGGGCACAGCTGGGCGAGTCTGCAACAAGACGTCACGCGGCACCGACGGCTGCGAGGTCATGTGCTGTGGACGGGGCTACGACACCACACGGGTCCAGCAGATCACCAAGTGCGAGTGCAAGTTCAAATGGTGCTGCGCTGTGGAGTGTAAGGACTGCGAGGAGGCCGTGGACATACACACGTGCAAGGCCCCCAAACGAGCCGAATGGTTGGAGCAGACCTGAGGACACGCCCCCTAAGCCCCCCCATAATGCAGCCCCATCCCTTTCCCCTTTGCAGGACATCCTGTGGAACATGGCATTCTGGGAAAGTTTGTCCGAAAGTGCTCCGCGTCTCCGCCCTCCCCTCTACCCACCTCGGTTCATCATTGCATGGCTTTTCTACTTGTCTCTGTGAAAGCACTAGAATTCAGTACCCATGAATATGAATTAATACCCATAATCCCTGTTTGTGAATGGCCTTGTGACTGACCCGCTGGGATCCGACGATGAACAGTGAAACCAGCAAACACTTTGGGGTTCGGGTGGATTGGGCTTTTATCAAAGATTCGGTCCAGGTGGCCTGTTTTCTAGAGTGGGGTTCTGAGTTAAAAATGGTTTGCTGCTTTTACGACGCTTTAAAAGACACATTTTTACATTAACTGAGCCTTCAAACATATCCAGTATTATTACAACAACATCATATACTCGCATAATTTTCTTTATTTTTTCTGGGGAAATACACTTTTATCCACCCAAACAAATACTTGGTTGGACTTTGGGAAGTAGCTTGACAAGTGCACTTTGAGAAGTGGACATCTTGAGAGTAAGTTTGGCTCTGCGTTGTCAAACAGAAGTCCAGACAAGAGGACTACCAGAGGACGAGGAGGAGATGGACACCAGATGAATAAACGGACGGATGCATTATTGGAACTTTGAATGCAACTGTAAAAAACAAAGCAAAAAAAAACAACAAAAAAACAAAAACAGAAAGAAAGTTGTTTAAAAGTGATTTATTTAAATTGTAAAGTGTTGTTTCATTTCTCATCTGCGGATGGGACTGCACTACATTGGCTGACAAGAGGAAAGAGAAGAGCACTCCCATTATTGTGATTATACAGCGTACTTTAGTTTTCAGTGTGTAAGACAACAAACTGCCGATGAGAAGAAGAAGAAGGCCAAGAAGTAGAAGAAGAAAGCCTGGACGGCCATTCAGTCACACATAACCACCACATCAGACAGATTGTACTTCTCTGCTCTCCAGCTTGCTTGTATAACATTGTGTATATTGCCTTATCTAAACAGATGTTCATATGAAATATATGGTGCATTAGTATGACACTGGAATCTTTGTTTTTTGTTCAGACGGACAAAACGAAGAGGTTGAAGGCGAGAAAGAGACTAGATAGTTCCGACGGGGCAGAACTAATCGGTGGGAGCGAGTTCTGTTGGGCTGCTGTCATAACCTGCCACGTTATTCTCATCACACAAACGCACACGCCGTCACATCTCCTCACCAGCATGAGCCGAGAGACACTGGGGCAGTAATAACACAAATCAAAACAAAGGCTGATTCAGTATGGATCAGGGTGGGGTGTGTTATATCAGTCAAAGGGGAGGGAAGTGTTTGATTAAAGGCCCAACCTAAACCCCCAACCCTTGCTGGCCTCCTCCCACCCCTCGCTATGTGGAATTCCAGGTGGGTCCCGGGCTAATGACTAGATGGCTGTAATTACCCTGGGCTGTTGATAGCTGGTGATTGGACATGGTCGTGCCACAGAGGACCTAGTGTGGGCTCCTGCTGGGACCACATTTAATCAAAGGCTTCTTGGCCGGCTTATCAAAGGGAATACTTTCCAGCAATCTTCTCTGCCTCAGCCCCCTCCGCTTCCCAGACTCCTGGTCCGGTTCAGCCTCTGTTATATTAGAGCCCAGAGACTCCTGATAACACAAATTCAAAAGGGACAGTGCATCACAGAATAAAATCTAGAACGGCACTCAGTAGAGCGCATACCTTCTCCGCAAGGGCCCAACAGTCTCCTTCAATTCAATCCGGCTGCACCAAATTTCACCCACTCATAGATCTCAGTTCCCTTAATGTGGCAGATTTTAAATCAACATCATTGAATTTTTTCATGAGAAATCAACCAAAATGTTAAAAAACGCAATATTAAAGAAAGTGAAAAAACATTCCTAGATCTGCCCCCCTGCTCCGGTGGGTTCTTCCCAGACACATATCGCATCCTTCTACCAACTTTCGTGGAAATCTGTTCGGTTCACATAACTGCAAGACCACTAAATTATAAAGCATTCTTTCATCGCCATTTACCATCTTTAAACACTGGTACAGGTTCTAACACCGCTGTCAATATGTACTGACAGTTTGATCATCTCGCCCAGGCCAGCAGATACCTTCGTGCAGGAAGCAACTGATTCAATGGAAATAGAAAAATGCTGACTTCTCTGACCTCTACTTAATCAGTACCACCCAATGTTTGTGATACAAAGTTTTTAATGGATTAATATTTGGCCATTGATGATTCATTTTTCAGTCCAACAACCTCATCTGCCACAAAACGAGCCCTCAACATCCTGGGATGGGTCTTTTAATAGCCACGAGGGCCGCGTATCGTCAGATAAGATAAGCTTTATTGTCCCTGAGGGTAATATTATCAAGTCATTCCAGTCATTGAGACTGTTCTAGTGCCAGTGTCTTGTGGCAGAGTCTATCTGTGTCCTGGATGCCAGGCTGAGAGCATTCCTGCAGAGTATGACAGGCAAACCACTCGTCTTCAGGCAGCACTGAGGGTGAGGAAGAGGAGAGGGAGACAGCACCGACTGTCATGAATCAGGCCTTGTTTCCATAGCTCTATTGGTTATGATAATGTTGTATTTGTTGAATGCATTGTTTAAATCTGGGATTTTTTTATAGAAACTATACAGGTTTTAAAGATTTATTTTAATGAATGAGGGAAGACAAGCAGCATATGGCCAGGTCGGAACCGAATCTGCAGCCACAGCAGGACTCAATCCTCCGTTTGTGGAGTATACAATCAGAAATACTTTATTGATCTCAGGGGGAAATTGTGTAGTATTTAAACAAAAGAAAAAACACCTTAGAGAAAACAAACCTAGTAGTATTACCATTCAGACTGTTATAATCCATCACGTTTCACAGTCCAAGTTTGAGGCTCATTCGACCTGCTGTACTCGCAGTAGTTGTGCTCAGTTTTCCTAAATTTGTACATTTTACGGGTCAGATGAAAGAAATGAACTTGGTGGGTAATCTGTTATTGAATCAATGGAAACAAAGGATGAAAGTAATAAACAATAAACCAGAATTATTCTTTAATTCCACAAGGCCACAGAATCTGACCAGGACCAAATTACAGACACAAGTCAGTCCAAAATGTGGTTCAGCTCAAACTTAAAATTGTTGCTTTTGAAAAGTAAAGGTTGCCCAATTGTATGTGTACAAACTGACTCACACATTGCTGCAGTATCTTTAGACTATGATTCACTCACACAGGACACGAGGCCCCGGTTGATTGTTCTCAACTGTGTCACCCCCCCCTGTGTATCGCACTGACAGTTATGTTGATTTATCAGCCTTATATCCATGCTGTAATGCATGTCCATCTGAGCTATGGTTACCGAATGACAATATCCCCGAGAATAGGATGAACTCCCCTCCGCTTGCACGCACATGCATGCAAGTACACGTACATGAATAAGTCACAGAGGTTGATGGAGGTCGCAGAGGTTGATGGACAGAACAGAGCCAACAACCTCGACTGTGGGAGACTCTGACATCTTGCTCTAAAATCCAGCTGAAGAGAAGGAGACAGTGAGAAGAAGGACAGCGAGTCTAACGGATGGATGAAGGGGAGACATGTATAGTGTTACTGAGAGACCTGGTGGGCATGTTTATCAGCAGATCTTAATCTGAGCAGAAAGAACCGCGTTCCCCACAATTCATCATCATTAGCCGCCCCACCTGCCACATCTCCAAGACCCCCGCTGCTCAGATACAAGGTCCAACAAATGTCAGCAACATTCACCTTGGGGTGGTCTGGGTGTCAGCCATGCGATTTGTTTCGCACACATATTCACATGTACGTACCTGCAGGCTCGGATAGGACCCCCTCAGTACCCCCCGGGCTCACCCATCACCTGTCTGGTCAGACACTCAGCATGTTGGCGAGCCCTTCTACTCTGTCACTCAGTGTTCGTAACCAGAGAGTGCATGCAAACATACACGTTTTGTGTGTGTATGTGTGTGGTGGGATGAGTTAAGACCTCAGGGCCAGGAGGACCCGGGTCATTTTTGGGCAGGGGAGTCTGGCGAGGTTAGGGGTCATGAAGGTTTAGGCGTATCAAAAAGAGAACCTTCAGCACTATGAACGACCACCATCGATCTCTCTCCTGTTGACACCTCCTAAACATTTACAGCTTGCTCATACAGCAAAGTTGCTCTCTGGCTCGCCAGCAAAGAGGTGAACTCAGAAAGAGCACCTGCTCTGCTACATTTAAACCTGGACTATAGCTGCTGACAGTGACCGTTCATCTTTCATCTTTTTGCTCTGCCTCTCTGTCTGATAAGACAGCCACTGGGTATTAGGTGGCACAGTTTTGCTGGGAATAGGTCTGGACTGGGAGGATGTGAGTGCGAGGTGCAGAATTTATTGGGGAGCTCAGAATGAAATTGATTTGACCTGCCAGGACCCGAGGGGTATACAGACAAAGAGAAAGAACGAGAGAGAAGAGAAAGTACTGGTATGAATTGCAGCGTCTGTACTGAGGGGAAAAAGAAAATTATTGGCCGAAACCTACGGCAAAAAATGTTGACCCCTCAACTCTCCCAACCCATCTACCCGCAACATTTTCTGATAGCTAGAATGGCACTGAGCAGAGTGCATACCTCCGCTAAGGCCTCTTAAATTCAATCAAGCTGCACCAAATAGAAATCAGTTCCAATATCCATGAATTATTCCCTCCCAAGGTTAAGGAAAGTTTCTGGATCCGCCCTTCTGGATCTCGCTTACAAACAAACATACATAAAAACTGACCAACAAGCAAACAGACAGGGGTGAAAACATAACCTCCAGATGTAATAAACTTAGTAGAATCTGTATAGTATCACTGCAACATCTGCACTTCTCTGTCATCGAAATTGGATCGTCAAATCAAATCTGTGACAAAACGAATACAACTGGAAATTCCATTGGTGGAGCAGCACTCACTCACCATTGCTGTCTCTGACACATACACTCCCATGCAGGTTGACATCAATTCACTTTCTGCGAGTACAAACCCTGTGTCATGCGACACGGCTCAGATTTGTCAAGTATAATTTATCTGTGATATTACTCAATGCCCAAAGACAAGCTCAGTCATTGTCCGACGGAATATTCTGCAGACTGGACTCACAGACAATCAGCATGAGGGTCAAAGGACAAAGAGTGTAGGGTCTGGGCCCGAGTCGGAAATTCAGGGTCGGTGAATTCTTCACCGTACAAGGTGTGGGCTGCAATGTGACGAGGTTTATATGTGCGTGTGACAGCGTGAGTGTGTTTATCTCCCTCCCTGTGTGGGAATTTACGGACACACCTCGCAAGGCACAAACACCAGTGACCTGGAAAAATAGTCCAAATTCCACCAACATACCAGGGAATCGCGGGGTTCGGGGCTGACAATACACACTGACACAGACAACGGGGGGAAAAGAGGTGTGGGAAACTGGAGAGATACAGGGTCAGGGTCAGACTGTGTAGGCCTCACAGACATAGATACCAGTGAGTGATACCAGCTGACACACACTGATGCTAACACTAACAGTGATACCGCGGCTACCTGAGTGACATTGATAGATAGCGCCGAGCCATCCCAACCAAAACCGGGCTCATCCCAAATCAGGGTTGCTCTCTCTTATTCCTCATATTTCTGCTACTGGGGGAACAATTATTCTCATGTCAGTGACGCAGACGTAAAAAGTCCAAACATGAGGAGGTGAAATGGGTGAAAGGTGAAACCATCTCGTGCCTACCTGTACTCAGACGGGTTCACAACTGTGTGTTTATTGTTGCATTGAGAGGAGAAGATGTGTTTACCACAGCGCTGGAGCCAACGTCGCACTCCCAGTCTCCCAGCCTCCTCACCTTTAGAAACACAAACCACTAAAGATGCACATAAATTCACTTGTACAACCAATCCTAAACTCAGACCACACAAACAAACACTCCAATGCGGAATGTTGGAGACTCTTCTGTTTGTGTGTTGAGGTGCAGCTTTCTCCCATGTTCACGTCTATGCTCATCTTCTGCGATCTAAATGCATGTTCCTGTTATATCCGGATACATAATTATAGCAAAAGTGATAATAACACTTCATCTGTGTCTTTTTCACAGTCATTCTGCTGCATGACTGGGCTGGGCTTCACCTTCCACCAGCGCTGAGACACTTGATGGAGACCAAGGACACAGTACAGTAGCCTCAGTCGCTCAGTAAACAGTGGTAAACAGAGCGAGCGCCCGGCATGAAATGGAGGAATACTGCTCACAAAACATTTACACAGAGCTGCCACGGGAACAATATCATTTCAGCTTTACAATAAAGTGCTGGTGTAACAAAAACAACAGAAGGAAACTCATCTGTGTCTGTCCCCCCGGTCAGCATGACTTGTTTATGCTTCAGCCTCCCACTCTGTGTAAGGAGATAATTCAATCAAGTATAATAGAGCTTTCACACAGGCTTCATCCAGCGTTAATACGAACGCTAGAGGAACCAAATCTTGAGACTGACCTCATATATCAAGTATTTTTATTCTATTCTAAGTCAATAAATGAGATGTTTGACAGAGACAGTGAATATCTGCACTTCGTTATCATAGATTTCTTCTTTCATCAGGAAATCTGAGACAAATTTCCACCAGCTACTTAACATGACATACAAATGACAGTATTTATCGTTATTTTTCTATATTAGTAGTAGTAATTTATGATTATTATTATTTTTATTTGCAATTCTACTCAATGCATCATAACAGGCAGTAAAGACCCTACGAAAGGATCGAACTGATGGAACAATAACAAAAATAATTGAGCAAATAATGCAACTATCTTACAAACCAACAGGGGAGAAGAGAAACGCCTTGGGCATTGGTGTCTCAATGCCTGCAGGAATCGTGGTATTTTAATAATCCCCTCTGTCCGCCATAAAGGCTAGAACGCACCACACCTTGTTTTGGCAATATCATGCTGTGTCCACATCCTCCTACTGACAGTGTTTTGATTCACCGCAGACTGGAAAACTGCTCCTCTCGTGCAGAGTGTGGGAGCAGGCAGCAGCTTCACTGCACTAGGTGTTACAGCATAGATCACACATGGAACGCATGAATAGACATGAAAGGATACGCACACACATGTGCACCGTACGTGCAATCGTACAGGTCCACCATGAACATGCAAACACATACATGGTGAAAAAAGTCAATCGCTCTTACATTTTGAATGGTCTCACCAAAACGTGTTAACTGAATGACCTGCAAACACATACAAACAGAAAACTAGCTCATGAAGGGACATTTAAATTCTCTTCATGATAGACAACTTAAAGGTATATAGAAGGGGAGGGAACGATGGACATGATATAAGACACATTGAAAATGTTTTTCATCCATCACTTTAAAACAAATTGACCTCAGCCAAGGTTATGTTTTTATCCCTGTCTATTGGTTGGTTGGTTTGTTTTTCAGCAGGATTATGTCAAATCTACAGAGCAGATTTCTACGAAACTTGGTTGAAGGATGGGACATGGGCCAAAAAAGAATCCAATACATTTTGTGATGGATCCAAACTAATGGGCGGATCCAGGATTTTTTTTTTCACTATCTTTAACATTGCAAAATAGACAGTTCTTTGACATTTTCACTTCACTGCATATGTACTTGACTGATATCTATTATTGTGTAATTTGGTGCAAATACAAAATCAAATCTAAACTTAATAGCCTGTTGTGCCTTGGTGGAGGTATACGCTCTACTGAGTGTCATTCTAGTTTATTTATTTGATTGTTGTCTGTCCGTCAGCTGGTTTTACTCAAAAACCACTACATTGACTCCATAAAGTTTTGTGGGGGGGTGTCACGTGACCCAAAGAAGAACCCATTAAATGTTTGAGCAGATCCAGATAAATGGATGGATCCAGGATTTTTTTACTGTCTATAACATGGCGAAATAGGGCGTTTGCCTTGGCGGAGAGATGCGCTCTCCGAGTGCCCTTCTAGTTGTACATGTGTGCATGAGTGTGTTAGGATTTTATTCTCAAGTCACTGGACTATAACGACGCTCAAATCTTCACTATTGGCTTGGAGCTCCGTCTCTGTCAAGTGTTTGAACGGGGATAGTTTATCGAAGGGTAAACAACAGTCCAATGTGTTTATCAGACACTAGAGCACGCACCAACAGCTGTTTACCTCACAGGGACCCAAGCCGCATACAACAACAACAACAGCACAAGCAACATGTAATCTGATGGCGTTACATGCTGATAGGGGAGGTGATGGGGGAGTGTATCTGAGAATATGGCCACCCGGCACGTAAATATCCCACCCCTGCAAAGTACTCTCTAACCCTGGAGTTTAGACTGAGGAAGGGAGGAGTGAGGGGGAGAGAGAGAGAGAGAGAAAGCTGTTTATGCTTGAAAGGCCTCCGACTCGTGGTAAACAAATCAATAAACATGACTCCACTTCACAACAATACACTGGTCCTGACAGAAACAAACAGCTAGACACGCACGGAAAGTCGCAGAAACAATTAAGTCTCATAAATATACATCTAAGGATACTTTACATACGAAACACACAGAATGAAATATCATCACCAGGACTGTCCTCCACAGTTTGAAATGGTAAAGGTTGGTTGTGTTGCTCTTTCTGCCTTAAAAACAGATAAGATCAATAAAGAGACAGTTTTGGATTAATGTCCAAAACCAATATAAAATATGAAATAATAAATCAGTCGCAGGCATGATGATTTACATGTGGATGGAAGCAACGTAAAAAATATAAATGCTAGCAGCTATATGCGTTGGGTCCTCGCCCGGACAACAAAAAATTGAATTCAGCAATTTGCCCATTTGTCCTCACACAGAAACAGCAAGAGGCATCAGTAGATGTGGTCTGACGCACTTTGTGCACTGCAGTGGACGTCTCTTAGCATTAAGTATTTAGGTTTGCACATCTTCACTGTCAACACTGTTTGTGTGTCTTAGCCAAATGTTTACGTGTATCGCAATATTCTCTGGAATAGAATATTTATTCTTACTTTTATGTCCCTCTTTCTTCACAACAGGACCTGACAAAAAAAGAAGAAAATAAAGTTTTGAAGGTTTGACATTTTGGGAAACAAACTGATTTGCTTTCTTCCTAAGCATTAGATGAGAAAATCAATTCCACTCTTATGGAGTATAACCTGTTAACTTAGCTTAGCATGAAGACTGGGCCCGTATTAAAGTGACAAAATCTGCCTACAAGAATTTCTCAAGATCACTAATCAATATATCAGATACTTCTTGGCTGTCCGCTCTTTGCAAGACCTCACTATGGTAAGTGGACTGTATTTATATAAAGCTTTTCACATCATCACAGAGCTTCTATACGCTTTTTCAATCGCCTAGCATTCATACACTTCGTAATGCAAACTGGAAGAGCCGCTGACGTTCATGGATCGTGGACGACCCACACTACCTCCTGAGTCACATCCGCCCATGTTGTCACAATGACAATACGATTTCCTTAAAGCCGATGTATCATTGTTCCGCTTTTGTTTTTGTAGAGATTAAACAAATGAGATTAAATAGAATATGATGAGTTATTTAATCTTGTTTGTTTAATCTGTTGTACTACTTTTAGTGTGTGTGTGTGTGTGTGTGTGTGTGTGTGTGTGTGTGTGTGTGTGTGTGTGTGTGTGTGTGTGTGTGTGTGTGTGTGTGTGTGTGTGTGTGTGTGTGATGGAGCTGGACACAGTTGTATCATTACGATTATCTATTTCCTTTGGGCCCATGGAAAAGGACCTCACACATTGTTTAATTAATCTTCTATTAGTGTTCTATGGTCGTCTTAGTCATTCAGTGTAGAATTCTAATGTGTGCATGTTTGGGTCTGAACTATTACACATGGATGACACAAATCCCTGTGTAACATCATAAAGATGAACAAATGTGTGACTGGCCATGGAGCAAGGCACAAACACAAAGTGAGGGAAAAGAATGGCTTTAAATGAGAGGAGGCAACTTTCTAAAGTGTGATGCGACACCTTCTGCTTGGTCTCAGCAATGCGAACGTTTTGACTGGCAACTGGAAGAAAAGCCAAATTTGCACAATTCAACTGGTTTTCAAGCAGAAGTTATTTATCACTGTTAAGAAGAAGACAGAATATTGAAATTAACCAGGAATTGTCAGTGTTTAGGCTTTTTTCAGTGCTTTTTTTTGTCAAATCTGCACTAATTCCACCACTTGAAATGAAAAAGCTGGATGTTTCAACTATTTATCCGTGTTCCTACAGCCCCCCATGTTGGTGGTGAGGTGGGGGTGGGCTCTTGTGCAGTGGCCCTGTCGTGTGGTTCCTGTGAAAATGAATATAATAAAAATCAGCATTACACCTTTTCTAACCAAACAAACACACATGCATTTCTTTTTATAACAAATCATACTATGTTCAACGTTTCGAGTCACTCCACAGTCTTTCCACGTACACTATGGCAACAGCAGTGGTGCATCCTGGGATAGCTGGCCCTCAACGAGAAAGAACATGGGCAGATGGTCAAATACAATACGCCATTTATTATTTATTCTGTTTATTTTGGTCCCTATATTTCATTTCAATATTAAATTTGTTGCAAAACAATAAAGCAAAACACAAAAAGTGTAGGCTGAAGCAATAGAGAATTACACTAAACCTATATACACAGAATATAAATTTGTCCCTACCTTTGTTCATATCTATTTGTTCATATCTATTTCAAATGTGCACGGTCTGTCAAGTTTGGCTGCAAAAAGGATATATTCAGGATATGGCCATTACTTTCTTGATGGTGTGCCTTTACTGTGAGTGGCAGGATCCAAGGCAGTGGCATCAGTATTTCTGTGGACATCATCACCCTCAACTGTCCCGTCCCCACACACACCGGGTCATTACCTTGAGCATCATGCAGCACTCTGGCAGCTGTAAGGAGGATTGTGTGGTTGAGGGGGTCTGAGTGTGGGACTGAGCCCAGAGCAGAGAGGCCTCTCTGGTGTGAGGAGGGCAGGATGAGTGTGGCGCTCGGCCCTGTCTGGATCCCGGAGAGAGCGAGACGTGAGAAGCGAGGGCGGGAGATAAGTCCACTTCAGTAAACTCAGTGGGACACTTCAGTGCAGGCTCAGCTCTCACTCCCTGCACTGCCTGTCATGACAGAGAGGGACACGGCGACAGAGACGTTCAATATAAGGAAGTTGGATCAGGGCTTTTCATTTGATTAAAGCCACATCCAACTGAAAAGTGACTCACTTCAAACTTTGTACTGTCATGTTTGGCCTGGGTGTCACCAAATACAGATGGCATAATGAAGAAACTGCTGAGGGGGCCAGTTCAATAATGGCAGTTTGTGTGTGTGTGTGTGTGTGTGTGTGTGTGTGTGTGTGTGTGTGTGTGTGTGTGTGTGTGTGTGTGTGTGTGTGTGTGTGTGGCTACAGGCTACAAGCCCAGTGACAGAGACAGATTGGGTGTCTGAGAGGGACAGATAGCCTTAAAGCCAACCTCCACTCACTCATTGAGTGAGATAAAGAGCAACATTTGCACACAGACACACACACACTCCTCCACTGGCATCCGACCAATCGCGCTGAGAAATAGCTCAACCCTTAACACGGACAAATAGGTGCGGATAAGGATTGCGTTGGGTCCTGCACAAAACTGCAGATTCATCACAAATTTCAAACAAACAGATTAGAGGAAGACTTGCGGTATTCAAATGGACTTATAGGATTTGTCCGTGTATACACTCGGCCGCGCTGTGTGAGACCCAGGAGGGTACATGAATGCGAGAGTGTGCGAGGGTGCCAGAGCAGTGACAGGCCATTCTTCTACAAACAGGTTTTCAACAAGCTCTTATCTCTCTTCTGCTCTCTCCTCATCCTTTCTCTTGTTTCTTCCTTCTCCTTTCCTTTGATTACATTTCCATCACAAATAATCACTCGCTTTTTTGTACGCAGAACATGAGCAGGAGAATTGACACAGTTAAGGTGAGCTCCTGTGGCAAAGCAGTGTTATGGGTGTGTGTGTGTGTGTGTACACACGCACGGGAGGGGTGGTCCTGTGTTTCCGGGTGACCTCGGTGGCCCAGGCTGCCCGTCTATTAGAGCAGGGGCTATTAGACCATCAGAAAGTGGGAGCATCCCCTCTCGCCATGGTGATAAGATCAAGGCATTCCGACGGCCAGAGCAGTCATTACCCTGCTCTCTAGCCCATAATGTCCCTCCATTAAAACACCCTGTTGCCATGGAAATGCAGCTGTAGCCGTTTAAGTCATTTCTTGGCCCTGCTGTCTCTCTGGGTCACTGGTGCACGCACGCACGCACGCACGTACACACACACACACACACGTGCATATACATATGCACAAAAATCCACACATGTGCATATACATGCGTACAAACGCACACACACACACACACATAGAATGCATTGACATGTTGTCTGATAAATAGTTACACATGCACACAGATATCGTGGGGGGGGCTCTCTCTCACACACACACACACACACACACACACAGACACAGACACACACATACAGACACAATCAAGCGCTGCTGTCTGACTACGATTCTGGCTCATGTGGGGTCATGGCCACCAGGACAGCGGGATGGTCACTGAGTCACTGTCAGCGTAGCGAGCCCAGATGGCACAGGAAGACGGCTGAGTCATCGAGCAGTCTGACGGAAATCAGCCTCAAACACAAACACGGACAGGCAGACTGATAGGAGGCTGAAATAAACACACCAACAGACACATGCAGAGCACGAACACTGATGAGGATAAACAAACACCTCTGGTTGTTTTGAAGATTTTGTGTCAAACAAACCCGACCCCCCTCCGTCCCTCTAATCCTCAATTTGGCCACTTCCAGACTTTCTTCAGAGTCATCAGTAGACACCTCCTACGCTCACACACACACACACACACACACACACACACACACACACACACACACACACACACACACACACACACACACACACACACACACACACCCACACACACACACACACACACACACACTAAAACTTACCCAACACACTTCCGAGAAAATATTGCATGAATCATACAACACAACTAAAGTTAATATAGTCCCTGTCTATTGCTCTTAGTAAATTAACCATTTGCATGCACCCATTAACAGATTTCTGCACACTTAATTTGATTGTATTTCATGCACAGAAAATAAATAAAATACAATTATTGGTTTTAGATTATTTGTTTAATGATTTAATTTACAAAAAATCGAACTATTCTTTTTTTAAAAAGGTCTCTCGCATCTTCAGAGGGCCAATGATGAAGTCTCCAGTTAGTCCAAAACCCCCAAATATTATATTTATATTAATGTAGCTCTCACATGTCATAATTTTTAAACAGTTAAGCTTGAAAAATTATGATTTATTGTTTGTTAAATTTGTCAAATTTCTGTCAATGAACTGAATCAATTAATCAACTGATCACTTTGGATCTTATACAGTATAAATATATATCCAACTACATCACAATCACTATCATTCTTCCCTCTTCAGCTCTGCTCTCTGCTTGGTGTTTAATTTCAAAACATAAAACACATCTCACAGACTTGTACAACAATTATATCAGCAACTAATCTCTTTATAAACAGGAACAACTTGAAAAATGTCATAAACATATCACACTAAAAATAGTGATTACTCAAAAATGATGCTCCAGTCACTGCGAGTACACAGAGAATTGCAGAAACTACTGAATGAAGCGTGAAAACTCCAAATCAAATCCATTAAAAGTTCATTGATGGAGCACATCTGAGGACAGAATAGATAAAGTTCAACATTTGATCGAAATATAGAAACGATACCTCAGACAGCCACCAGTGTCTGCAAACTGACTCAGCAAAAGTTAGTCTGTGTTTCCCCCTAGTGGCAAGAGTTCAAATGTAGACCAGGAATGGCAAAGAGTGGCCCAAGCCAAGGCCCAGCGATGAATACCCTCATGAAACCACATTTACATTCACTAGATCGGGATTTCTATTTAGATCTGCACTAAATTGCACCCACTCTTAGAAATCAGTCCCGAAAACATGCCTGATTCTTTATTCTCTGAGAAATCAAAGAAATGTTTGTAAAATAAATGTTATTTTATTTTGAAAATAAAAGTGAAAAACACTGAATCCTACATTTCCCACAATGCAAATCTATTGTCTTTTACTTAGGCGATACTCATCCATGACATAACAGCATCATCAGGGGTTATTTACTTAAACTAAACTCCTTCAGGACCAGGGAAGACTTGATACAAGTGTTATAGTAGGATGAGAACGTAAACTGGAAAAAAAACACTGAACTGATGGGGAAAAAAACTGCTAAAATGGTGTCAAGAGCAAAGAGTCACATGTGGGCTGTTAATATGTTTGATATAATATATTTGTGCACTGAAATTTTTCACAACAAAAACAATATCACAATCCATCACCTGCTGATGCTCTTTGTGGAACTGTAGTAATTTTTCTAGATATTGAGTATAAGGGGGAAATGTTTCATGTTGAGTTGTGACTGTTTGAGCATCAAGTAAAAAAACGATGATCTACTGACACCAGGCTTTTTAAAAGTCTCAGACTGTGATCTACACTGCTCTGGACTGATCCCGCCTCTCTACCTTTAAACATGGCGCCTCCCTCTGCAGAGGAGTGTGTCACAGAGCATCTGTTCCTGCAGCAGCTTCACCTGCAGCTCTGTCTCCAGACAAACTCTGGATCTCAGACTGTGAACATGAAGACATGAGGCCTGGTGCTGGAGGTGAGTCCAGCACAGCCACAGCTTCTCACGTTACTTCCTCATCACTGATCTTCTGTGGGTTTGTTTGGGGAGATGGTTCACTAGTGGAGGAGAAGCTGAACCGAGCAGAACTGAAACATTAGCAGAGATCCTGTATAGTTTTGTTATTGCAAGAGGGATTACTCTGCCTCAAATTTCCGACACTGAATGATGATTTGTTGTTGACCTCCTCCCCCTGGCCTGTGAGCCCCCTCCTGTCCGACCCTATTTCTCTCCACTCACTCCAACCGGTCGAGGCACACGGCCGCCAACACTGAGTCTGATTCCCATTCAAAGTTTTTATCTCCACAGTGTTTGCTTGGTCTCAGCCTTACTATGTAAAGTTGTGTGTGTTGTATGTATGTTGTGTTTGGCGATATCAATAAAATTTAATTGAATTTGTAAATAAAGTGAAGAACATTATGTTGATTCTGCTTCTTTTACCCAGTTTCAATCAGTTATTATTTCGATGTTAGAAATTACAATTTGTATATGAAATTTTCTCCCTGCATTCTAGATACTATAGATTTAAATCTTCTCCCTATGTTAGGTTCTGCAAAGTAATATTGACTGTTAACAAGGGATTAATCCGTCACGTAAGAAGCTTCTTCAGGCTCTGCAGGAAGAGACGGAGAGAGAAGGTTAACCTCACTGAGCCAGTTACCATGGTAATGGAGTCAGACTGAAAGTCATCACAGAGTTTCCTTCATCTCAGGGTTAACAAGCACAGTTATCACTCAACCTGCTGCCTGAAACCGAGCTGTGCCTTCAGCTTGTGTTTGTTCAAAGACCTGAACCTAGAATCTGCAGCTGTTTGATGTGTGTCTGGAGTTAAAAGACTGTGTTGTCTGCAGGAGTTTCCCTCATGGAGCGCCTGATGAATGACTTCTCTCAGTACCAGAGGCACAGGGGCAGATGCAACCAGCGCTATGTCATAACAAACTGCTGCGTAACTACAGGTGAGATAGAAAAAATGGTGATAGGTCACTGTTTGGCAGAAAGAATGTTTTGGATTTTACTGAATTCATCCCCTGTTCAGTTTTTTTCCTGTTCAGGTCCCATCCTGCCATATTGGATATTCCCAACCGGCTCTTCTATGATGGAGAGCTGCAGAGTTGTGCTGATGAAAGGTCACGAAAGTCCTTCTGCAGATGGGAACAGCTCCAGCACAGGGTAACAATTCATGTTCACTGCACAGGGCAAACTCATCCACATATAGAAACCAACAGGTCTACACCCAAAGACTCATAACTTAGTTATTCTAAATATAATCTAGCCATCATTAAATCTAGAGCTGAAACCTTAGTCGATTAATCGATTGGTTGATTAACAAAAAATTAATGAGCAACTAATGATCTATTGATTGTTTCAGTCACTTTCTGGTTCCAGCATCTCCGATGTCAGGATTATCTGCTGCTTTTCTCTGTTTTATATCATGAACTACATTTCTACTACGCGTACTTTGCTATTAGCTGGAGTCTCAATAGTTGGTCAAAAGAATTCACTGGAGACGGTCAAAGTTCAATGCAGTAGAGTTTATTCTTTCACAAGATGTAAACCCGACCTGGTTCCTGAACTCAACTGAAGACTGAGCTCAGAACCTTGTGCTTATATCGCCCATAGTGCCCCCCCCTCATCTCTGCTCCTGCCCTCACAGCCAATCAGGAGGTGGGTTTCTCCACCTCCTTTCTGGTTCAAAACATCTGCTTAGTCTCAAACATATTGGTGTCATACTTTTCTACCTTGAGTTTGTCACCCCCCCTACAGTTTCACAATGGGTCGATTCTAACGGTGTGTCGAGTAGCGATTGTTGGTCCAGCTTTTGATACCGTTATTCATCTTTGGTCTCGGAGCAGCCTCTGTTTCTGACTTTATTAGATTTAGGAGACTCTGTTTTCCGACTCCATTCGATTCAGGAGATTTCTAACTGCATTTCTTTTAATAATTACATTTCCTTTATGCTGGATATATGTGCAACAAATGTTGCATGCCTGCTGCTAATTAGATAAAGGCTATGCTTGTTGTTAACTAGACATTTTCAAAGATCCTACACTGTGTCAAATGCTTGTCAAAGCTTTTTCTACAATAGCAGCCCCATTTATCATTTATTTTATTTTTACTGATACTAATGTTTTGATGCAGTTTTATAATTTTGTCATTGAAGGAAAACATATTTAACATCTTGGGCCATTAAATACTTTTATCTAGTAAAAAATTAAAAATAAATTAAAAAGTGTCTTAAAAGGTGAAAAATGTAATAATCTGAATTGTAGGCCTCAACAAGTCTGAAATATGTTAATATATACATTTTTTTCATTTAATGCTACTTCCATTGCACTTTAAAATTAGTTTTCCAGGAGAAATGTTTTGGCAGCAAACATAGTTTGTATTGTTTGTGTGTTGTTATTGGCGAGATATTGGCACGCTGTAATAAAACCACAAACCAGACCAACATTGAACTGATTTAACAGGTTAGAATTTATCTTTTTATTTTATGTTGAAATGTACTTCGCCTCCCATCAGCACACAAGTATCTCAGCACATATACAACACATGTGCAGCATTTTAAGAACAAAATATTTAATGAATATTTCTCATGTACGTTTCAGGACTTCCCAGTGATCTTCCATGAGGTCACGGGTGAGGACACACATGAAGTCCTTCATTCATCAACACAGCACAGGTGGTGGTGCTGATGGACTTTGTGAAGAAGCTGCTGCAGACTCACAACATGACTCGGCCCAAAGACATCGGCATCATCATCGCCCCCTACAGGAAGCAGGTTTTGCACTTTACACTTTATTGTGTATGGTGTGTAAGACTCCTTGTTTTCATCCTGAGACATTAGTATTCTTCCTGGTTTTCCAGTTTTGCGTCTGTCACATGTCAGAAACGCAGCCACTCGCGGTGAATCCTCCTGAGAATCTCCTGCTGTGTTCTCACATGGGCTCATTTGGATATTATCCGGAGTTATCCAGACTTCTGTGCATGTCTGAAAGGAGCTGGTGCAACAGATGCATCTCACCCCCTCCCATCGGCCATCTTGTCTTAGCTATGCCCCCAAAACACATGTAAGTGCACTGCCTGACAACTGCTAGAAGCCGAAGTCGCCTGCCAACTTCTGACCATCACCTCTGCTTCAGCAGTGTTTGTCTCCCCCTGCTGAAGACTCCGGTCATGTGCATTGAGGGGGTGTTTTTCTTCTTCTTTTATTCATTGATGGGGAATGATCAGGAAATGGAGAGGATTGCAACAAACAAGATAAAAAGTGTTTTAGAAGGTAGAAAACTTTAATTTCGTGTGAAACTGAAGCTGTTGTTTTTTTTTGTTTCTCATATAGGTGCAGGAAATCCGTGAGGCTCTGGAAGAAGTTGGAAGAGACCACACATTTAGGGACATAAACGCACTGAAGGTAACAAAAGAATTCACTCTACAACCGTGTGAAGACACACACACAACTGTGTGTAATGATGACTGTAACGATCTGTGAACAGAAAGAGAGACCAAACTTCCAGCTCTGCTACTTGCAGGGATTGATTTTGTTCTTTGTTCGGCATAATTCTTCACTTAATTCGTGCAACAAAAGATTCTTAATATTTATACAATGATCATATTCTTCTAAACGGGCACAAAGCACCTTTCCATGTTAAAATGTCTTATTTAATCATTTTTACTTTTCCCCGTCATCGCCGCTTTTCTTCACTTTACGACTGTCCAGTTGGATCTATTGGATATATTTTTACTGTTTGATGTTTTCTGAATCAAAAAAGCTAAAAAGCTCACTAAGTGTCCAGACTTCTCTTCTATAACTCACTCAAACCAAAGCAACAAATGGCTTCACTGATTCTAGTGGGTTGGTTTTCCGTTAAACAGTAAAAATGACACTTGGAAATGGATATGAATGCTGTCCATTTCCTTCCAGGAACACAGGAAAACATCACTGTTATATTTTGTGATGTTCTTGAAAAATAAATTTTCAATAATTGGACAGTAACAAAACATCACTTGTACACCCCTTTAACACAGTTTGCTATTGGACATATTGGGCATCAGTATCCGGTTATGAATTTAAAAGCATTTGTAAGTCAATCAGTAAAGGTTACATAGTATTTCAAAAATACTTTATTAACATGTTTGTCTCATCCAGACATTCAACACATCCCACTCGTGTTAGTGAAGTGGCATCTCAATCTACATTCTCTCTTGGACTGTGGCGGTTGACAGTAGACACAGAGGCACTGTCCAGGAATTAGCCTGAGCCTGCAACTATGGATCTGAAAGAACTGGATAAAAGAAAGCTGCATCGGAACTGTAGCTCATGATGGTGGCGAGATCAATACACCCAGTGTGTACAGTGTGTTCAGGGGCTTTTCTGGGCAGGAAGAGATGTGGAATAAGGAGAACAGTAAAAACAACCTGTCATACAGGTTCATTCCAACTGTGTGGTTTAGATAATTCGGTCGCTTACTTTTAAATGTACTTTTGGTCACTGACTAACTTGGTGCTCAGACTTTCGTCTCAATTCAGTTGCAATTTCCTGTTCAAATCAAGGTTTTGTTTGTAAAATATCAAACTTTGATTTAAAATTTCAACTTAAAGCCCAAATATGCACCCTGTGTTTTTAATGGTTTAATGATCTTTAAGGGCAAAACAAGGGGAACATGTTGCTTGCTACAAATGTGTAAATCTTTGTTTGTTCAATCTCATTTTGAGGAATATTTCTGTAGTGTTAAATAAAGGATTGTTCCACAAAATGTTTGTGCACAGAAAAGATTTATAAGCTGTCAATATTCATATTTGTATTGTGTTTACAGTGTACAAGCCCTCCAGAACACACTGATGCATCATGACTGTGTACTTGATCTGAAACCACGAGGCAGAGCTTGTTTGGGTGTCGTGTCTGTCCGGGCAAGCGAGAGCGTGACTGTGAGTATTGTGTCCATGACAATGCACCACTATCTCCAGTGCCAGTTTAAGCTGTCGCCATGGAAGATAGAGACAGACCAAGGTGCCGTCCAACACCTCTCGACACATATATTCACTGCTTCCTCAGTTTATGTACATTTCAGTTGGTGATTAATGCCGTTGGGAACAGGCTCTAAATTTAGTCCTACATGTTCGGAGCTGGGAAATCAGAGATCTGCTGACACAGCACTTGGTGAAATAGGACTTTCGGGGTGTAAAATGAATAGTGGAACCACAAAGATGAAGAATCATGACTGAAGCTGATGTATATGAGGTGACAGAGTGGTTTATGCAGGGTCAAGAGAAGTGGGGGTTCCGCACTATTAAAGCAAAACTAAAACTGTCTGCTACTTGCAGCCGTGAGAGAACGAGTCGCGAACACGTGAGCTGCAGGACGCTTCTCTGTAAACAATCATTACACAGAGGCTGATGTATTTGTAAAGTATATGCACATTTAAATACAAACATACATTCATACATACAGGAGGAGGCAGCTCCCTCTCACAAACAGGCTGGTGGAGGAAACACAACAGAAACTGAGAGCGGGTGAGTAGCGGAGGAAGTTGTTTTAAGAAATGAACAAAAGAAAAAGCTGATTTGCTTTTAAACAGGTGTGTCAGTCTTTCATATTCGCCTGTGACTGTGATGTTAAGTAGAGTCCACGGAAGCCATTGATTTAAGGTTTCATTAACTTTGCTGTGTGTGTCGGGGAGAGCTCCCTCAGGTGCTGATTGGCCAACGAACTCCTCCTCTTCACAGTAGCTGGCAGCCGCCCCTCTTTTTGCGCTTGCGGACCTGCAGCGCGGCTCTGGTGGCCATCTCGAACACCTCCCGCACGCCGTCCTTGGTCTTGGCGGAGCACTCCAGGTAGCCAAAGGCACTGATGCGGTTGGCCATGTCTCTGCCCTCTTCAGATTTGACCGGCTCCTGGAGGTTCAACGTTAAGACGGTGGGTTAAATTCACCTCAGTGTGCAGACATTTAGCAAGGGAGACAAATATAAACAGAAACACACACACACACACACACACACACACACACACACACACACACACACACACACACACACACACACACACACACACACACACACACACACACACACACACACACACACACACACACACACACACACACACACACACACACACCTGTTTCATCTTGGCCAGCTCCCGGCGTGTGTGTTCATCGTTCCTCAGGTCTTTCTTGTTGCCCACAAGGATGATCGGGACGTTGGGACAAAAGTGTTTCACTTCAGGTGTCCATTTCTCAGGAATGTTCTCTATTGAAGAAATGAAAAACAACCCGAGTCACTGCGGAGTCGACTCCTTCCTTACAAGGACACAGTTTGAGGAGAGCTGTATCATTTCCCTTGTGACTGTACAGACATAAACATCGAGAGGTCACCAACCCCTGCGAGGTCTGCGAGCCAAAAACCCAGAGCTGTTTTCTCTGGAAAGAGATGTTATGTCGTGATAACGTAGGAATACGATCTGTGGCCCTGCCCATAACAAAACACTGTGGGAGAAAACCAGAGGCATTTATTCATCGGATTGATTCGGTTTTTCGAGGGCAAACAATACTTTGATCCAAGCCTCCAAAAAATTCCAGTAAAATCTTGAGCTTGCTGAGCAGCTGCGTTATATATTCGTCTCTTGTTTGAAAACAGCTGCATGTTCACTTTAGAGTCTCTATTAAAGATGTATTGATGGATGTACAGTTTGAGAATCAGCTTCAGACGGGTTTGAAAATATTCTTTTTACTTGATTGGAGATAATTTATTCAGGCACCGCAGCAGGGTTAACAGCCATCGATGACGTGTGAAATTACCTTATTTACGGACTTGAATTACTAAACCAGAACATGAAGCACAGACTCAAGTCCCTGTAATGTTTGTGAGGTTGGCGGCAGCTGGGTTGATTACAAAACCAATAATTTAATCACACACATGAAGAAACACCATTTGAATAAGCAGTTTTTTCACAGTTTGGATCAGTGCTTTCATGAAGTCCCTGAAAAACAGGAATCTGTATTGAAACAACAGAAGTTAGAAGAAGGAAAAAACCTGAAGAGAGTGACTTCCTGCACAGATCACTTCTCCTAAATATTATACTGCGAGTTAATATATGAAGCTGCTACTACAGGGCACATTTTTTTGGATGATCTGTATTTATGACATCGGTATTAATCAAGTTTACACACATGACTCATGATCCCAGGTTCTGCTTTGTGATATCAGCAAATGCTTTCACATCTCATGAAGTATTGTTGAGTTTTGCTTGTTAATTCCAGTAAAAATATTATTATCAGTATTACTGTGATGTGTCACTACATGTAACCCTCCTTACCTAAACTGTCGGGGCTGTCTATGGAGAAGCACATGAGGATAACGTCTGTGTCCGGGTAGGAGAGAGGCCTCAGTCGGTCGTAGTCTTCCTGACCTGCTGTATCCCACAACGCTAACTCCACCTGAGAGAGAGGAGGAGAAACAACCAGACACCTGATATAAGAGGTGGCTTGGACAGAGCAGCATCTCTGGAAACAACAGATTTATCAGTTGCAAGGTAAAAATCAGCCAGTATGAGCGTTTAAGAGACATGGGTTTCAATATACTTATGTGTGCCAGTATGAAAACTTCTGTTTTACAGACTAAACGATGCAGAATAAGGCTTTGGCTGTTGGAAATGGTGTCATGAAATTTTTCTAGTTTGTAATTACTAATTATTTTTTTTAAGATATTAATCAACAAGTTAACATTGCAATAAATATGTCCCTTCATGTTCATATTTAACATAGAAAGCTTTTGTGTGGTTGTCTTGTTTTCTTTTCATTCATAGTTATTTATAACAAAGTGTCAGACTGTGAAATATCAAGCTGCAACATTTCGTTGTCGTTATCAAAGCCTGATGACAAAGAAATGAAATTGATCCATAACAGAATTATTCTTACTCTCTAATATCAGTGTCAGCCCCGAAAAATCCATATTAGTCAAGCTCTAATAATTTCAGTCCCATTATCAATACAAGGTGATGTGCCGACACTTTGACAGCAACAAAAACAGAATATGGTAAATATAGAATACACCTTTACATCTGTGTATATATATTTATATTTTTTTGTCTCTCTCGGTGTGAAGCACATTGAGTTTCTTCAAATGAAATGTGCTATATAAATATAATTGACATTGCCAAGAGGCAGATAAACTGGAAAGACAAAAGAAAGAGGATTTAAAACTTTTGTTTTCCCCATCAAGCTTTAAACGCAACTCCCTGGAGGTAAACATGGCTCCCACAGCTTCTGTTGGGCTGTTAATCAAACTGTTAGCAGTCCCACAGAGCATGACCTGCTCCACATTAAACAATGCCCAACAGAAGAAAAAACATTTGCTGCAGCTCAGCAAGTTGCTGCAATGAAACCACAAAGCACCATGTAGGGACATCTGATGCACAGTGGCCTAGAAATGCCATTTTAATGCATGTATCAGGTTTTGTACATGTACATATCTCGACAAATTGACTGCGGTGTCTCGGCTTTAACTGTAATCTTGACCCGTCTTATCCTCCTGCGTTCTGCTGATTTAATTCTCCAGTACCCTCCCTGCATTACCATCACAGCTGGAAAACTGCGCCTGCTGCTGCTGAGAAATGGGAAAATAAACCGTCTTAATCGTCCCCCAGAGAGCAGCTCCAGTATGTTAGCAGTTCATCTGGGCTTTTCTGACGTCTCACTATTCTAATGTCTGGCCAAGTTCTGCATGTTGGCTGACGAGCTACTTACATTGGCGAGACTGGCACCTTCTGACTTACAGCCTAACACAGGGAGGACATTTTCCACTGTATATGAGGCAGTGAGCCGAACCACATCTTCTGTGTGGGAAGGTGAGCAACACCATGACTTCATTTGTGCTGCTTTTCAGTTCTTTAACCACTAGGTGTCTCTCAGGAGTCAGCAGCATTTGTACTTTTATCACTAAGCTTCCTGTGTGAACTTCTCAGTCCTCTGTCCTCATGTCTCTGTAACTAAGGGCTGGGCAAAAAAAAGAATAGTATTTAGATCAATATAAATATAAATAATGTTCAATATATATCAATATAATGTTTTGAATTGTTTGAACACGAGTAGATAAAAAAAATTGATCCACCTCAGATTGTTTGTCATTATCTGCCTATAAACATAAGAAATACTAATGTGACATTTATTGTGATAAGTATCAATATCAAGTGATATGAACGGTTTTATCTTGATATCATTTTTGGTCATATTGCACAGCCCTTACTATAACTCCAACTGAATATGATCTAAGACAGATGACGTAAAGGTCAGCTGTGAGTTGACCAGTGACACTGTTGAAAACTGGTTACCACAGCTGAGAGGTTTGGAATCCAGTCAAATTAAACAGCCCAGCAGCCCAGCTGGCTGATACCAGATTATGCAGCTCAGGAAACAGGAACAGGAAATGGGACATTAGTCATGATGTATGAGGAGGGGGGTTCCCCACACAGCACAGGATCCGTTTCCTGTTGTTGGCTGGAGCTCTGCTGCTTTATTAACAATGAGCTGGCCCAAGGATTTATTAACAATGAACACTTGTCCACGTCAGTCTTGACGGCACGTGGTTCTCAAACAACAGAGCCAACAGGGTCACATTTTAATACTTCAGCAGCCGTTTTGGTGCGTCACATAAATCTGTTCCTCTGTTCTGAGGAGTAACTCTTCATATCAGTAGAGGAAGAGGAGCACAGATCCTTAAGTACAAATACAATGATGTAAAAATACTCTGTTACAAGGAATTAAATATCTCCTGAGACTGTTATTTTATTATATGACAATATTCTTTTCATCTTTATCTTCTTTTAACTTCTTCCAAAGGCTCAAAAAATAAACATGTTGGGCCGCGAGAGGATTAATGGGCGAGAAAACAAGGAGAAAAAAGATACACCCAATTATGTCATTTTCAAATCAAACTTTTCTCTAATGTTTGCTTTTTGTGAATTACTGGATGATTTGAACTGTTTGGGCCTCAAATAGTTAAATTAAATAATCTTGAGAAATTTAGTGGGTGGATCTGTTAAAATCTCAAGACATCTGAAATGTGAGAGGCACCAATCAGACACAGCTTTTTTTATTAGATCGAGCAGAGAAAAATGTATGAGAGACAGAAGAGCATCAGTTCAAATAAATACACTCAAGGACAGTGCAAGTTTCTGTGCTTCAGTAAACATATTCAGTTAACTACCACCATTACAGATTCTTCAGATCTCACCAAAACAAATAAGTATAAATGAAATATCAAGTACCTGCTTGCCATCCACTTCAATGTCAGCGATGTAGTTCTCAAACACAGTGGGGACGTACACCTCTGGGAACTGGTCCTTGCTGAAGACGATGAGCAGACAGGTTTTCCCGCAGGCACCATCCCCAACTATCACCAACTTCTTCCTGATGGCTGCCATCTACAAACAGAGAACACGTTGATTAGTTTATATGTTTGGGTGCATGAGGATGAACAAATCGTCTTTTCAAACAGAGGAGTGAGGTAAGGGGGAAAAAAAAAAGAGATGGTCACAGTCTGTTTTTGAGCCGCACCCTCTTCCCTTTCCTGGGCTACATCCTGAGTGAGAGGTGAAAAACAGTCGAGCTGGTCTGGAAACACAGTGGGAGGGAAGGGAACAGGAGGAGAGCTCAGTGCTCAACACGCTGCTGCACATGCGTGGCCTCGGTCACACAATCACATCAAAAACAATCCTTAACGTGTCGCTTCTTCACCCATGTGGCCATGTGATTTACTGCTCTGACTGGGTTTGTCTGACACCTCTGTAATACACACATTTGTCTCCCTTTCTCTTTGCTTGTATTCCTGTAATATAAATAAATATATATACGAGTGAAAGGCAGCTTGCCAGAGAAGTGTGGCCCTGCACACGGATCGATAGCGATCTCCCACAAGCAGACAATAATGGAGAGAAGGCAGTAGGTGATGAGACAATGTCCTGGCCGCCTGCCATCAGCCTCCACAGATCTCAGACTACCTGGACCAACACAGGCCTTTTATCCCCAAAGATCTAAACATCTTCAATCACATCCACATATGCAGAAATTTATAATTATTATTTAAAGTGGCTTAAATCTATATCTTTGTATTAAGACTGGCTATTTATGACCATTTCTACCTATAAAGGAATCATCAAAGAAAACAATGACCACATGACTCTGCAGCTCCTCACAGCCTCATAGCATCTCTCCGCTCTCTGCTTTGCTTTCTGGGCCCATGATTGAACTGTTGGTTTTGGTTCCCACTCGCTGCCTACATGACATCATTTTCAGAAGGGTAGGTGCTTTCAGGAAAACGCTCTGAAACCCCAACTGAACAGTACAGCTCAGCAACATCAGAATCTACTGTATCTGGTGAACATAGTGGATCATGTTGCCGAGTCTGATTCTCCTCAGCAGGCGGTGGAGACAAAAACAAGTAAAAACAGGGGGAATATTAGATGTGTAATCACCAACAGGACAGGAGCTAATCAAAATGAAGGGTAATGTTCTGTGTTGGTTGGATGTGTATAATTAGGCAGTAAGAAAATAAGCTTACCCCATTTTAACTTTTTTTTAAAGTCAGTGTTTTCACAGCTTTTTTTTTCTCCTGCCCAAAAGTGGCCAATAAGCCAGTTAATATGGTTTTGAAGAGACATTAAGGGAAATTGCTTTTCCTGTTGAGTAATGATCAAAAAGGGGCCTAAATAAAAATCAACAAATGTGAGAAAGTATGATTGTATACTTAGAGTAATAAGTAAAGGTCAACAAGTCTATAAGTGACTGATATCCCCAACAGTCATTTTTGAGTATTTGTGTGTGTAAACATTTGTTTCGTCCAATAAAATCATCACAGAAACTGAATAAATTCATTCAGGCTCCTGGTGATTTGTCTACTGTGACCAAACTTGCTGTATTTAGGGAGAGTCTGAAGGATGAATTACACAGTACTTTGTCCAGCTTTGTTAAAAGAGACAACAGTGATAACTCCTAAGACCCAGGTGTCCCTGTGCGTTAAAGAATGAAATGTGGATCTATGAGCCTTCATTTGATTCTCTCAGCTTGTGCGGCTGCCGGTGATTTACCTTCACTCACCGCAACAGCTACCGTTTTCAACACAACCATGAAAAGACGACTGTTCAGTTTGCTTTTTCTCCCACACATTAAATCAGGCCAGTGTGTTGTGAGTTTGTCTCTGAGAGCCACCTGTTCTCTGTGATAGCAGGCTGCTGTTACTCCATACATCATACTGTCAGTGCCAGAGGGAACACACACACACACACACACACACACACACACACACACACACACACACACACACACACACACACACACACACACACACACACACACACACACACACACACACACACACACACACACACACACACAGCCCCAAAAAGCTCCAGAAAATGGGAGTAGTCCTGCAGAGTTTGTACCATGATGAAATAATGCAGGTTATTGCTCTCACAGCTTGATGCCCGCTGTGACAGTGGCAGCACATGGTGCATAGTGGGAATAATGGCCCTTTTCCTTTGCATTAATGTGCCTGTGTGTGTGTGTGTCAGTACAAGGACAAGACCAAGGACTCTTCACAAATAAGGCAGCTTGTGATGTTCTGTTGCATTAAATGTGGCATGACACTCTTCACTTCAACACTGATGCAATAGTCAGATAAAATAAGGTTTTATAATATTCATTCAAACTAAAACATCATCATTTCTAGTACATTTATAATGTAATAACAAATCTAACCTGCCTCATTTATACATTCATTTTCAAAGTATGGCTTTTAGGTCTGAGACTTTTCATGACCAAACCATGTCCATGTAAAAGAAGCAGCCACAGCCCTTCATTTATGAGACAAGATACGTTTTTCTATCGTCACACAATAAACATCTTCACATTACACAGCTCGGATCATTAGTCAATAGCCTTATTATGACCGGGTTTTGTGGGAATATAGCCATTTGCTACAAGTTGCTGTTGAGCCTCACTCACAGGCAGAGTGAAGAGGTGTCCATTAGACAGAGGAACAAGGCCCAACAATCATTCAAATATGGAGATAACACATGTTCAAACAGTATCTACAGGAAAACATGTATAGAGTTGAACTCATGAAAGGTGACAAGAGTTTAAAACCTATTTTGACACAACAGGGTCGCATGTGAAGTAGATGTGAATATCAGATAATTGATTTTGGTTTTAAACAATTCACAGTACATCCAAAGAAGCATGTTTGTCTCCATGGTGTCTCCAGACTCACCATTTAGGTGTAAGTAAAAAGTACCAGGCAGTGTATATGTGAGACATTTGCTACTTGGCAAGCAGCTGAGGGAGAAGAAAAAGTACATAACAGGAAAGACAACTGGAATTCACCCATGTTGTTATTCTTCCTCTGGGTTTCTACCTTCAGGTCAGTTCAAATACATTTCATCAACCCAAGGAGGAACACAACAAGCCCCTGCTCTTCTTTTTCCTCAAGTCAGACAACTAACAAACACATCAGCTGAGGGACAGATACAGTGTGTGTGAGGATTCATGAGAGCAGACAAAGGTTATACTGAGGCTAAACTATCTTATGTGAATATTTTAAGTCAATACAACCTCTGACTCTTGGCCTTCAAGTAACTTTGACTAAGTTAATGTTAAAATGTTATATTAAAAATACTACAATAATCTCATTAAAAAGCTAATTAAACATGTACTGGAGACTCACACTGGTGAAGCGTATACGACTAAAGCTGTTTTCAGACATGACCTGCTGTCTGTTTTTCACACATGCACAACAAAGCGGGAGGTTCTCAGCACAGACGCGTTCACAACAGCAACAATCCACTGCATTATTCAGGCGAGATGTGGAGCAGCCGAGTGCAGCAGGCAGAGGCAGGAAGTGACGTATTAATTGCATGGCAGCATTCACGCAATTTTCTTGACAACACACAGATGCCGTTGTTGCCTCTTATCACCACAAACTCTTTAGAAATCTTCTTTAGAGTCTTCTACGTGTATGACAAAGCTTTTTCACTGGGAGATATTTGTTTTCTTTTAGTTTGTCTTTACATTCTTGCGTCATCACTTGCTCACAGTGACTCCAGCGGGGGATCCCCTGCTGTGTTCACACATCGGATTCCCCTGAATGTCTACGGACTTTATACCAGGAGGCCAGGCGGAGAAAGTCCGGAGATAATCCTGAGCCTCTAACTTGGACGTTTGTGTGCTCACATGCACCTCCTCCGGAGAAAATACAGAGGATCTGCGGAGTTCAGTGTATGTCTGAGAGCAGCTAATGGCTGAGTCCTTGTTGCAGTTGCAAAAAATAATGTTGAAATTGTGAGATATCATAGACAAACAAATGAAATAATTATGATCTTCCAGTGCCTGCATTCATTGCTCTGCTATTTGCTGTGGTATTGTGACACTCTTCTTTGTGTTGCAAATCAATAATTAAGTGTGCCCTGGATTTTATGTTGTGGTAAGTAGGCTTCTGTTGTCGTTTGGGAGAAATAATTTGAAGAGCAAAAAAACCCTGTTAAAATACACTCATAAATAAGTAAAATGAAGATTACCAACTGTGAGTAGAGTTAAAATTGTACCACTCAGAATATTAAGAATGAATGTCTCCACAATGTCCCATGCGCACACACACACTTTGACCTCAAAGCGAAAGGTCGTATAAGTGTGCAGCACATTGCACGTGTCTCAGTACGAACGATCCTTCTTGCGTAATGTTTGTCCGTGTGTGGCAAAGTACAAAGTTCTCATTCCTGGCACAAGCAGGCCAGATGCTCACTTCTCCCTGACAGGGTTTGAGTCACACCATCAGTAGTAACACATTAGCCAGTGTGGTTCGTTAGACGAGGTGGGGGGCAACAATAGCACAGAACAACTCTGACCTCCAGGTGATAAGATAAAGACTGAGACTTCTTTCCCTTCCTATTGTATCAAGTAGATTCTAATCACATGGATCAGCAAACTCAAGGTATCTACACCAACCCTGCACATAGGGATCTATATATTTTACAAATATGTACAAACCCTAAAACTATTAATTAACGTCATGCAGGCCTGCACCAGTCCCATTAAAACAAAATCATATAGTACATCTGTGTTTTTACCTCAGTACCACGACCAGAATGATCTAATTTGACAGAAGGAGCTCTAAGTGATGTTATTACTTTGATATCAGACCAATCAAAAGTCTGAATGCAATCGAGTTCAAATGATAAAAAACAACAGATAACCAAACAGTAAATCTACAAGATTCACTAATTAAAATGTGATTATATAAATAAGCACTTTGACATTCCCAAATAAAAAAAAAATCACAAACTGACCTAACTGTCACATTTCATTAAAAACATAACACTCATCACTTGTCTTAAACGTAAGTCAACACCAACGAGAGTGATGTTGAGATAGTTCAACTTCAGTTCCCTCATTATTCTGAATGAAACCAGTCTGGCAATGAGGAACAGGAGCCAACACAGGGGTCACACAGGGGTCGTCCATCAGAAAATCTTAAAGTGAGTCTCAGTTTTGTAGCTTTGTAGTTTCAGAATGTTTAGTGCAAATTAATATGCCCTTTAAAGTGGAATCCCACAATGCATCATGAAAAGCAGTGTACAGCCGATGCTCACTATACCATCATGCAATAAACTCGACACAAGTCGGCAGACAGACTAGAGGGGAGAGCGCCAGAGGAGCAGGAAAAGTGTAAATTTTCAATTTTCATTTCAAATTTAATTTTTATTAAAAAGTTAAAAGGCATTTTGATACCAATGGTACAACTGAAGAGCTATATTACAGCTAAGAGAAAAGAAAAATGATCTAAACTAGAATAAGATGGAGTGGGAGAATAAAGTTACCAGCAAACAGAAAAGCCTTGATTTTTAAGAATTGTACATTGTAGCGGACAAAGTATCTTATATGTAATTATTTGTGAAAATGTGCTCAGTATAATATGTATTTATCAACAAAAATACATATTATTGACATTGGTGTAGGTACATTTATGTGACAGCAATGATGTAATCAACAGCAGACATGATGACTCATATAGTGTCGAAACATATTTTTTCATTTTGCAGATGAGCTCACTACATAGTCCTCTACGTAAAAACCCCTGAGACAGTGAGTGGGGAGGAGAGAATGACACACACACATCTTTCAACACCACCGACCGTACATCTGAACACATGACGATAAATTCATTTCACCTAGACAAACCACCCAAGCATCTCAGCTGGGACACCCCCTGTTAAACATAAACTAACCACTCATTAACTGGTGACGTGTGATCACAAATATTAACCGAGTGTCAGCAGAGTATTCGTATTGACACACTTATTGTTCGAAGCAGCAAAATGCATTCCACATGGTGATTAACAACGGGTCACTGAATGCTCACACACAACCCTGTCTGACATAAGCAGTGAGGAATGTCTCACCCACTTTCAAACCCCCTCACCCCTTTCCTCTAAACACACAACATCCCTCCCCCCACCGTCCAAATCCTGGCCAACCCTTCCTGCCACAAAAATATTCAAAACAGCACAGCTCAAACAAGAGAAAATGACTTGTAAAGAGTTTCTGAGATTTGCTGAATTTTACTTTTCTGTATTGAACTGAAAAGGTTTTAGACAAAACATAAAGGTTTGTCAGTCAAAACATGACGACTTGTGCCTTTGGAACGTTCTTTGATTTATCTAGAAAAAAGGCAGATTGACAATTAATGAGAGTAATTGTTAGTTGAAGCACTACAAAACATTCTGATTTAGCCTTCTGCTCCTGAATCCCTGCCACACACTTTTCTTCCTTGTGCCTACGTTACCCACAACACAACTCTCCTTCTAACAGTTCAGTCAGACTGTCAGGTGCAGTGTTTTTATGCTCATAGCAGATAATGCAGTCTTGAATAGCTGCTCTCAAGCAGAGATAAGGAGAAGGCTACAGTGTTTTCTCTCATTTTCAAATGTGTAGTCTTCCTCTCTGACTGACGCTGCCTCAGCATAGGGCTTGAGGAAATTTATTTAACACAGATCCCACTGGAGACACAGAAGATCTTAGAAAACGTTCTCCACACATGCTGCAGTAAAACCTGGGAAGAGACGCTGGCGTGTAAAAGTCAGTAAAGTTCCTCTTTTAAAGAAACCATTTAAGGAGGCGCAGGCTGTACTTAACTTGTAACACACACTGCTTTATTAAATTTTAATGTACGCCTACTTAAGGCTAAGTGTGCACTATGGATCTATACAGTATAGAGAGTTTAAAGAATAAATGTATAATCAACCAGGGCTGCCCACAACCAGAGATGAGATTGAGCCATTATTCAACTGGTTTGAAAATAGATATCTCTTTGGAGGGGCATCAGAAAATGATTTGAGTTACAGTGCTGAGAAAGAATGTTATGTCGACACAGTGATACATTACAGAAATGAACAGAACTAGCAGGCACATGTACATAACAAGCTGCAATGATTCATAATGTGTCAATACAACCAGCAAAGAGACTCTTCAAAGACATCAACGTGTATAAGGCAAATAGAGCATATATAGCCAGAGGTCACTTAAAGGTGGACCGATCTCCGGATCCGGACACAGACGCCATCCGATCCTGACCTATAGCTGATAATTGAGAATTGTCCGATTTTGACAGAGCGTTTCTATTTTAACCAGTGCAGATTTTCTAGCCTTTAGGGCACTGGTTTAGTGGCCCAGGAAACTCGGACCAATCACAGACCAATAGAATGGGTTGTAAATCATCTAATGTGACTCCATTCAGCCAATCGAATCTGTGAATTAGCATTCCGACTTGAGTCAGTGGGCAGCGTCCGACAGATGAGAGGAGGGAAAAGAGACAATGGGAGATGTGTGAAAGAAAAGTAAGAAAAGGAGCTTCACGTGGCGTTCTCCAAAATACATGGTTCACATAATACGCCATGTTTAAGGTCGAGGAATGACAGGAATATAATCCATTACAGTCTTGGATTTCTTCTTCTTTTTGTGTGTACAAATACTTATACAAATAGCAATACCAGGTCTGAATGGGGCCTTTGATTCTGCTAATCGTGTTTTGCTGACAATAAGGGTTTAACTCTACAATAAACTTACTGTATCAAACACCGGAAACGGAGAAACAGCTTCTTCTCCTTACAAACAAAACCTTTTTGGAGTGAACGGAGAAATTCTGCAGAGAAGTTGAAGCCAAGATCAAACTTGCAAAGGTTGAAACAAACTTGAGAGCAGAAGTGGCTGCTCAGGATCCAGGCCAGGGAGGCAGCTAAAGTCAGAGAACCTAGCTGGAGCCCAAAATAGGACAGAGCCATTGAGACTCCCCCAGCCCAATTTATCACAGTGCTCACAGCTCGGCTCAGAGCGAGGGAGAGAGGACGAAAGAGAGAAATATCACACAGAATTATCCCTTCATCCGCCTCCGAGCCTCCGTCTGCAGTGCGAATAGAGAGGTCTGACAGACGGAGGGAAGGAGAGAAAAGAAAGAGAGGTGTGGTGGTCACAACTAGAGCACAAGCAACAATATGGAGAAACTTTTAAAAACTCAACTGTCCTCTTTGATAAATATTCAATGAGTATGAAATAAATGAATGGACCAATTAGTCATGGGGTGACTTGGGAACTGAGCTAATCAGGATATGGTTAGAAATGATGAATATATATTACAGCTTTAGCCCAGTCTGCTGTTACAAAATTATAAAGTTTGCATATGCACACACACACCCTCAGCTGAAGGTGGTGAAGCAGCTGATGTGATCGTACCGTTTGTTACTCTCTCTCTCTAACCCATCCTCCTTCAGTCTGTTCTTCTCACACCATCCTCCTCTCATCCCTTCGCTCCCTCCCTCCCTCCCTCTCTCTTTCTCTCTCTCTCTCCCTGTGTTGCAGTGTGATGTCACCATCAGGGAGCTAATGCTGCGTATCCTTAGGGTGCTGCTGCATTCCTCTTCGCCAACTCACATGCACAGCACAAATGAAATCCAAGGCTGACACACGAGATGGATGGAGTTACGGACCTGAACACCAACACTATTCCTCTCGTCCTCCAGTCCATCTGTGCCTCACAGCTACAAGATGTCAAGCGTTCTGATGCTTGGGGATGAGGATCGACAGCATTTTAATCGAAATCCTGTTTAGTATTGAATCTAAATCTTTTCAAAATCGCTTTTTTCATTTAATTCTTAATTATTTTAACCTTAACTTCAGAGATAAAAATAAGACGCAATCAACTAGTGTGATGATAACTTTTTTGATAATTATTGAATCATGATCTCCAATTCCGGCCTCTCAAATGACAGTATTTCCTGTTATTCTTTAATATATATCTGGGACTTAGTCATTATTAATTAATCTGCCAAATGCTAATAAATCAAATCGATTTGCCAATAAAAACAACATCAATTAGCTAAAAACAGACGATGGTGACTTCTTAAAAATGTAATGTTTTGTCTCGGGAGGTAAAGTGGGTCGTCCACTACCCACAACGCCAATGGTTTGATCCCTAGCTCCTCTAGTCTGATTGCTGAAGTGTCCTTGAGCAAGATACTGAACCACACATGGCCCCTGATGGCTGTACAGGCAGTGAAAGTAGGGCGTGTCATGGAAAAAAATGTGTGATAGGAATAGAAAACCTCTTTATAGCTACAGTCTATTTATCATTGTCTGTCAAACAGTCATAGAATCCAAAGATATTCAGTTTACCGTCATGTGTGTTAAAGAAAAGAATCAGATCCTTGTCCTTTAAGGGACTTCCTGTAACAGCAAGCACTGACATTCACACAGAAAATTCTCCCACAGATTTGTTTTATTCCTCTGAGGATGTTCTAGTTCACGTGCTGCCTGTGAATGATACACCCCACAGCCTGTTCTCCACGCAGACATGTTTGTCAGCCTCCCTCAGATGACTAGAAAACAGTAACGAGGCTAAACTCAGCATTTTCCTTTGCTCCGTGTTAAAGAAAGTGCAGTCATTAGTTTTCAGTGCGACGCAGGCCCTCCTTGGAAATAACCGCTGATGGAAAGACTAAACTGAGACAGGATACCGTTGAGCATTGTGTTTGAACACCTCTAGCTTAACAATGCACGAACCAGCAGCTGCGAACATGACTCAGAGCAGAGGATGGAAAAACCTCCCAAACAATGCCTCTTCTGTCCATGCATGTTGGTTTGTACACGAGGACTTCCTTAGGCAAGAACCGGCAAAAAGTAAAACACTCGTAGTAGGCGAGTGGTGGGGAGCATGTCAAGAGGGACGACATGAGGCACAACATCAGGGTGAAGTGGCCTCTGGCGATCCTGGCATATACGGAGCTTCTGATCTGTAATAGCTTTCCATGAAGGCTTTTGTGCTGAGCTATTCAGCTGCCCTCCGAGGTGACCTCAATACAGCCAGAAGAAAGTAAAAGAGCTAATACGCAAGAGATGGAAGATACGCTGCCATAACATCAATACTGACACATCCTGCTTTTCATATTTCCATTTAAGGTTTTACCGACAACTCGAATGACTAGATCATGGAAGCAATGAGATCCCTTAGACTTTAAACTGCTTATACTCTTTAGCCACCTTGCTTCCACTTTGTGTTACAATCCCTCAACTGGAGCTCAGCAGACACTGTCCAATCATAATGAGAGAATTCCATCATAAATAAAAAGACCAACACTAAGACTCAGGTATCAGCTGAATTCAAAAATGTATTTTTACAAAGAGCAAGAACTGTTTTTTGTCTCCATTCTTTGTGCAGCAGTGGATCACTTTTACAATGTACAGATCCAAGTGCGTAGTCTGTTGAAATGTGAACCTGTCCTTTAAATGCCACGTTCAGTGTGTCACCAGGAAATTGTTTAACAGGTCCTCACCCCTCTCCTGCCACATGTCATCAGTTTAGTAGATGACGGCCTCAACGAGAGACTACTCTAAGTATAGCAGCCTTCTCTGTGTAAAATAGAAGCTTTGACACATCTTATACATGTGTAGTCGTTTGGTATCTTCCTCTCACTAAACCATGATGTAAGTAAAGCTATTGATTCAACAACAACTATCTTTTGATGAGAGATATTCTACTCTGCCAATTATATTTTAGGAGGGATTCCTCTGTGTGGGCTATTTTTCATTTGTTCTCTTTTCCAAATATCAATATTTCCAACCCACGCTGTGCAGTTTATCTTTATATAAAGTCCAGTAGTCCAACATGTAAATGTGCCAGATCTGTAGTCCCTGACAGGTTGATGGTAGAAAAAACTAAACTAATAGTCACTTGTATAAAAACAGAGATACACAGATACTTTCATTCTGACAGTTTGGGAATTTACACAGCATTACTTTCCACTGCACTGCCGCCGATTCATACGTGTGGCACACCAGGTATCACTTTCACTTCTGTCCACTACCGGCAAACAGCTGAGACTTGTAGTTTCTCCTGGTTGTGCCACTGAGCAATGCTGTCAAAATGCATCCACCCATTTTCTATAATGTGTCACGATGGGCTGGACCGATATGAGGCGAGAGGCAGGGTTCACCCTGGACAGGTCACCAGTTCGTCACAGGGCCAAAGTATAAAGAGAACCGACCAATCACTCTCACATTTCATTAAAATCTCTGGTTAATTTAGCTCCAATCTGCTTGTCTGTGAACTGTGGGAGAAAGTCGGAGTACCCGTAAAAAACCCACGCAAACACGGAGGGAGCCAAACCGTGATTCGAACCAGGGAACCCTCTTGCTGCCTCACTGTGCTGCTTGTTATCAAGATAAGAAGTTGATATCCATAATCATCAGAATAAACGTCACATAACTATTTATTTCAAGATTAAAGCGACTATAGACTTGTGCTCCTGAGCGAAGGTTTTTGATTTTAAGATTGAACTTCAACAGCAAAACATTTTACAAATCTGAGGTAGAAGTTTAAAATCAATCATGTGTTTACCGCCTCACTGTGTTTACACAATGCAATATTTCGATATACTGTATGCAGAAGTTTTGTCAGGTTGCTACTGTTATTGTGTCTTCACTCAACACATATTAAGACAACTTTTCCTGCAAGAATGCACACACACACACAGAAAAATCAAGAGGATGTAGGACAATCTTTTATGCGTTATTCTCCGTGTTGTGTGTGTGTGTGTGTGTGTCTGCCCTGCGACGTCGTGTGGGCACAGAAACACAGATCGGGAGTCGATGCAGGACAAAGTTGCGCAGGTTTCACTTTGGTTCGCGTCGCATTCTTCGCTGAGAGAGAAACAAGGGTCGGAGCTCGAGCGGCCGGGGCCCAGCACAACAAGGGTGTGGTGGCTCACTCAGAGGAATTTCCTCCGGTCACGCAAACAATGTTTTAAAGGCTGATTCAAACCAGAACATGGAGGACACACACACTTCCTGACAGCAGCGACTACAAGAAAAGGAACTACTTCTACTTCCACTACTAGGCACAGAAGTTGTTTTGATTTTTTTTTTAGGGGGCTTTCTAATCCTTTATGTCCAGATGGAAAACATCGAGTACTGACTCCTGTTCACTGGACAAACAGGTTTCCAGAGAAAAGGAGAAACTATTTTCTACGGCCTGAGCACAACTGAAGTCCTAATTAAATGACCTAATCTAGTTGATAGGGAGAGACAGGGTGTGTGTGTGTCTACGTGTGTGTGTCAGGGTAAGAGTTGTAAAGAGCAATCCGGGGTGTGAGGCTCTTTTTTCCTTCAGGTTTCTCACCAACAAACCTCGGTAAAAAAAAAAACTTCTAACTTCTCGAACAAGTAACAGGTTTGAACTCGCCACACCGCCGCTGGTCTCTGGGCTCGTTGACGTGTCCGCTGTAAATACTTAAATACTTAATACTTTAAAACCTGAAACTCGCGTCACGGGCTCGGGTCGGACTGGAGTTGGACGGAAGTGTAAAAAAGGAGGAAACTGATCTCTTACCGTTTTTACGGGACCGAGCGTTCAGATGCGGAGCGGCTCCGTGTTTCCTGCTCCCGTGAAGCGGCTGAGATTCAGAGTGAGAAGCAACCGACGCTCACAGCTCCGGGACCCTCCCAGACTGCTGCGTTCACGGGGCCTCGGGAACTCTAACATTCCCCCCCGATGCCCCTGAGTCCCTGCCTCTGATTGACGGGCGAGACAAAACATTTTCATATCAGTTGACGCCGATGATCATAATAAATGTCACATTATTATTTATTTTAAGCTGAAAGACTGATTTTGGCTACAGAGAGAAGGTTGTGGGTTTTTTAACCTGAAGTTAAACACTTGTTCAACATCAGAAGGTTTCATAAATCTGAGGTAGAACATTTTGTTATATTTCTGTTGATGAAATGATACTGCGATCGTTATCATTGGCTCCATCAAGGAGGTTATGTTTTTGTCTGTGTCTGTTATTCAACAGGATTCTGCAATCAACTGTACGGTTTACCAAGAAACTGAAAGCATGCTGGATGGTTCAGGAAAGAACACATAACATTTGGGTGCAGGGATTTATTTTTTGTTTCACTTTCTTTTACATTGCAAGACAGGACGTTTTGCAATATTTTTGATTTCTCAGGGAATAATTGATGGATCTTGAAGAAAAGAATCTGATTTGACTCGAACCAAAGCAAAAAAATAAAAAAATATACTATTTCCACTTGACATCAGCCATTAATGGTTTTCTTTACATTCAGGTGGTTGATGTATAAGAAAGCAGGTCATTTATCTTTTTAGTTTGAGTCAGCACCATTGGACCTGTAGCAAACACTGTCACTACGGCTAATTACAGTAACTGAGAAGCTCATCCATTCACTATAGGGTGTTTAAGGGTACATATATTGTGTTAATTTACATTATTATATTATAAGGAATTATTGTTATAGATTAGGAAGAAATGGTAAATAAGATAAATGACAAAAGATTGTAAGTCACTTTTCCATCGTACTTACATACTTTAACCAATATAGTCACAAAAGAGGTGTTTAATGGTACATTTATATTTAGAATGAAAGCAAATTGAACTTAAAGAACACAGCAGAAACTCTGTATTCCAAAAGCAAAGCCTCAGATGCCTACCACACACTTCACTTGGAGCACTCAAGTTATGGTTAGAGAATTTACGACTGCACGTGAACGCAGCACAGTGTCTTGGCAGTTTGAGAATCTAGCGCCTGCACGCTATTGGCTGAAAGGATTCAACCGTTAAAACGTCCCCGCCCCCTTACGGATGGTGAATTATGACGTAATTTATATTTAAAGAGGATGGCCTTTAGTTTTAATGTTTTTTTGAATTATTTTTCTTTGCAAACTATCTTTCAATGTTTTTCAGGGTTTTGTTAATGCTTAAGTTTGAACTTACAATTATAATCATCAATATTCTGTTATCTACGTTGTTGTTGAGCAAAGAAAATGACTTTGACCCGAGTGCCTCTCTCCCACAGTGCAACAGGAAATCACACAACAGGGATTTGAGCTCTCTAACATGCCATCTCCTCAGCGAGGTTGTAAGTTCATTCCCCCTAAAGTGCTGCACAAGAACCCGCTGCAGCTTCTGTGAAGGACCCACAGTGGTCTATTGTAAGAACTCACGATCATCACAACACAGTTTGTATTATGTCAAATCAGAAAGTTGCACCCAAAGAAAAACTCCTGGAAGGCAAATCTACTGCGGTCAAGCCATCCTGTACTCTAACAAGTACTAAGTCCAACAATATTAGTCTCATGAAGAACCTCAGGCAAAAAAGATTTTCATCCCTCATCAAAGACAGCAGAAGAGGCTCATTCTTGTTCTGTGGAGGGGATTTATTCAAAATGAATTATGTTTATATACTGTTACATATATGTATCACCAGGGGCATGTACGGTTTTCTATATGTTGAACAAACTGAGCTCTTTAAATAAAGTTTGGAGGGAAAAACAGCTCCTCTCAACCTCAGGGCAGCGATACCGTAAACGTGTAATCAAGTGCGCACTCGAGAAACGACAGGCGACTGGTTTGACCGCAGTGCAAATCTCTGGTGCGTTGGTTTTCTTTCTCATGGGGTTAAAAATATGTCATAACAAAGACGTCCTTGTTGAAAGAATGAACCCACAAGTTTCCACAACAAAATGAATGTGTTTGGCTTCTCTGCGTCCCCGACAGTAATTTGGACAGTCAGTGTAGTTTCAGATTAAACAGTGTGCAGAGACACCACCCAAAAAAAAGTGATGCTATTACTGCAGACAGTCTGGGAGGCTGATGCATGTTTACTGGAGAAAAAGCAGACACAACATAATCCTGCATATGACTTTAAAACATCCCTGCACCCTCTATCACTGTCCCTGTATAAGCCAGCAGTTTGACACTATGTGCATCTGCATATTCTGGAAACTTAAATGGCTCATTCCCAGTGGTGTATTTCCAACATTTAGCACCACTACAGCCTTACTGAGTTTAACTACACCAGTCAAATAATCAAAGTATCCTCAGCACAGTCCCGAAACGGAAAAGAAATCCAATTACAAATGCACACAATTTAGCAGCAACACACTGTTACTAAATTAGTTTTTGATTAAAGACCATAATCTGTAATGGACGACTACCAATAATCTGTCAAGAGACCGTTATCATGAATCACTCAATAGAACAATGAGCCCTGAAATGAGCTTCATCTGCTCGGCTCAGTACAGAGAGATGGTACAAGTGGCCTCCAGGGGACAACTCGTCAACACCCACGCTGCTAAAAGTGAGCCAGACTTTGTCACAGTAACTTAGAAAGTACAAAGCAAGTGGGTTGATGGAATAAAGTATGAGTGTCAGGCGGGAGTTGTCATCAGGAAGACAGGTAGAAGGAGGGAAAGAAGAGCTGTGGCATCATTTAGAGAGGGACACTGGAAGCGAAACACAACAAGCTTAAAATGAAATAAACAACAAGAAAAGCAACAGGCTGAATCAGCTTGTCCAGGAATAACTCTTATCCTTTCAATAACATTTCCAGTGTGTAAGTGTGGATAATTCATAAAGAAAAAAAATCCCAATCTGATATTATATATTTTTAAAAATCATAGAAAACTCATGAGTTGCTGAAGGGATATATTTAACTGTGCAAATGAATTAGAAAAAAACTGTGCACAAAAGTTTGACAACTTCAGCAGGTCAGGAGCAGAGTGACAGGTCATTTTTAGATGACTAATCAAAGACTTGTCATGCTGGGTTTAAAGAGGTGCAGATTTATTATTACTACTTTGTTATGAGGTTGTAACCAATAAATAAATAGGATGGACACAGTTTTATAGATCATGCTGCCATATCCTCAGCGTGTGTCAAACCAAACTGAAAAAGGAGTAGTTGTTGCTCATCAAGTTCAAAAACTCAGAACATTTTTGCTCCAGATTCTATTTTATAAAGATGTGAAATAATCAACATTGTGTTTTCTAAATTAGTTAAATTAGCTTTTAGTTTCTATATGTAAAATTGTTATAGGACAACGTCCCACATGAGAGATTCTCAAAGTAAATTCTGAAATTTAAGATTTTCATTTTCATTTTAAATACAATATCTGAGTGCAGCAGAGGTTGAAAATAATACCTTTTTTTGATCAACTAAATCTTATGTCATTCTGTGTGGTGGTCACACAAAACCTTCACCCTCAGGACGCAACATCAGAATATGATTAAAATCTCTGTTTATCCTCTTTTCATCACGCTGATCATTGTAGATTAGTGAAAACAAGGGAGACAATCTCAAAGCTGCAGTAAAACCATCGTGTCCCCAGGAGATATCTATCATAAGAGATGAGTTAGACGAGATGTCCTCACGTTGCCCTGTAGATACAATACGGGAAACAGTGACATCTAGTGACGTTACACACTCAGTACAACCAATACACTCATCACTGTCCAGCAGTTTTAAATGAGACAAACAATATATGTCAAAATCTGCAGAATACAAATGAATGTAGATGTGTAGATATATTTCAAATACAGGATTAGAAGTAAAATGTTTTAACAATAATGCTCTAATGATACGTCGATTAGTCAATACAGAATATTACTGATCACATAAACAAAAAAAATTGAATTTTTATTGCAGAAGTATTTTCAGATTTTCTCTGTCTTTAATTATATTAAACTGATATTATTTAATATGTATTTATTCATATTTTGGAACTATCCCTTTAATAAGAGTAAAAGGGAATGCAGGTCTGACCACTAGAGGGACCTCTAATCACACCATTGGTAAAATGTACCACCCCTCCTCTGTTTGTTTTTATTTTTTTGAGATTGCATTAAAATTCACTTTCTTCATATGAGGTGTTTTATGAGGACTAATTTTACCAGCATTGGCAGCCCATGAACCATCCCTGCCTACTGCTCATGCTCATTTACCCCATAGAGGATAAGTTTAGGATTTTTAAACTAGGCCAAAATCAAATAAAAAGAATCATATTTCACCACAAGATGACACCAACCTCGTTTCACTCCTCCTACTCATGCTTGGAGCAGATTTGTCTTCAAAATAGTGCTATTAGTAGCGGGAAATGTGGGCTCACTGGTTCTCTCCTCTCCAAAGCGTCTTTTATCTCGGCTCCCTCTGGTGTCTTTTTCCTGCGTAAGCTGGAGTCAGTTGAGTAAAAGACACTACGGGGAAAAGGGAAAGAATGAGTAGAAATTCCCCCTGCTGCCTCTCATATAAAATGCTCCCAGATCACAGCCAATGGCCAGCATGGATTATCATTAATCATGCGTAGGTATTGTCAACAGGAGGTCAGAGGAAAGAAGTGAGAGGAAAAGGGGGGAAGCAGGTGGGAGAGGAGCAGTGAGGGCCGGGTGAGATGGGTGAATGAATGCACTGTAGTCGCACTGGCAGCGTATACAAATGGACTGAATTGCTTTCAGTGTCCGTGCTTTGCACAGCGATGCCTCTATATGGGGTTGTATAGACACCCATTTGTATGGAGGGGATGTTGTCTCACTGTCAGGCAATTTAAACCTGTGTGAATGTGAATGCGGGCAGGGGCCGACTTCTTGTTCAGGCGGGCCGTGTTCACGAGGAGTTTAAAAACAATTCTTGTGAGGCTTTGCAGGGATGAGCGAGCCATGTAACATAAAAACCAGGGAAATGAGGAGACAGTCAAAGTTTTATCCCATTTTACGTGGGCCAGATATCCAGCTGTGCTGCTCAAATATGCAAAGCTACAGGCGTGCATGTGTGCTTGTGTTTGTGTCAGGCTCCCTAATCCTGCTTATGTACACTGAGCCACAGTGGAGCAGGGTGCTGGATACAGGGATGTGTTAAGGGCACAGTATCTGCAAGGACTTTTCAATGCAAGAGGAAGAACGGTCTCTAAACCCTGAGAAACTGTATGCTCTCCCTCTCTCTCTCTCTCTCTCTCTCTCTCTCTCTCTCTTCCTCTCTCTCTGTCTGTCATTCACCGTCGTACAGTATAAACCTGACAAATACATTTGCATGAAACTTTTCTTCCCAGCCTCCAAATAGAGCCTTTTCTGCCTGATCCCATCCTGATAAGAACAAAAGCCGTTTACGAGATTTAGAGAAGGAGAGAGAGACAGACAGAGAGAGAGAGAGAGAGAGAGAGAGAGAGAGAGAGAGAGAGAGAGAGAGAGAGAGAGAGAGAGAGAGAGAGAGAGACTAAGGCTTCGTGTGAGAGAGAGAATAAAACGGAAAAAACAAGCACGAGAGAGGATTAAAGAAAGAAAGACAGAAGGAGTGAGAGATATTCCTGTCGCTGAACCCGGTAGCGTGGAACCGCCTAATCCCAGATTTTTATGGGTGTTGTTTTTCCTGAAAAGCTTTTGGATTATGAGTGGCTGTTGCATTATAACGCCTGTATCTCATTGTGCTCAGGAGATTATGAACGTGACCCTATGGCCCTGTTGCTCAGATGAGTTGATGGAGCTGAGAGGTCAAGACACGAGGCGAGAGAAAGGAAGAATGAGCGGACACTCTTTTTTAAGGATTCGGTTTTTAAAAATGATATCAATGGCAGAACAGAAACAGAAAAGACAATTCTCTCTATCTCCCCCCCAGTTTTTTCTCACCCAGACATTTTCTCTCTTCCACTATATTTGTCCATGGGTAAATATAAAGGCCCTGGGTGCCAAATTGCAACAACTTACATTTGCACATTTTGCATTAGAATGTATCTTCACCTTTGCCACTGAATATTTTAAAACGAGACAGAAACGCGTCTTGTCGCAGCTTCTCTTGTTGCACGAGAGAGAGAGAGTTCTCCAGCTGGTGTGCATATCATCCTTCACGTATGGGATAACTGACTCCCATTGACACGTGGTTATCTGATATAGGTTCGAGGATCTTCACTGTCATCTACATGTGTGAAAAACAAAAACATATGTGATTAGTTTAAAATTTGACACTTGGTTAACACTAAGGAAACAAGCAGCCGTTGTGGTTAACAGACCAACACTGACTCGGGTTTGGAGATGGGACACAAACCTTGGTCTCAAGTCAAAACATCACAATATACTTTCAAGTTCAGGACTGAATGTAGATAGCAAATAAGAACCTAAAAAACCAGAGTGGTTTTATTTTGTGTATAGAGGACGGACTGTTCCTGCAGAACTGTCCCTGTCGCAGGCCTGTTGTGTCAACGTTAGTGAACAGGCTGACAAGTAGGAAGAGGGCGTAAGGAAGTGACATTGTGAGAAGAGGAGAACAGAACATCGAGTGGTGACACGATTCTTTTCATTTTCTTAGCAACACAATGTGTGGCACATTTGTTGTGTCTATCAAAGTCAACCTGATGTGAGGGAGCTGCTGTCCTGAAGGCTTTCAGGTATTGTTATATCTTTGACAAGGCTATTTACATCATCACAAATATCAGCACATGCATTGCACTGTTAAGACTAAGTCTGTTCTCCAGGGCCACACTAGAGACATACAGAGATCTGAGATGTCATTAAAGCTGCACAAATCAATGTTTTTATCAGTCAAATAGTGTAAATGTTTTCATATCATGTATCCGGGTTGCTTGAGAATTCCCCCGTGCTCTTTTATGTGTCTTCCACCTCAAACCTTTGACTTTTTGAATCTCTAAAATGCATCACGAGCTTTCCAGCACCACACAGACAAAGGTAAAGACGAACTGGTGAACATGGTGGAGAATATAGCAACTACAAAAGCCACATATTTTCGTCAGGAGATGTCTGAGGCTTTTCGGACTTACCAAATGTTAGTGGACAAAATTAATTATATTCTGATAATATCAGAGCTAAAGTTAAACTATTTCTCACTTATACTATAGTGACTGTTTTATCATTTCCACTGCACCTGCAGATCCGAGCAGATTTATCTGATAAAATCTCATTTATATTAATAACAATAAACTTCTGCATTACTTTGAATCAACACTGTGTACCTAACTGCATGTGTGTCACAAAATGAGTCTGTCCATGTGAAAAATAGTGAATATATCCTTCCACTTTTAGTGCAATGTTACTTCCATGTACAGTAAATGTCATTAAAAGAGAAGGAATTACTCGTACACTGAGAGCAGATCACTGAAAGGTATGTCTAGGATGTCTGTAATGTAATTTTAATGGAGCTAAGTGTAGTGTAGTTACTGATAACGAGAATCTCGTGCGTGGCTCGTCGAGCTTTCATGCTGGAATGTGCAGCCATCAATTAGCAATGAGGGCGGAGACTGGTCTTTCATGCTCGTCGTAGCTTTGAAGGAATTAGTCCGTTTGAACATTTACATCTTTTGGGTGAAAGAGCGGGAGACGGGAAGAGACACAGAGAGCAGAGTCGGTCAGTTGCACCCTGCTGCTCTATCGAAGATGAAGTGTTCTCATCTCGCAGCTCAACGTACAGCCTCTGATAAGTAATTTGCTGAAACTTTGCTTTACACGGAAACTCACATTATTCAGGCTTCTTCAGCAGTTTCACTCTTAGAAATAAAAGGTCAGATTTCTTGATTAAGGGAAACAACTTTTAAGGGATTCCTGACTTTCTGAAAGATACATGAAATTTGAAATAGACCTGTCTATGTGTCCACTTTTCATTCATACATGTATAAAGAGCGGCTACAAGGACATGTCTCTTCGTACATTTCCTGAGGGGGTTATTAGTTGCGCATGGAGTAAGTGGGAATAATAAAAGACAAACAGCCTGACGGACAGACGGAGACACACAGAAAGACAGGAGGGAGTGCACCAGTGAACATTAGCAAGGCGAGGGATAGTAAGAACAGAGGAGCTGCCATCCAAATGGATTATACAACACGAAACAACAACAGTGACAGCTACACCTTCCAGCTGCTGTCTTTCATATGCTAATGCTGGTATTACTGCCTGCCAATGCAACACAGGAGACAATCAGCGTGTCTGTGTGTGTGTTTGTGTTGCTCATTCCTAATGAAGTGATGCGCTCAGCACTCTGTGCCACATGGTATCGGTAACAAGAGTCATCTGGCAGGGTTTGGAAACACATGCACACGTGCGCGCATAATATTGTGTAAAAAGCTTTCATCTTCACTTTGATGTTTTTACGTGAAATGAAATGGAAGACAATACTGTGCTGGACAAGTTTTTGTGATACCGATGTGAAAAATCCAGTATTGTAACAGGTGGCAGGCCAAGGGACATTACATTATTTTTCTGAAAGGATAAGTCTGGTTATATTTTTCTCACTAGCAACAAATCTCACGAAAAGAGCAAAACTAATAATGAAACAATCTCAGTAATGAGTCCTGCCTGTGGAGCTACAGTCTGATATACAGCAGGTTTTTCATTTGTTCTTTATGCAACCACAGTTAAACAAAAAGTATAAAACAAATTAATTGAGCCACAGCATTGCACTGGATGACACAGCCCTTCATAAAACTGAACATGGTCTATTCTGAGTCTGACAATCACATATTCGCTGTCCTGTTACCATTTGTACGCGCACCAAAACCACAGCTGAAATTAGTCCCAAACAAAGGCGTTATTCACCCTTGTTTGAGTAACAGTTCCTAAAAACGACAGTGCCCAGATGTTGTATGAAATAGAAACATATGTAAGTATATCTGTAATTTTTTTTTGTAGATTTACGTATTCAGAAGGAACCAGTTGACTTGGAGAGCCACAGACAGCCGGAGGAAGCTGTAACGTATTCAGAGTCTGCCTAGCACACGGTTGGTTCAGATTTCATCAAAGGATTTGTTGATAATTAACAAAAACATGAAATATTAACAGTCTTACGATTTATTTAGTCAACAAGCCTGAAAGTCAAAGCCAAAAATGCTGTTCTTCCTGTTTTTCAGCTCTTTTGATCCTGATCCAGGTCCTTTTAATAGATTTTAATGTGAAAAGTTTTAATTTGTGGTTCTCAACCAGACAAGTGAGAGGAACCTGAGGGGTTTTCTGCCCAACAGGATAGAAAAGAAAAACAAATCTTTGATAATTTTAGACTTCTTTTGCTTCTGAAGAAAGTTCTGGGTTCAAACAGTTGTTTGTCTCTGTATGGCGACATATTGATGGCACGGCGACCTGGCCAGGGCGATTCTTGAATCCCCCCCTTGCCCAATATCCCAGTGCCTCTCCATGATCCTCAAAAGGAAAGGTGGAGCAGATAATGAATGGATTAACTGGTTAATGGCTGATTAATTTGATTATATATTTTAGAAATCACTGACATAAGAAGGGGTTGAAAGGTCAGTGGTGATGAGGGGTCACAAGTAGACATAGTACAATTTCAACAGGTCATAAGCCTAAAAGATTTGGATCCTCTTACTGAGCCATATTGTAATGTATTTATATTTTTATTAACTTATTTCAATCATGTATTTTATCACTGTTTTGTTGTCACGCTCTCCTTTACCTCTGTTACAATAGGTTTGTGGCTACGAATCAACTGTTCCAGAACCAGGTAACTGCTTGTACAGAACAGAAAGAATCACAGTGAGGATTACATGTCGGAGCTGCCATATGGTAGAATGTCTGCAATCATTAATTTCTCTTATTATACGCGGCCATGTGGCAAACTGCTCATGTCTGTAAGGATTATCTCATGGTCCAGTAGCATTTGTCTGCATTCCAGCTGTTTTACTGAGCTGGTTTACCATTCACTTCAGTGATTGAAGGACGTCTATGACAATAAATGTGATTAAACTATTTTCAGCTGCTCTATTAATATGTCCACGAGGCTGTCTGTGTGTGTGTGTGTGTGTGTGTGTGTGTGTGTGTGTGTGTGTGTGTGTGTGTGTGTGTGTGTGTGTGTGTGTCTGTGTCTGTGTGTCCACAGAACATCCTGGGCTGTCATGTGGTCTGTAAAGCTTCCCTCTCTGGGAATTGACTATCTATTCTGTTACAGGGATGCACCAAGGTCTGTGATTGGCACATGTTGAATTCCTCTCTTGTGTCATTGGGAGGCCACCAACTGGAGCAAGTGAGAGGGTGTGTGTTTATTTGTGTGGGTGTGTGTATGCACTGTACATGTGTGGGTGAGGATGTATGTGTGTAAATGCCACAGATCCCAATGGAATTAGGTTGATTTCCGATGGCTTTCAGGCAGCCCTGGGACCTTGCATGCATGCGTGTTTCTGTTTGTTATCTTGCTGTCCACATGCTGAGTGTAACTGTGCTGCCAGCGAACGGTGCAGTAGACAAATCCCATGGTCGGGTTATCCATGATTCACCCATGTTACTTGAGAGAGAGGGAGAGAGCTAAGAACGAGGAGGTCGAGAGAGAGAGAGAGAGAGAGAGAGAGAGAGAGAGAGAGAGAGAGAGAGAGAGAGGAGAGAGGGAGAGAGGGAACGCTTTGGTATATTAAGGAGATAATATAGAGGGATCACAAAATGAGGAATAAAAACACAGAGGTTGGCACAAGGTAAAAATAGAAAATAGGAGCAGGGGAGGAGGAGTGCTGAAGGTTTGAGAGTGAGGATGGAAAAGAGGAGGAGAGAGATCAGTAATCTGAACTCTTTGTCAGAGTAACAGATTAGCTCACTGGGTGAAATGATATATGACTGGCACCGGGCCTCCTCACATGCACACGCGCACAATCACACCCCGTCTATGGATCAATTACTCTGTCATCCATGTGTGCAACCATACATCATCCCCTCGATTACATCTTTCTCTCTCTCACACACTCACACACACATACAGTGGTACTTCTATGCTGACTCCTCTATATACTCCACTAGAACTTCAGCTGTACTTTGTTTCATCGACTGTGTTTGTGGGTGTGAGTCGAGTGTTTTACGACCACGTTTCTCCACCACCTTAACACCTACTATATTTCTCTTGATGCCACAGGGAAAAACTGCACACCTCACACACACACATACATGCACACACATGCACATACAGTCACACACACACACACACCAGAGCCAGTGGAGCTGCTTCTTTAAATGAACTGCCCTGGTCAGAGTGACTGAGTCTGGACAAAGTTATTTGTCAGTAAACTTCTTTGGGCAGTTCGGGTCATTTCAGGCAGCGGAGGAGCCGTGGCACCCCCACCACCACCCTCCTCCACACACACAAACACGGGTCAACATGGTAGCGATCACCCTCTGCTCCTGTTGGAGTAGTCTACTGGGAAATGCCCATAGTTCAGCTAAAGTGAGTTCAATCTAATTTGAACTTCAGACGGCCCGGGGAGAGGGAGCGAGGGAGCCAATATTGTTTTGTCCTTCATGAAGTGACACAAACATTTCAGACTCTCCGCATGTCCAGCATCTAGGCCCCAGGAGAGGCACTGATGACGCAGTTAGAGCTGTGTGACTGTGTGCGTGGGGGTGTGTGTATTTTTGCTGTGAGGCATTAGACCATGCCTCTTTCTGTTTGTCAGCCAATCTGTCCCTGACCACGATGAATATCATGTATCCAACAGGTCTTGTCGCAGCCCATATGGTCCTCTTCACATAAGTGGACGGTATAATTCACGTTTATTGCACATACCTCTCTGCAAGCGGTTGTTTTCTCATGAAGCCGCTAGGGAGCGCTGCTCCACTTCTGACAGTGGAGCAGCGCGTCTCCGTGTCTTCCAGACGGCCAGACAGGAGCGCAAATACAGTCTCCCTGACTCCCCGACCGCACCGCACCTCTGTCCCGCCACACCGGCCACACTTTATCATCATATCCCCTCAAAGAGGACGGAGAGGAGGGCACCGGTGCACACCAGAAGCCTGACTGAGGGGTTTCAAGTTGGATGTTTCCTCCGCGTTGGTATGGCTCAATAAGTAAGTTTCCTGTCTCACCGGCTGCGCACAAGAGGAGGAGAGCAGCGGAACTTTCACAGGACCATTCCCTGCACCTTTTCTGGCACTGCGCGCTTTTCTAACCACAGGAGCAAATATCTGCCACCGGCTCCCCTTTCTCTCCAGACCGGAGGCTGCGGAAGTGGATGGTATGGTGTAACTTTTCCGCTCCAGCCGAACCTGAGCGGCCGGTGTGCAGAGAGGAGCCGTTATATGGTGCTGGAGAGGGGGATGCGAGCCTCTCCTCCGTCTCGGATAGCGGAGCGGCTATGAGGAGAGAGGTCAACCTGCTGGGCTAAAGAGAACAAGACCACACCGCACCAACAGGTATGGATCTATGGATCTGAAAACCACGGTGCCTTCTGTGGTCTTATTAAGTAAATGCAAAGTGTCCTTGATATAAAACAAAAAGTGTCTGTCTACTGGTCATGTCTTTGAAACCAATTTACGCACGGATTAGATTACAGCTCATCCGCTCATTTTAGGAGAAGAGATTAGATTTTCTGATGGTCTAGTTGTGCAGAAAAGACCGATCATGGTTAGTTCCCATCAACCGGCTCGGTTCTGAGTTTTATCATCACGGTTGTGATTTTATAGCGAAGACAAATGATTGCGGTTGTTCCAGGTGTTGCCTTTCTCTCTCTCTCTCTCTCTCTCTCTCTCTCTCTCTCTCTGACACACACACACACACACACACACACACACACACACACACACACACACACACACACACACACACACACACACACGCAGGTCTTGGATGTGTGCGTATTCGGGCATATGGCGCCGGGTTCAGTGCGCTATTTTAAGCAGAGCTGGTGTTTAGCAGCGGGAAACAGCTGTCTTACTTCTTGTAGATTGATTCTATGAGCTGAGATATTTCCACTGGTGCTAAATGAACTATACCCTCGCCTTTATTAAAGAGAGAAAGTATATATAAGGCACATTTATTCTCCCCTTTGACGCGTGACGCACTATGACACTGGAAAACAGACGCACTCACTCAGCAGTGGTTTGTGTTGACTTCACGCGGCAGGAAATATAACGTGCACTGTTTAACCAGATTTAGAAAGATAAGATGCAGGGAAACACATGCACCATGACACCAGAGCTGTGCGTCCTCTGCGCAGCGCCATGGATCACCTGATGTTCTGGTGATAGCGATGAAAATAGTGCATCAGTTTCTTATGAGGCTCTGGTTCTGAGGGTGAGAGTGACTACTTTTAGATCTGGATATTTTAACATGCAATAGGTAACAGGATTGAAAACATATGACTGCTTCTGGTCTTTACATAACCAGGATCTGTTTGGAAACACAATTTTAATCCAACACAAAGATGATCATCCCTGCTGTGAATATATTTCTGACATGCTCCTGCTCCAGCTGCCTCTTATTTCTCACTCTCCCTCTACTTTCGCAAACCTCTTTGCAGAACGTAGAGGAGGTGAGGCAGAGGAGTGGCGTGAGGAAGTTACAAAATAAGCTGACAGAGGACTGACAGTGAGACATGATTGACAGGAGAGGAAGATGCAGGGATGTGGCGAGTAGAGTGGGATATAAGGAAGATTGGATTCCGATGGTGTTTATGGGGGGAGGAGAGGAATACATTCAAAGAAACAAATGTGTGGTCACTGATTACTTGCTCCCAGAATGGTTTTCAAATGTATTTTTAATGTGGCCACAGGCTGATGAATACCAGCATGAAATGTTACATCACCGGTTTATTCGATAAATGCTTTTGGTCGTCTGCTCAGACCACTAATCACAGGTACACAGATGTGTGACAAAGAGATGAAGAGAACGAAAGGAGAGACAGAAAATCAGAGGATGGAAGTTAATGTGAGCAGGAGAAACCTGTGTTTCGAGTTATTAATGAAAATGTATAATGTTTAAAATGTTGTACGCATTTGTGTAAGTATATCATTACAAATCGACTTTTGTGAAGTGTCATTTAGGAAACATTTGCAGCCTCCCTCCAGCCACAGGCTGCACACACACTCCAATAAATAAAGCAACAGTGTAGTTCTTCTCCTCATGTTTATTTCTTAACTATGAATTGCAGTGTTGGCTGAATCACATTATAGCTCCCTGAAAATGAGGCAATTTAACAGTGTGTTTGTGCACCTGTACTTCTATCTTTGTGAGGACATTGCTGGAGCTTGAGGCCTGGGTTCAGGTCACATTATTGGTTAAGATTTTGGTTATGGGCTGCATCAGGGAGGGTATTCTCAAGCATAAAAGTATAAAGTCACGTGGGTTCACAATTTCTTAATGTTATGGGAATTCAGATTTATTGTCACAGTCACAACGTGGGGACTCATCTCTCATCAGGAACTAAAAGCTGATCCCTATGTGGATAACCACTTCCAATAGGTCATTTCCCATCTAATGATGTATGATCAACAAGTCCACTAACCTATAAATGACGATGCAGGTCTGATACGACCCATTCGGGACTGTGCCATTCTGGACCCTATAAACACGTGGTTGAGGTTATGGAACATGCATGACAGGAAATGAAGAGCATCCATTAGTATGTAATGACTAATGTAAGGATGGCAGGTAAAGAAGGAAAGAGAGATGCAACAAAGATCATGGCTAATATCTTGATCACTATGCCATAGGGACGCCCCATGAAGAGCACTGTAGGGGATAAAGCACTTCTCTGCAAACCAGGTGGATACTCAATTTACCAAGTTATCAAACTCATCGTTACTTTAGGTGTTTTTCAGAAAGCGCTCCCTACAGTAACCTAGAGCTCAAGGTGACTTCATCAATTGTCTCAAGAACATGAAAAGCAGATTCATACTCAAAAATACAGTCAGCTTTTATGTTTCCATACCTCACAACTTCTGTATGTGTCCCTGTGCACCTTTAACACACACTCACCCCTTCCCTGCATTTCTCTCACTCACTTCCTTTATCGCTTCTACCAATAAGCCCCCCGGGCCATGGGAGTAATGTCAAAGCTCCTGTCCAGAGAGGCGAACAGAGAGAGAGAGAAAGAGAAAGAGAGCGAGAGAGACAAAGAGGGCAACCAGCAGAAATAAAAAGTACAGTATGTGTCCTGCAAAAGGCGATCTCTTTTTCATTTGCCACCTCCTGTAGCTTTGCGTGATGAGAAGAGAACAAGAGCAAATGAAAAAAAGAATGAGAACGAGAGAGACAAACACCTAGACATTGGAAGAGAAAGGGGAGAAACAGAAACAACGCTACAGGGGATAAATAAAAATAAATAAAAAGCATGTGTCCTATAAAAAGGGTTCTGTATTTCATTGGCCATCTCCAGTAGCTGTGTGTGGTGTGCTGAGGCCCAGGGGGGGGACGAGTAGCCACTCTAAATGTGTGTAACCCACATAAAGAAATTGTTTCTGGGAGATCGGGCCCCGTAAATTCATTCCTAGCCGCCAGCCCCGTTCTTATCCCACCTCCCAAAGGTGAGCTATAACATCCAAACACATATATTTTTTAGATTCTCTCTCTCCACACACACACACACACACACACACACACACACACACACACACACACACACACACACACCTTCCCTCCCCCACAGACACACATCTTTCAGCAGAACCTCGTTTTATTTATATGCAATTTTTGCTCAGAATGCGTGGACATATTGCACACATATTTTCACACACACACACACACACACCACACACACACACACACACACCACACACACACACACACACACACACACACACACACACACACACGACTTTGCTCCCAAATGGTTTCTGTGGGACAGTAACGGTGACAGCTTCAAAAACATGGGTACCTGCTGTGGAACAGAGCAGCGGCAGATACTGCGCTCACAGCTCCAGGATTACCTTAGCCTGAACAAACTCCATTACTGCCTCTATTACCCAGGTATACACAGCCCAGGAAAAAGCACTTTGCAGAGCTGCTGTTTACCCAGCACCTCTGTGCCCCACACACTGTTTCCCTTGACTACAGAGCAAAGTCGGGGTGAAGAGAGAGGAGAAAGTTGCATGGGAGGAAAACCTGAAGTCAGCCTGTCAGGTATTCTCGTTGTCTCTGCAGTATGGTGCAGAAACAATGAGAATAATTAATCAATTTGTTTTTTAAATGATTTATGCCAAACATTTTGATAACCAGTTTACAAGCAAATATATATTAGATATATATATATGGCACATTTATAACTATATTGAAATATCACATGTAAGTTTGGGAGTTTTGGACAAGTTGTCAAAGAAAATAAGCATGTTTTAAAGTTATACTGTAGATGATACAATTAACCAAATAATCAAAACAAGTAATTGTGTTAACAGTCCTAAATTAATTATGAATACTCCTGCCAGTTACTACCATATTGTGATAATCTAAAGTTCGTTATTCTAATTTGTTCTCACTGTTGGTCAGGCAAAATAAGACATTTTAAAACATCACACTTATCCAGTATTATCAACTATTTTGATAACTGAGTAATCTATCACCTCATTTATCAAACTAAAAACACAAAAAAGTTCTGGTTACAGCCTCTAAAGTGCTCTACATAATATAATGATAAAGGGCCTAACAGGTAATTTAAGAGATTTTTTGAATTGACAAGTTGATCTGAGGAATGAAAAAGTTGAATAAATGATAAAAAAAAATAACCAGTTACATCCATATAGTATTATTTTGAATGTTGTTTTAAACTGACGGTCAATAAGACTTTTCAAAACATAGTTTTCAGATGTCACACTCTGCCATAGTATTTTCAAACACATTTTTAACTGAATAATTGTTTTGTTCCTTTATCAAAGTAAAATGCCAAATATCATCCAACTTAACAAATGTGAGGATTTGCTTTTCCTAACTGGACCCTTTAAAGCTAAACAGCTACAAACAGATAAAGAGCATGCAACAGCTAGAACTATCAAAACAGTAATCAATAATATAAATATTCTCCACTTGCAATCGTTGATTAATTGTTTGTGTTATGTTCAGTGATCAAACATATTGTATTACTTAAAAAGTGACATCGATTTTCCTGAGCTGTTGATTATACAAAACGATCTGTGATTCTGCCATTTCTCATTATCTTTGACATCGTGTACAAATAATTACTCAATTAACTGAGAATAATAAGCACTAGGTGATAGATAATAATAGTTCAGATCAGGCACAGACATTGATGGCAGTGCTCTCCTTTGACTAATGACGGTATGTGATAGGGCAACGGTGAGTGATGCCCTGTGTGTGTGCGTGCCTGTTTATACACAAGTGATTTCCAAGGCTATACAGTAGGTGATTGCAGTGCCAGCGATACAATGCTGAAAGGCTTGTGCAAAACAGCAAGTGGATGTGAAGAAGGTTAATAAGTGAGAGAATGAGCAGGAGCATGAGTGAGTGCGTGCTCCTGTGTGTGAAACTGCATCGTGAGAGAGTGTGCATGTGTATGTCCGAGGTGAGTGATGAACTGCCATGTATTTGAGTTGAGAGCCATCCATCACCCTCATCAGTGACTCTGGGGTCCTGTCGTTACATGTTTCCCTTCATTTACACTGTTAATGGCCATCTCTCTTCGCCAAACTTGCTGTCTCACTGTTGGTCTCTCCCTAAATTAAAAAAATGTTCTTTTTTCCCAAAGCTAAGCAATCACACCGCTGATAAAATGCACTTGGGCACAGAGGCCTATGCTTCAGTAAGTGAATGGATCCCTGGTTGTAAATCTGCAGCCGTCCAGTGCAGATCCCAACTGTTTTCTGCTAGAATCAGTCTGCTGGTGAAAGCCATTAGATTCTGATCCAAGCTCTTGATACCAGTTCATAGCTCAGCAGCAAAACATTTACAACAGTGTTATCACATGTGTGTGGTTTTGAAAGCATACTGTGAATCATGTTGGGCAGTAACACATTACTTAGTAAACACATTACTTAGTAAACACATTACTTAGTTAACACATTACGTAGTAACAGCAATGTGATTAGTTTTGTCAGTAAGACGTAGCATATTACATTATAATTTGAAATTGCATTAGAGTTACTAAGATCAGTTTCGCTCTAGATTTTCAGGAGTTGATATCAGTTTGTGTCCGGGACATGTGAGCGTGATGTGTGTGTGTGTGTGTGTGTGTGTGTGTGTGTGTGTGTGTGTGTGTGTGTGTGTGTGTGTGTGTGTGTGTGTGTGTGTGTGTGTGTGTGTGTGTGTGTGTGTGTGTGTGGCAGTTAGCCTCTATCAAACAATGAGAAATATAAGTTAAAATATGCTGCAATGTCATGCTGTATGTTGTTAACATTCGCTGTGGTGACACCAAAGAGAGCTGTGTGCAGCCACTGAGGCTAAGCTAGCTGCTGGATGCTCCGTAGATTGCTCCACATAGGGTTAGCTGCCTGCTTGTTAAACCACAGTGTCTCTTTTTCTGTTTCTACGTGTTAAACTCAAATAACAGGACTTGTGGGCGTGGAGGATTTTGAATTATTTAAAGGTCCCTGTGATGGAGCTGAGTAACAAAAGTAAAATAACGACTAATGTAATGCATTATTTCTACTGCTGAGTAATAGGTAATTACTTTTTCAAAGAGTAATAGGTAACTAGTAATTGATTTAATATTTCGACCAGCTTGCCAAACACTCCAAGTGAGGGGAGCTCAACTGTTAAAGACGAGACTCAAAAGTACTAATGAGTCTGTTCAGTTTGAAGATTCAGTGCTCCACTTCCTCCCACTTATCCAGAAATGAAGCAGTAGCGATTGGTGGATGGAGTCGCAGCAGCCATGTCCTATCAAAACACACGCTCAACCAATCAAAAGTCAGCTGTCAGTCATGATGTTTCTACCCCTTTTTATAGTGTGAAATAAGTAAATAAAACCAAACTTACTCAAGAAAATGAACACTTGAACATGTGTGTGATAGGAAATTTACTTGATGTTCACTTTGAATTTTTTGTTTGGTTCATATCCCATCTGTTAACAAGGAGGAGGCGGGATTTATGAACTATATTGCAGCCAGCCACCAGGTGGCGATCAAGAGATTCAGCTTCACTTTTGGGAAGCAGTCATATCATCCAACTTTATATACAGTCTGTGGCTCAGACTCTTGATAAAGCTCAGAACATTTGATTAACATCAGTACATCACAATTTTTTTTCGGTAAGGTATTAAGTCCTGTTTTGCTGGAAAGAAAATAATTTGCCTCGTAAGCAGGTTCACTTACTAATAATTGACAATATTTCAGAAAGATTTCATATTGTAGTGTCATGGCTGCAGTATCATGGAAGCTAAATTCATGGTGGTGCAGGTGAATTACCAGCGCTGTAGCCAACCTGCTCAGACAGTCGGGTAACTTATTAAGAAAGTAATTTAATTTGTTGATTTTTTGCGCAGTTACAACTTCTTCTAATGAGTGGTGTCACTTTCAGCAGTGGTTATAAACGCACCCACACATCGAGGCTGTAGCTCTGGTGGCTCAGAGCTGACTCATTATGGCAAAGAGGAACTAGAAGTCGGAGCTACATACACACACACACACACACTACACACACATATACACACTACACACACACACACACACACACACACACACACACACACACACACACACACACACACACACACACACACGCGCGCGCACACACAACCCTCCAGCTCTGGCAGCTTTCTTCATCAACAACAACTCCAAAGCTATCACTGTGGTCATTAGGCCAGCATAATCAGGCCTTGAGTATGTGTGTGTCTGTGTGTGTGTGTGTGTATTCTATCCCTGCTCTCCTGAGGCATGTGTGTGTGACTCTTGCCTTGGTCATTCCTTCGGCAATGGTGAGGAGTAAATAACGGTAGAGAATAAACGACGTCTGAAAGGCTGTGACATGAGAACCGCGGAGACACTGATGAACTGAGCCACTGTTGACAGAGTATAATGATGGTAATAAACTCACTCTCTCACTCTGCCTTCTCTTTCCTTTCATATATTTCTTTTGCCAGTGTGTAGCTCTGGGCCAGTCCTACTGGCTGCCTGTGTTGGTCTGTGTACGCCCTTTTATCTTGTAGTCTTTGATTATGTTCTTATAAGTGAAACCACTAGCTATTTTATGGCTGCCTCATTAGGCTGTCAGACAAGCCCACGGCACATGCAATTACATCTAATTATGCAATTATGAATTCAGTATGAAGCTTTATATACTGTGGATGTTTGCGCTGTAGCACATACACAGGAGTAATTAGTGCAGTTTGTTTGTGCGTAGCTGTGGTGTATGTGAAGCTCACTAATGGCAGTGATAATAAAGATGATGGAGAAATATGCATGCACAAACACACACGTGTTTTATTACTTAATGTCAACATAGCCAACAATATTTTCCTTGATGAGGCTACACACGATCAGTGCTGTAGAGATGACACTTTGTATTTAACTTTGTCCAAATGTGGTAAAAAATGAAATATTCAAACTTTAATGACCAGTTTAGATTCCAAATGTTTATCTATAAGCACAAAAGAATGTTTGAAGTGGTTTGCCTTGTCCGACTCCAGCAGAGTCCACTCTCAGAGTCCACTTTCAACCCAATCTCAGAGCCCATTGGCTAAGGTCTGATGACAAATAAGTCTCTGGGGTAACAGACAATATTTTGGGGCTTCCGGTGTCAACAGTGTATATCCAGGCCAAGACTCGGTCTTTTGTTTGCTGTACAAAGTCCTACCTGTTTCATTACATTTTACGTTTACGGATAAATATTTCTCCCAACAAAACACAACCAGTGATACTTTTGTAGGTGTTTTTGGTCCAGGCGACTGTGGCAAGGAACGTTGCCTCCAGCCAGACACCAACCACTCGCTTTTCAATATCTTTTGCAAAAAAACATAAATTCAATAAACTAAACTTGAATACAATACATAACCTCTTTTTGTCACTCGCTCAGTTCAGCTCTATGGCTTAGTCACTCCAGTGTCTTCTCCATGCGTTTCTCTCTGCTGCCTTTTTAACCGGGTACCAGCTACAACAGCTATCAGCTGCGCTCATTACCCCCCGGTACAGCTGGAGGTGCTCCTTGAATACAGATAAATTAAAAAGACAATGCATTTTGGTGGATGTGTTCCACATCTTTTCCTGTTAACCTGTGGGCAACCAAATCCTGCTCAAATGAGATTGGTCAAACTAGAAACAGAAACCAGAAACTTCCTGCCCCCAAAATCCTGTCCCTCGCCTACAGATTCTGCATATTCACATGCAGAAAGTGTTTATAAAGATTACTCTCAACGTGACCTTCTGCATGACCTTCTGTCCCACCAGTAAACCAAACCAAGCAGTGCAGACACAACTATGCAAAGCAGTGCCAACTGACACTAAACATTAGGAGAATGTGCACCATGGAAGTAATTTGGGCTCCGTTGTCGAGCTTTGTGCACTAACCTCTGACTCCAACTATAGAAGAGACTCACATTTTACCAAAGAAATGAATAAAACTACCAAACACACTCGACCCAACAGCTCAGCTCAGCTGCTTCATCTAACTGGATCCTTTAGGAAAAACCTTGGACATTATCTAAATTTAAATTTAAGTTAATCAGGCTTAAAGACCTAATGCTTCTGTTACAGCAGCACCAATAGTCCAGTGTAAAAACAGCCTACAGTTTAGTCTCCCTTGCCATCTTGCTGTTGACTGCTTCCCTTTCATCACTTTGGTGCCACCTGGCTCTGGAAATGGATAATAGCTAATGTTGTAATAGCTCTGTGCCCTATGTGGCTACTGTGCGACAGTTACCTGGAAATAGGAAGGAGCTAAATAAGGTTAAAGTTCAGTACTGCAATGTGTCCCCTTTGTACCAATACAACAAACATTACACCACACAACATAATATTGTATTTCTTCAAAGGGTAGAACAAAGTGGATAGAGTAGAGTTAGCGACAGTGTGAGAAATACAGTGACAGTCTTTGTTGTGTGAGGCCTTCAAGGGCTATTCAGCCAATCTCATGTGAATCCCATTGTTTCACTGGTTGTAGGGCACTTTCCCTGTCGCCCCTTTGATATCCATTCACTGAAGGTAAGGTCAGGAGGATCCATTGCCCGCTAGGAGGGAGAATTACAAATAAATTTAGAAAATAATAATCTTCGCTAAGTAGGGAATATTTTCATCCACGTCTGTTTGTTGATTGGTTTGTATTTTCATCAGGATTTTTCAAAAAGTATTGAGCCGATTTGCACTCAATTTGGTGGACAGATGGAGCATGGGCCAAAATGTAAAACAGTAAATTTTGTTGTGTGTATAGCATGTGAAATGAGGCAATTTCTTTCTTCCCATTTTTGGATCTTGATGTAAAAAATCATAGATTTATGGTATTCTAACTCTATGAGTTTGTATAATTTGATACTACTTACTACTAATTTCCTTGGAGTTTCCATGATAAGAGCAACACAGACGTATAGGTTGGTTTGGCGTTGGCAGAGGGGCACACTCTCCGATTGCCATTTAAATTTTTCCGGCTCTGAATTTAGCTTTGTGGCTGTTAAACACATGTGCCCTCTACTGGCCAACACTTCATTTTCCAAAGCACACTTTACACCCCAATTCAACATTACACTGTACAGTCACACACTTTAATTTGTCACTTTGGCTTTGGTGATAAATTACCCAGTCTGCCCAGTTACACCTTGTTAAGAAGCTTGAAAGCGAAAGGTCTGGTTCTCCTAATCCCTACACTTCAACTCTATAACATTTCTATTTTTCTACAAGACCTGCTTCAACACCAGCACTTCAATAGATGGAGATAAAAAAAGAACCACAGTGGAAGAGGGGAATGCTACAGTAGGTGGTGTGCTTCAGTGTGTCATGTTCCTCTACAGATCCTATTGAAGTAAGCAGGCGAGGCTGCTAGGCTCCCAGTGTGTGTGCGAGACAGCCCTGACAGTAATACAAGCAGCATCTGGCACCCCCTCCCAGGGATCACATCCTTAAGACGGTTTCTCTTACTAATCCCCTCCTAATATGACTAATATTATGACACTGCCATTAGCCACAGCATTCTGAGGGCACACACAGGGAGGAAACCACAGCCATGCACACGGCACGCAAACATATTCCGTATAGGAAGGATTTAAGTATTAATCTGCAGCATTTTCATATAAATTTAAATATTTTGCAGCTCAGTTTCCAACAACCGCAGTCTAGCGGTTGTTGGAAACTGTAAGTTATTCGTAACCATATCTGGTTGTGTCATTTCTGCAGAAATCCATTTTGTGGACAGATAACAATGCCCTTTATATTCCCACCAGGAGCCATGTTTACAGGACCTTGTTGCTCAGCCAGACTTAGTGTGTCAGTGCAGACAGGAAACAAGACTTAATCAACAAATGGAGAAAAGGAAGAAGCAACATATGATTATATCAACAGCAGGAAATCAAACATGATCAATGCAGTGTTCACTTCTCACAAAGGACGATGTCACATCAGAAATACACCCACTTTATGATCACAGCATTTCATTTCGTTTTGTTTTTTGTGTGATTAGAATGAAAAAAATGCTCACATGTTGGTGGATAACACATCACTCTTTCACCTCCAGCCAGGATAAGACTCAGGCTGTGTGGCAGAGACGGAGTGAGGCTCTGAATGCAGAACAAGAATTCTAATTTTAAAGCCATGAATTACCAAAAGGCTGCTTTCAATTTGATTGAATCCAGCTTTATTAGCATTCCGCCTGCCTTTACGTGATGAGGCTGAACCGGCCTTGTGTCCTCTCCCGGGCTGCAGCTGTGGCAGAGAGGAGCACAAAGAGGAGCTTAATTTGTGATGCCGATGGCTTTAGGGGTTTCAGTCACAAGGAATTACATTGTCAATTATTTTTTATCGATATGTTTTTTTTTTACATGTTTTCAACTCTTACGTATGCTCCAGACTAAGTACTGCTGCCCCTGTCAACTAAAAACGAATTTATTTCAAATATAGTATTAATTTTCTATAGAAGGGAATGAAGGAGGAAGAACTCAGATCTTTAAGTACATGTACCAATACAACACTGTCAAAACACTCCATTACAGGTATAATTGTGCATTGAAAATACTGCGTAAGTAAGAGTACAGCAGTACTATCAGGGAAAGACTACTGCAGTAATGCGGTAAAATGGCTCAGATATCATTATACATGACTTAATTAGCGTGTTAATACTGATGCAACAATGTGTAAGCAACATTTGCAATTCTATTTGGTTGAAGTGGAGCTAATTTCAACTACATTACACACTGTTATAAAGTTTAGTCCAGTGGTCCCCAATCTGTGGGTCAGGTCCCTCTAAAAGGCTACAAGATAAATCTAAGGGGACGTGAGATGATGAATGGGAGAGGAGAAGAAAAACATGGTCTGCTACATGAACCTGTTTTAAATTTTGGACTTTAATCTTTATTTTATGTGAAATATTTGATACTTATATTTTTTACTTTCTTCTTTAGGTCTTAAACAGTTGCTTAAATTAATATATCAGATACGTTTAAGGTGAAAATGTCTCTGATTGAACTGCTTACAACTGATAGACATGCATGAAAAATCACGATTTTACATAAGGCAGATTACAGCAGGGGAAATGGAGGAAGCAGTGAGTGTATCAGTATTAAGTGCTTATCAGGTGAATCTTCATCCTCGTGGACATTCAGTGTAACATTCTTTACAGTAATCCTTACACTAAGCCCTTTTTGTTGTATTGTGATAGAGAGACGGTCTTTATTCTTCTTGCATTTCCCTTAAGTTGAGAAGTGGCAGGTAAATAGGTGACGGTGTAAGTAGAGATTTCACCACATGTGTAGCAGGCTGGAGCCATTAGTCTTTATATATTCTGCTAAGAGGTGGTAACGAGGACTGGGGCGCTGTCCCTGGTGCTGACCAGTTTCAGCAGCTACAGTCACAGACAGAGCTGTCCATGGTACTGCAGGAATAGTGTGCAGTGTGTGTGAGTGTGTGTGAGTGTGTGTGTTTGTGTTCGACTGTGTCTTTGAGGACAGATTTGTTCACAGTTGAGACTTCCCAGTGTGGGGAGATAGTTGTCTCAAGAATCTCCTTGACAAAGCATGGTCCTCTTCCACCCCAAAGGTGTTTGGAAAAGAGGAGCTAATGCAATGAGGCATGGTGTGGAGAAAACCCATTTGACGTGGGGTTGTTTGTTCATGGGGAGAGAGAGCGGCGAGTGGGGGGCAACGGGTCACTGCCAAGGAAGAACAACAAGGAAAAACTAAAAAAGGGATTCTTAAAAGTGGATAAACAAAAGATTTGAGAGGGAAGGGTTGTTCTGTATGTAGGTTTTGCAGTAAAAATTACCTGCAGAATGCATGTGAATCGTTTTTTTCAGGGAACTCAGTGTGTTCCTGCATGTCATCCAAATTCAATATCAACTTTAACACATTCTGTTTAAATATTAAATGACTCCTCTCCAACTTGCCCTCTCAATGCATGTGAATTTGCTAGTGTAAGTGAGTGCATGTGTGAGTATATGTGCATGTGCGTGTCTTGCACCTTATTAATAGATAATAATCCTGACTGGACAGAGCTGTGCTAATGCACTTGTTGTCCATCCCACTTTTAGTTGTTTCTCCGAGTCCGTCTGTTTCTCTCATTTTTACACAACTGTGAAGACTGAAATGGGAGTTGGGGATAGAGTTGATCTGAGGATCCTGTGTGTACGTACGTGAGTGTGGGTGTGTGCGTGTGTACTTGTGTGTACGTGCAGGGTAAGCCTAGGGGTAAGCTTTTAGAGGTCTGAGCAGGGTGTGAGTGAGAAGGAGAGGACAGATTTGAGCAGTTATCGCTCCCTGCAGACCTCCTGTCCTGCCTGCCCACATCCCCCCCCCCACACACACACAGACACACACACACACACACAAACACGCACAAAGATGTACACCATTCCCATCTGTAATCATGTTTAGCATAGCTCTCTCTCACACACACACAAATCTAGTTTGAATGGACACACACATCCAGCTAGAACAGAATGCCTGTGCGGACCAAAGTCTGGCCGCTCTGTATCTGTTGTGCAGTAACAGCAAAATCTCTCAACTGTACCTCCTATTGCTCACCAGAAACAAGCCCTGAGCTGCTAGCAGACAGAACATTGCCCGGGATTGTGGGGTTGATGCTATTTTTACAGCCAGTGTGATGAGGAGCGTGCTGAAGGAAAGTCGAGCTCTCCTCGCTGCCAGATACTTTAATTAGAATGCTTGCACTTCTTGCTGTCTCACCTGCGTTGTCTTTGTTGCAGGAATGAATACATGTTAGGTAGATTCAGTTAAATGTGTAAATGAAGAGATGAACCGACTGGGAATGCAATTTGCTCTCGCTTTGTTCCTATTCGAAGGCAGGTTTGCAAAAAAAGGAACCTCCTGTTACAGTTGCTGGTAGCAACACAGGCAGGGTGGACCCGAACACGCACGCACGCACACGCACGCGCACGCACGCGCACGCACGCACGCACGCACGCACGCACACACGCACACACCCACACACACACACACACACACACACACACACATACATACATAGGGAGGATCATGCAGCTGATATACTTCTATAAATGAACAAAAGCTGGCTAACAAGCAAACGGGTGGATAAACAAATGAATAGGTAGAAAAAACTCAGGGAAACCAGGGATGATCAGGAAACTAGAAACAGATGTGTTGGCGTTAACTCCTTACAGACAAAAAGTGACCACCAAAGGAGGCCTGAAAAATATGAAGGTAGGAGATAAATGATTCAAAATAAAACGAAAACAGTCTCTCAGAGTGGAAGTCACAGATCGTGTTTCCTTCATTGAGTCAATTTTTTGTGTGTTTGTGTTTGTGTGCATGCCTGCAATGCTTATGTGCATGCCACAGAGTGCTGCTATAGGAGAGGAAATCAATGCAGAAAATATAGTGGCAATTACCACAGCAGCATGCAAGAGAACCTAGTGGAACAAACTAACTAATACATGAATAAATAAGCACAGTGAAATGGAGATTCACAGTGTGTGTGTACTTGCACACGTGTGTGTGTGTGTGTGTGTGTGTGTGTGTGTGTGTGTGTGTGTGTGTGTGTGTGTGTGTGTGTGTGTGTGTGTGTGTGTGTGTGTGTGTGTGTGTGTGTGTTCTTGGACAGTCCTCTGCTGTGCCAGCCAATTAACGAAGTGTGTAAACTGAGCTCATTAAAGAAACACAGCGTTGGCCACACAATAACACACACTTTCATTAAAAGCACACACACACACACAGTCTAGGTATCCAGTCAGACTATATCCTATATCAAGCAAACCATGTAGTGAAAACCTTCTTTTCTATTACTCAGCTCAGGTCTACTACAAAGTGTCCTATCTGCTTGTTTGTGGTTTCTGTTGTGTGTATGTCCTTTGTGTGTGTGTGTGTGTGTGTGTGTGTGTGTGTGTGTGTGTGTGTGTGTGTGTGTGTGTGTGTGTGTGTGTGTGTGTGTGTGTGTGAGAGTCTGTTTGGACAAGCTGTCAAAGATTGATTTAGAGTTTGTTGCTTTGAACCAACTGCCAAGCGCTGCCTCACTAACCCTCCGTGTTGAAAGAACAAAAGCTTCTCAAGGTCCACACCTACTAACCATTCCTCTCTATTTCTCTGCGTCTCTGTCTGGCTTCCTCTTTCCATGACTCTCCGCCTCTCAGCTTCTTTTCTTATCTTACACTTATCTATTTCAGTGCGACTTCTCCATTTCTCCAACTATGCCCTTCTTTTCTTGAGTGGAGGATGAATGCGGCTCAAATGCAGGCTCTTCATTTGCTTCACTGGGTAATAATGTTTGCTGTTTTTTCTTCGGCATTGTGAATAAGTGCTCGTTGCCTGCGTCTCTTCACTTTCTCTGCTCAATGAGACAGAAAAAATAAGCAGCCAGGAGGCTGAGGTGAAAATACTGTGCTCGATAACCATGATTCATGGAACAATACAGACTATTATAAGCCAACCCAAATAAAGGAAACAGAATATAGTCCAAAAAACATGTAGTGTGTATCTTTTGAGTCAGTTATCAGATACATTTATCAAATATTTGCAGGTTTTGGCATTGGAAAAGTAAAGACTTATTATAACAGATTGGTTTTGCATTTGTCTCTGATTTGTCACCAAATGACATGATCATATGAAGCGACTACGAAAGACACATAAATCACCGACATAAAATCTGGTATGTTTTGTTTTTTACAATTCATCACACTTTTGATAAGCTTTGGAAAAACAAGATTATTCACATTTTTGCACAAATTTTCTTCATCTCCTGAACAATCCATTTGTATTTGTACATATTGATGCATGAATGAAAAAATGCACAAATCCTTATTTCTAAAAAGTTATTTTTTCTCTATACACATTTTTAGGGATGCCCTATATTTAGATAAATCACTGTTCTGTATTTTATTCCCTAAAAACCTTTTTGTCTGTTATTATTTTCCAAGGTCTGATGGTTGTTTACTCTTCTGGGTAATAAAATAACAATTTTACTGTGAAAATATGAATAATAAATATAAATAATGAAATTAGTCATTAGTTGTAGTCATGGTTAATCTGCTCCTGCTCCCTTGTGCACGTGTTTGTGTCAGTGGATGATGTGAGTTTGATTTGATCTCACTTCTCACAGCTCAACAGATGTAACCCAGTGGATGCTTCCATTGTATTTGCGTACATGACTACATGCAACATTATTCATGTGTTCAGGTTGACTGGCATAATGTAAAGGGCTTACATACATATGTTGACACACATACATACATACACTGATACACACAGGAGCTGTAAGTTCAAACAGAGGACTGACGCATTCCTTTTGTAAAATCTTTTGAAAACCAACATCTGTGTGTGGGGGTGTTGTGGAATGGGGTCAGATTGTGGGTCTGTGTGCATATCTTTGTTTTTTATTATTTTCTGTGTGTGCAAAGGCTGATAATGTGCTGAGTGAAGGATTAGGAGGATAGGGAAATGAAGCTGCTGTGTCCAAATTTCATCACAGATTCTGGTTGGTTATGCAATGCGGTGCAGCCCGTTACACCTCTGTAAATTACTGCTGATACAAAGTGTGACTTTCTCCACTGTTCTACACAACTGAGAGAAATATTTATGTTTCTTTACATCAGCATCTCTTTGAAGCTGTACGCCAGAAATGGTCGACCTCGCACTCAATGCAGAGACATAAAACAATTCAGCAGTACACACATTTACAACAAAGGAGTGGACAGCCAAGCCAAAAAGCTAAGTCCTCATCCAACAGATGGCGGATTTAACTATAAGCTACATACTAAATTGCTGAAGGGGACTCTAAGAATTGTGTCATGTTGAAAAGCCTAACTGCAAACTGGTAATCAAAGACCCGAGAGCAAATCCTCCCCCAAGGCAAACGTTCACGTATTCACATACACTTATGCAGCAGTATAGCCTGCGGGCCACCCATAGCTCCAACTGTACCCGGCATGCAGCAGGACCTATCAGAAAAAAAAGAGGAAATAATGTGCTCAAACAGTTTCCTCTAGGAGATGGAGGTTTAAAAAGCATGCAAGGCCTACGTGCACTTATGTGCTCCATCCATCCATCTATTCATCCATCCATTTCCAGTTGAGCTCCCGTGGAAGCCTCTGCTACATGACAGTGGGACTTGCCAGAATGGAGGGCTGCGGGGCTTGGTGCAGTGCCAGTAGAGCCAGGTGGTGGGAATCTGTTGGAGATTAAACTGCTCGGTGACCAGCCACCCACCTCACCCTGGCCCTGACAGACGTGGCACCCCTGGCTGACTGACCCGCGTGGCAGGTGTCAGGGGTGCGGGTGGCAGGTCAAAGCTTGCCCTTATCTCCTTTTCCCTGGCTCCAGAGAGTTGTGGACGTGGGAGGTCGTTGTCCAATGATTAATACTTGCCATGCTGGTACTCCATGGCAGTGCAACTTTCCTGGACTAAAATAAATGAGGGGATGACATTAGACAATTCTGCAAAACCAGACATGGTAGATACAGTAGGGCTAAGGAACAATTAAGATTAGGTCAGGATTGAAGTAATGGCATACTTCTCATATGTATTAAGGTTAAAGAAAATCTTTTACAGTTTTAAAGACCAGTGTGCAGGGTTTAGTGGCATCTAGCAGTGAGGCAGCAGGTTGCAAACAAATGACTACAACTCCCTTTCTAAATGTCTCGAAGAATCTACAGTGGCCTTCAGAAAATGTAAAAATACAAAAGACCTTCTCTGGAGCCAGTATTTGTTCATTCTGGGCTACCATAGAAACACAGCAATGAAAACAAAAGCATGGTGGACTCCAGTGTAGCTATAAAGGGCACATTGTAAGGTAACGAAAAGCAGAAGCAAGGTTTTAGTTTCAGGTGATTATACAGTGAAAACATAATCATGAATATCATACATTTCTGCTGATAGATCCCCTAAATCCAACACAACTGTCCTTTACATTTACTTCAATTGTCAGGAGGCAAATTCTGGTCTCTGGCATCAAAGTATGATCCCATATCTCCAACATAGATTTCCATTATTTTTCAAGCACCAGCTACATCGGCACTTTAAGGAATACTTTTTCACTCTGTGATGAAGATGACAAGATCAATAATGCTCTCATATCTGTACAGACAGATTGGGCAAACATTCAGCCTGTCTGTCACACAGTATGAAAATCTACCCTCACTCTTAAATCTGACTTATTAACATGTTAAATGTTGTTGTTTTTCTGTAGAAAAACTGAAAGACAAGCTGTGTTTTCACAGGGAATGATGATAAGCTTCACATATAAAAGAGATATGTCCTTCCATTCAACTCCACAGGAATAATAGGATTTATTTTCTAAATTGTTGAAGTAATTCTTTTGACAGTAGCCTGTAATAACACCACAAAATAATTAGTTTTTTTATGTTACCAACAATAGACATTGCTTTATGATAAATAGCTTCATAGTAGTGGGACACTGTTGCTGAGCAGCTTTTAGCTTTCAACAAAAGTGTTTTTTAGTCAGTGGTCTTACTTCGCTTAAGTCTCCCCTACACTGAGTTTAAATAGCACATCAGAATCATCCTAAATGTCTGTAATTCATAGGAACACTGGGATGTTTATTTTCTCGAAGATACACAATTTGTGTGTGTTTTAGTGTAAGGCAACCAATTCAGCCGACTGAGGACCTTATTCTGTGTTTATGTCAAACATGAATACTCCAGTGAATACGCTGATACTCAGAGAGTGTCGCACCATTTCAAGCTTTTCTTAATACCATCACATGGGCACAAAGCTCTATTGAGAAAAATAGGAATCTGGGTGAGTGATCTTGAGAAGAAAGAAGAGGGAACCTACTTTTCTTTGTAACTAATAGGTTTTTATTCAAGGACTCTCCATTTTTCCCAGAGCTGTATCTCTCTCCCCTCTCGTCCTGTGTTGCGATTGCTCTTGTGCGCGGGATAAAATCTATGGAAGTCACTGGAGAGCTGCAGACCATTACGCGCTCTGGTCTGGCTGTGTTAAAGGTCACGTATGAGAGGATCCCATACACTGGTCTCAGATGTCAATACAGGCCGCCTCCCACTGTTTGGATTAAGAGGCAAGGAGATGAAGGCTGCTTTCGTCTGTCAGTAACAGTCTGTATCGCTGTCAGGGGTGGTGTGTGTGTGTGTGTGTGTGTGTGTGTGTGTGTGTGTGTGTGTGTGTGTGTGTGTGTGTGTGTGTGTGTGTGTGTGTGTGTGTGTGTGTGTGTGTGTGTGTGTGTGTGTGTGTGTGTGTGTGTGTGTGTGTGTGTGTGTGTGTGTGTGTGTGTGTTCAATTGTACATCTGAATCGTCACATCCTGAACACAACAGTCTGCAATCAGGCATTATCAAGTGCTGCGAATGGACATGCATGCATTTTGTATGTTTTATTTTCTGGAAAAGCTCAACAGGAATCTCTCTCTCACACACACGCACACAAACACAAACACACGTACACACACTGACACACAGCCTAGTAAAAAATCCTTCTCGGTGCATCTACCAGTTTTTAAGCAGAATAACAGTATCTTGGGATTCTTGTCTCCGTGATCACTTAATTGTTTTGTCCGCTGTTGTTTCTGATGTAATCTTGTCTGTGAGTTCGCACCCTACAGCAAACTACAGCTGCTAGATAGTCAAACCAGTGAGGGGGCAACTGGAACACTATCATTAATTTGCACCACAGGAAATTTGTCGTCGGACTCAAAACCTTTTGCGCAATCGCATAAACACAACACATGTGGAGTTGGAAAAAAAACCTACTTTCTCTTTAACCGTCGAACAGCCAAACCTCAGACCCTCTCAATCATGCTGGTAAACAGTGAGTGAACTAATCTTTGCCACAGAAGGGGTCACACTGGTATGAACATTTTTGTAAATGATGTGGCTGTGGCTCTTACTGACTGTTTTAGGTGAGGAAAGTACCATCTAATTCATTGAACCTATCACCTGCCAGATTCCAGCATGATTGAGCTGTGTTTACCTATCAACAGATCAATAACCCCCATTGATCAGCAAGAAGAAAACGATATAGTTTGGCTATTTAGATGTTATAAAGCTTTTTTTTGTTTAAAAGAGTTAGTTCCATTGTCTGGATATTATATGTACTCATGACACTTTTGAAACTACAGGTAGATTTTAGTACATGTTGATAAGAGTCTTTTTTGATCTGTGTATTTAGGCTACTGTACATAGTTATGTTATAATGTCACATATATGCAAATGAGTGTGACACAATCTAGCTACATCAGCAAAAAAAAAAAAACTCAACTTATTATGCTTAAACTGGCATCTGTGTTTATCGAACTAACAGCCAGTAATGGAAACTGAAGGATAACAACCTTGAGCAGTGTTGTAAACACATTCAAAATACTGACTGTGGGTGGATTAACAATAATACACAAGTACAATCAAGTCAAAAGACTCCACGGGTTCCTGTTCACGGAGTCTAAAATGTGATATTTTGCAGGGAGCAGCATCACTCAATACCAGCAGATCCCCTGAGCATTCCTTACACTGTTGTGTCCTTTCACAAGGGCCCATTCAGAAGTACAATGTGGTTTTGTCCACTAAAAGGTGCACAATGGTCAAAAACCAAGAAAAACTCACTACATGTATATAACATGCTGTCTGCTGGAGGAAACACTCTGACACTAAACTATGCAGTGGATTTGGACATAAGGATTAAAGGACATTACAAATATTTATTAAATTGTCAGACTGTGAGACTGCTCTAAAGGGAGATTTTTAAGGTTTTAGTCATATTTATATGCTGTATATTTTACCTGGATTATTTCTATAGTGTTTGGTGTTCTCTTTGAGAATGACCAAACACGTCACAGTTCAATATGCTGATGCAAATGTGTGTGTTTTCTTTCGTTGTGCCAGTCATCAGTCAGATTCTACACGGTGCCAACATCCTGCGGGCTGAACAGTGGGTGGTAAAATTCAAACCCTCTTTTCTACATCCCAGGATTCCCCATGTTAGGGATTCACTGAACCGAAAATGAGATTTCAAACAGCCAAGTTGTCGCCACATTTCACTTTGTTTTTTCTTAACCGACATCAGGGATGATGAGCAATTCTCTTTTTCATTTCTCTCTTTTTTTTTCTTCCTATCTCCATAACACACATCTGCACGCACCAGATAATTTTCAAAGGTTTCAGACCTGGCTTGAGCAAACTATCGTCTTCCGCCTCAGAGTGAAACAGCTTAGATGATTGACAAAAAAAATGAGCTGTTTGAAGTCTGCCTCAAATTGAAGGCTGTTTGACACTGAGGCTCACAGCTGTAAGTCTTTGATGAAACATAACTGTGACCTGCAACAAAAGATGAGAAATAACTAGTTGCTTCAATTACCACACATATCACACAATGCAGTGTAAAACTATGACGCAAGGGTTTCTCTCAGTCTTGCGGAGCGAGACCATAGGCAGGGGACTCTCGGTGCTTTACAAATGCTGAAAATTAATCCATGCAAATTTGATTAAAAGGATCCGAAAGTGAGTATTTGAGTAAGAGGGGTTGTGTATGGCAAACACGGAGATGAATAACATGAATACATTATGAATCAGGGGATTGACACATTTTTCGACTGTGATGTTTGAGAATTACAGATTCATTTGTTCATCCAAGTAGCAAACGCAGAGGTGACAGCGCAGTCACGTATAAGGTGTCAGTCTGACTCATGCCAATGTATTCACAGGATGAAGATTACTTCAGATCACAGGCGTGTGTGTCTGTCTGTGTGTGTGTGTGTGTGTGTGTGTGTGTGTGTGTGTGTGTGTGTGTGTGTGTGTGTTTATGAGAGCAGGAAGTGTATTGCATTGCTATTTCAATACATTTCTGTTGACGTATTTTTATGGGGGGGGGGGGCTCACTGTTTTATCATTTGTGTGTGATATTTGCATACAAATGTGCGTGTGCTTGGGATCACAACTTGTCAGTCTGAGTGCATATGAGTGACATGCGTCAAACGTCTAAACAGCGGAGAGGAGAAGCTGTCATGGGAAAGCAGGTAGAAGGGATGGAGGGATGCGGTACAGGTAGAGAGAGGGAAACGTGTAGGGAGAGAAATCCCAAGTGAGAAAGCAGCCTGTTCATTAGTAGCACAGGAGTGTGTGTGCGTGCGTGTGCGTGTGTGTGTGTGTGTGCATGTGCGTGTGTGTGTGTACACCGAGCAGCAGGGTGCTAACTAGGGCACATATCCCAGAATGAAGCAAAAATCTTCTTATCTAAGTAGTTCTTGTCACTTTTTTACCTCTGTGTGAACCGCTCCGTGTGATGCATTCCTCAGCACATCAGCATGCAGATCTACCTCAACGCTACTGAAGGGCTGCCTTTCTTTAATGTGAGTACACAGCCTATGTACTCTGAGTTATTACGCTACATCACTGGCTTGTCAATTAGACCATTTCTTGATAAAAGTGTGTACACACGGGTGCTTCCATCTCCGGAATGAAGCTGCAGGGTGAAAAAGGCAAACTCAGGTATAGCCTGGCAGCCATTTTCTTTTGTCTTAACCCCCTATCCCCCACAACCACCAGCAAGCCTCAAAATGTCAACCTCTTTACTTTGTATTTGCTGCAGCATTTTTCTTTCCTCCTTTGTTTTAAATATTTCTAAGCCAACAATTGTTTTATCAATCCCCAGGCAGATTTCCCCTGCTGGTTCTGAGCAGAACTTCCAAAGAAAATCTCTTATATATTCACAAGTCAGACACATAGTCTACCTCATATTCTTCTGAATTGTATTCAAGTTCTTGGCTGTGCTTTTTTCAGATTTGTGTCGTAAGTTCAGGATTGAATTAGACTGAAGGAAGGGAACCACAGAGAAACATAAGGATGACTCTGTGTGTTGGTGTGTGTCTGTTTATCCCTGATAGTATGAGGGAGGGATGTGTTCCATTTGAGGAGACCGGTTTTCTGTGATCACAACTCTGATAAGAATTGTGGGAAACCACACTCACAACAAGCCACCCTGGAATACCAACTAGAAATCCATGCACACTCTCCGGCTGTCTCTCTCTCACTCTGACACACATACAGACACACACACACACACACACACACACACACACACACACACACACACACACACACACACACACACACACACACACACACACACACACACACACACTAAGAGGCATGCGCACATACACACGCGTGATTCGAATGCATATCCATGTTTACCCTTCCTCTGGATAGCTGTAGAATTTGAATAGGTGTCTTTTGTGTGGGTGTGCGTCTGTGTGTGTGTTGCAAGGGTGCATGAGGCTCAACAGTATGAATTGCAGTGACAGTGGAGGGAAATTCCTTCCCACATTAACAGGATGTAAAAAAAACAAAGTGAATCTCAAACTTAGACCCATAAACAATCTGGCTCTTTATATTGAGGCCTTTTTCAGATTTTGCTGAACACATAACGATACAGAGCAAAGTTTAAAGCTGTTATACTCAAAACTTTTATATCAACATTGTATCAGCTGACAATTTGAAAACAATGTGACAAAACCTGAAATTAGCACCGAATTTGCCGCTTTCCTCGGCTTTATGGACCTTTTTATGGAGTTTCAGCTCATTCTGTTTTTGTTTTCATTTCGCTCTCACTGCGCTCACAGAGCTGTTTTCAGAAGCAGGCAGATGTTGTCAGTAAGGATCTTCTTATAAACCATCCCAAACAGCAGACAGACACAGTTTGCATCCAACTTGTGAGCCTAACGCAGCATTTAGCAGCTAAAGAACCAGATATTTCCCTGACGTGTTGTAGAGACCAAATAATGCTGCTACATATATATACCGGATGTTTTAGGAAGCACAACTTAGTTCTCCGTATTAACTTAAAGGTGACGATAATATTATGTGTTCACAATTTACAACACTGCTCCCAGGTGGCCAAAAACAAGCAAAAAAACAAACAAATAAAGAAATAAGTTATTGTGGGTTTAAGAAAATGTCTCTGCTAGTAGATAAAACATTAATCGGACACAAAAGCTTTGACTTCGAATATGTGCTAATTCTTGCGAGTAGACTGGACTGTTTTCAAGTGCATCATGTTTGACTGTTTTCTTTTTTTCTTCCTCTCCACGGACGAGACAGAACAAAAAGAGACATAATTTCACCCACCCCGAAAACCTAAACTCTGTGTTTGGCCGTCTGTCTGCCTCTGATTCCTGCCAGCCCAGCTGCTGATCTGCCTGCCCAAGTGGCTTCACTTTCCTATTATCATGTCTGATGGGGGGTGCGTGTGTAGAAGTCAATAACTCACCCTGATCTGTTGGCAATAATTTGGGATTTGAGTTTTGTTGTGTCTGTGTGCGTGTATGTGTGCGTGTATGCGTGTGTGTATATGTGTGTATGCGTAATCCCACATCTGCCAGTGCTTGCTGGCAGTATAAAGAGATGCCTGCTGAGTTTAATTTGCTACGACAGGGTGTATTATGGTTAAATGTTTTGATACTAACCTGCCTGTTCCCATATGAGCCTGAACAGATATGGCATAATTACGACAAAGACAAAAGCACCATGCCCCCCATTGGCACACCTACAGTTAAATTATTCAAATATGATGTGCTACTTTTATCTTTCTGTTACTTAAGTCGAAATGCTACTTGAGACAGTGGTTTATCGTGTTTGTGTGTGTATTCGTATGTGAGTGTGTGTGTGTAACCAGAGCCCATCTGTTGTCTATGCTGATATGGCAACTGCATCTGTGGGGAGCTGACTAGCACATTAGGAAAGAAGACACACACACATATACGTGCACACACACACACGTGCACACACACACACGTGCACACACACACACACACACACACACACACACACACACACACACACACACACACACACACAGAACCTGCACATACTGGACAGCTAACAGTTCATTTGACACTGTAATTACAGCCAGTGATCATGGATCCATTAATCAGCCCTCTTCCTCAGGGCGTCGACTGACCTCCAACAATATCACCATCAGCGGAAGGGAGGGGGGGAGGAGAGAAGGAAAGAGGGAAGAGAAGAGCAGGGTTGGGGGGGTGAATAAAATTCACAGGTGAAATAAAAAAACGAGTTGCAAGCGAATATGGGGGAAAGTGAATGGGGAGTGAAATAGAGACTGGCAGGGTACATGTTCATGGGCTTGGAGGTGTGTCTGTGGGGACTGATTCATTCATGAGCGGTGTGTGTGTGTGTGTGTGTGTGTGTGTGTGTGTGTGTGTGTGTGTGTGTGTGATAAATTCAGGCATTTCACCTTCCACCACAGTCTCTTGTGTTGACCTTACCTGCTGCTTCACTGTTACATCATTAGAATGACTTATACACCATTACCTTCCTGCTGCTGCTGCTATCTGTGGCTACTGGTTGCTAACACACACAAACACGCAGATGTACACACCGAATCATGACAACCTGTATGAAAACAGCATGCATAAGTTATGTGCACCAAGCTGTGTGTGAAATGGAGAAGATATGAGGAGAGATCTGCAAAAAGAAAAAAAGTTTGTGCGATTCAAGTGTTTTATTCTGTATGTTGTTTAGTATCAACCCCCATAAGGCTCAATTATAATCCTGCACCTGATCTGAAGAGATTAGTTTTCTCGTAGACTCAGGCAAAGAAACACATACACTAACAAAAATCCATCACCATGAATTCCTGGTATCGTTGCTCAGAAACGAATATTTCAAAAAATAATATATATATTATATATAGTATGAAATCAAAAACTCCAGGACAGGGCATAGTGTTGTTCAATAAAACAGAGCTGCTTTAACCACACTTTGTGCTGCTCCAGTAGTAGTTTTGTATTGATGATTTCAGCTTAACTCTGTCATTAAATTTAATTTCTGTTTAGAGTTACACCACAACATGAAAACAAGCTACCTGCTGCAGTATTGTGGCTGATCAGCGATGGATGTTGACAACAAACAGAAAGTCCCAGATGTATCTGAACGGCTCCACATTTGTACAGAACAAATGTGATCTTCTAATTTAGGAAAACCTAAATACAGACTTTGTGACAGGTTCACACAGCAACCAAACTTTTCAGCGTCACAATTCATAATCTACGCAGTTACCAGCGAGTGTTATATTTATCTAACCCTCTGCAAATATCCCCATTCTTATCATTGCCTCAGTAACTTGCACACACAGAAATATCAATTCAATATCACATTCAAAAACATGCATAATTAACAGATGCATTCCTAGGTGCTACGTTTTTGGGGGACTAAATCTATTCCTAAGTGATGGCGTGTGTTCTTGTGTGTGTGTTTGTGTGTCAGTTTCAGCTTGATACACACGGGCCTACTGGGACCACCCAAGCAGATGCTTCATTTTCCAAATTATGCATTTAGGGCAGAGAAATAGGTCTGAACCAGGGGATTTAGGAGAGTTACAGAATGAGACCAAAGAGGGCGGAAGATGTCCCGTTGTGATCTCTGCACTGTTCCTCAGAAACTCATGAACTGTGTCTTAATCTGTCAGAGACGTCGAGACAAAGAAAGGAACAAGGAAGGGCAGAGTGAAGATGCACCACTTTCCTTTTGCCATCTCTCAGGCTCTTTCCCTGAGCTTGGACACTCATCATTACCTCCTCTTATCTCCACACATCACTTTTGTTAAGATGCTGTCTCTCTCTCCCCTGGCCACACTTTCTCTTTAAAATGGAAAAACACACAACAACAGGGAATGTGGATTGTTGACTCCTCTAATATACGTTTATGTTGCTCCATCGCTCTCGCTCTCTTCCTTTCATCCACATTTTTTTTGTCCACAAACACTGTTACCAGCAGTGTTGGCAGTTTTCCACTGACACACATGGATGAAACCAGTTTTTCACGCTCAGACTGAAAATTATTAAGGTTCCCAACTCGCTGAAGTTACTTTTTTAACCAAACATGGTGGGTTTTTTGAATGGACTGTTTGTGCTGTGTGCTTTCAAGTGTGTGTGTGTGTGTGTGTGTGTGTGTGTGTGTGTGTGTGTGTGTGTGTGTGTGTGTGTGTGTGTGTGTGTTGTTTGTTTGTGTGTTGTCCTCTGTGGCAGTTGTTGGTTTCAGAGCGTTTGAGGTTTGTCCTATCGGAGTCGACCTTCGTGTGTGGTCCTCATAGGAAATCTGAACCTCCAGTGAGAAACATGAGAGGTTTCCTCTCAGCAGTGGCCCAGCAGCTGGTGCGTTTTGTGAGTGGTTAAAGGTATAAAACTGTAAAAGTGTAGTTCCCATGTTGCAAACTGTCACTGTGATGTCAGAAGAAAAAACACTTTAGTATCTGGGAAAAAAGTCCATAGAGAGAGGAGGCCGGGGTCAACCAAAAAAAAAAGATATGTCTTGGGGATGATTTGACAGCGAGTCAAAAAGTGAGATGGCAGCTTCTGAGTTGTGGAAGATATTTTTAGCGGTTTGGTTGTTTTTTTCCTCTTCTGCATCTAAATGATTTATTTCGCTGCAGCTTTATTTAATTATGTGAAAGAACAAACTGCCACTTCATCAAATACAACTCAGTTTTGGCCAAATATGTATGTTTCAAATCATGTCCTGGGGATGGAGAGCAGATGATCAGAAAATATTTTTCCTCAAAAAAACAGAAAAATTACATAAAATCTGGGGCGGCAACTAATGATTGTTTTCATAATTGATCAATGACTCAGTTAATCAAGTTGTTTGGCCCAAGGTAACATCTTTTCATGTCTGACACAAAAACTCTGAAAAAGATATTTAATTTGAAATGGTATAAATAGAGAAAACAGAAAAATTCTTGTTGAGGCAGAATAAGGACCTAAAAAGCCTGAAAAGATGAACTGACGATAAAAATTGTTGCTCGTACTTTGAATAACTGCTCCGACATACATGTGTGTAAGTGACCGTCAGCGCATCCGTGTCAATGATGAAGACGTTAATGAGTGAATGAGTGAGATGAAGCAGAAGAGAGAGAGAGAGAGAGAGAGACACAGAGAGAAGTGGAAGACGGAAGGGGTGGAGAGACACAATCTAAATATACCAGCTGAGGGCGGTGGAGAGGAGAAAAAGTGCCGGGGCTTTGAAAACCACACTGTGATGAAAAATTAAGATGGTAGGCAGAGTTGAGAAGAGAGCACAGAGACAGAGGGAGGGAGGGAGGAGTGGAAGGCAGAGAAAGAGAGAGAGAAAAGGGGAGAGAAAGAGAGAGAGAGCAAGGGCTTTTATTGCTGGTCACTTTCACCTGTCTCTCTGGGAGATGGACGGATGAAATCAGACTCTTAAAGGGAGCTGGAGAAGTAGAGGCTGCATTGTTCCTCTTTTAGTGAGTCCAGAAACAAGGGAATGGCTGCTCCCTCTTTTTTCAGCCTCCTGTGTATTCACAGTTCTGGAGGTAGTTATCTTAAACTACAAGTGAGTTTGTAAAGTAGTTTCTTACTGCCTTTTTCTTATTGCTTGTTCAGCAACATTGTCAGTTTTTTGGGGAATGAAACTCTTGACTCTTGTTCTTACTCTGCAGAACAACCACTACATCTGTCAACCATGGCTCTTCTAGTCCAGGATGGATTTCCACTTTGCTCATCTAGTGATGTAATAATCCCAGACGGGAGGCGACAGAAAGTCAAAAAACCTGGACGGAAATTGAATTAGAGAAGCCATTTATTCTCCCAGGATTATTTTTTTTTCCACCCATGCTCTCCCAGGCCTGACGCTGTCCTCTCTCTCTGTCTGCACCAGGGACCACACAGTGGAGGCCATTTGCATTTTGCTTTAATATATTTCCTAAATTCCAAAGCTTCAAGAGATCCCTACTTTGCATTTGTTTATTTAGTTCAAAGTGTTTTTTTTCGGTTATTGCCCAAGAACCTTGCAAAAAAACTGAAGTGTAGTCAAAATGTGATAGATAAATATGAAAGTGTTGCACTGTGTATTCTATGGAGAGGGGGACTTTGATGTTATTTTTGCAGTGTTAAGCCAGCTTAAAGCAATGGTGTACCTCCTATAGGTGAGGGCCGGCTTTTCCATTTTCCTTTTATTGTCTGACGCTGTCGGACTTGTGGGTGATAGAAAAGCTCAGACAACATAAACGCGTTTACCACCTGGATCGGCACTGTAAGCAGACGCGCTCCTCAGCGGCATGTTGTTCCCCTATGTGTGTGTCTTTGTGTGGGGTTGACCCGGGGATATTTTAGAGGGTGGCTGTGTCACGTGTGGACGATGGATGTGTAGTGACACCAGGATTGTACCTTGCGGTGCACTGAGTTCTCCAGGTTAACGCGGCGAGCAGCAGACAGACGCGGAGCACGAGAGAGAGCGAGAGAAGGGAAATAGATGGAGTGTGACACCCTTGGGACGAATCAAGCTTTAGGGATGTGTTGGGGACACACATGTAGCAGCAGCAGCAGCAGGCAAAAGCTGATTTGAGGGATGGGGATGTCAAGTCTGTGATGTGCACTTTGCTAAAGTCATATAGTCCTGTTAACTAGTGAGACCCAGATAAGAGGCTGAGGAATGGAGGAGGAAGGGGCCGAAAGCTTCCATCTCTCCCCTTTTCTCCCCCTGCTCCTCCCTATTTTCCCCCAACACACACAGTTGAGTTTCCACAGTGCTTGTTAAATTGGGGGCCTAATTTGCAGCTGCTGGCTTTCTCCTCCACAGTTCACATGGAGTGAATTTATCCAAAAGGGCCAAACTGTGGATTTCATTAATGAAACACATACACATGAACACGTACACACGTACACACACACACACACACCCTCACACACCCTCTTGGCAGGATCAGGGAGGCCTAATCAAGCTGAAATATCCCGAGGTTGCAATTAGGTTTGGAGAGCCCCAGTCCTGAGTCTGGCAACAAAACAAACTGTTCAATTAAGTCACAAGAATACGTAGATTTCCTCTGATGAGTCATCGTATTATTGTGTTCTGTCTATTTGCATTCATCTTGGCTGTGTGCTAACTTTGTCTCATCTACAGTTCCATTTAACTAAAGTACAGGTGTCACACACACACACACACACACACACACACACACACACACACACACACACACACACACACACACACACACTGCAACTCTTCATGGCTTATTTTCTTCTGGTATTGCAGTGCCTCCTATTAGAGTTACCCAAGGTTTTGACCTTAAGACCATTTTCTGCGTAACCAGCTGTGTTTTTTGTGTGTGTGTTGCTGGGATGTGGGTGGAATGTGAGCTCCAGTCCTATGAAACCTTGCGTATAAATGATAAATAAGTGATAAATAAGTACGAATGGACAAATTCAACAGAGCGAGCATTTTAAGAGGACCAACCTTCCTCCGCCTGTAGTTCTGTGAGGCTGTGAAGCTGCTAATGTTAGCGAAAAAGCTAACATGCTAATGCTTACCAGATCATTTTACCCATATACATGCACCATCTTAGTTTAGCAACTAATTTGAAGGCACACACTTACATTTCTTCCACAATTGTATATGCAAGCCTCATGATGACCCTACAGGAAACATCAGCGGCTCAAAAGTAGAATACATCGTCTCATAACCATGAATTTCAGAATAAAATTTGATGCCAGTTCATCCAAAGTGTAGGACTGAAGGACATTGTCATCCCTAGAGCCTCGCTGACGTAGCTTGGCTAAAAACAAATCCAAATAAGTCAGTTGAGTATTTTCCTTAGATCAAACTACCCAGTTGGCAGAGAAGTGTGCAGCTCCAGTACATTCAGATCCATAAATAAACTACTGCAGTTTCATCCACTGAGTGATGAGGAAAAAAGTTTAGCATATTAACCACCTTTTACATGAATTGAAAAAGTCACTGCTCACTGCTAATTTTACTGTCAAAACACCCAATGTCATTACTAAACAAATAATTCCTGAACTCAGTTACTGACAGGTTGTTCACATGCTCTCACCAATATTTGTCATCCACTTTTGACGTGTTTGAAATAGCACTTCTCTGCCCTTGTTTCCTTCCCTCTCCTTCATCCTTGTACCATTATCGTATTCTTCACTTCCCTTCCATGCACTCATCTCATTACCTTTTATCTTTCCTTTCTATCATCTCTGTGTCCTTTCCATTCCTCTTTGTTGCCTCTTGATGATGGAGATGTTATCTTCCATTTTATTTTGATATTATGACTGTGAGTATCCTGATGACCTTAGGTGTGGTACTACTTCACTGAAACAGTCATCTCCTTGTGAAATTCTCACAATGAATATAATACATATATTTGATACTATCCACTATTTTGTGCAAATGGCCAAGTCAGACTCAAACTCATATACTCTGACTCATCATATTAAATTTATAAAAGAACATCATCTGCATATTGGCATATTCTTTCCCAATAATTCCGGTAACAAATCAGAGACACGAGATCAATATTTCTAGTATTTTACTTTATACGTTTACCAGTTAAATTCAGTCATAGTTATATATATTTTTTCAACCCACAATGAGGGTTAGTATCAAAGCAAGTCTTCACACCAGAGCACTTATACACATTACATCGAGGTTACTGGGACTGTCCCCATATTGTCTTTGCACTAACTCAGGTATAAAGTGTCTGAAACAGCAGCAGCGTCAAATTAATTCTTGAAAACAGAGAGTAGTCTGTCAACTTCAATTTTTAAGGCAGCAGGGAAACTTGAAGATGAATCAGGTCAAAGGTTTGACAGTCTCTTTACTATCAAAAAATCCATTCAACCAAATTGTTGATCCATTTACTTTATCCTCCTTTTCAACTGGTCTTGGTGTAGTTACTCAAACAGACCAAATGAAATGAGCAAACGTACTGCAGTTCATTGTACTTGAACCAGTGGGAGTAAAAACACCCTGAACATGGCCTGTATTGCAGTGGTTCAACCTGCTGCCTCAGAACAATTTATTCTCGAAAATGTCTTCACTGACTTGGATTAATTTTCAATATTAAAAAAGACCCACTTTCAGTTTTTCTGGACATAGGATAATGTGGTGAAAATATATATCTTCTGGTAGCGAAATCACTTCACGCTAATTGCCACAGTGACTAATGTAGGCAGTACAGGCACCCCATTTTCCAAATGGCGGATATCTCAGGGAATGGAAACTCCTTGAATATTAATGTATTTCCACTACATTTTTCTCCTCTACCGTTGGGAGCTCAACCAGAGCTCATATGCCCGTGAGATGTCTGTCCGGCTTTAGCTAAGATACATACAAACACACACGCCTACGCGCGCACGCACAAAGACAGACTGGAGATATGGCGGGGAAGCTGATCAGCCGTGTGGAGCGGGGAGGGCACTCCAATGGGACTAATTAAAGTTATGGAACAGACTGCAGAACTCATCGGAGACCACCACTCTTTCTCTAACTCTATCTCTCCCTCCTCTCGCTCTTTGTTTCTCTTATACTCCTCTGTGTTTGCTTAATGAAAGCTACATCATCCAGGGTCATGGGATGCAATGCTGCTTTCTTACCACAATTCATGCCGGTAAATAGGATCAAAGGTGCTAAGGAATTTCTAGGTGAAGCAGCTGCTGGAAACACCTTCACAACACATGTGCATACAGATGTTGGACACAATCGGGTGTTAAAAAACATAGCCCGGATTATCCAGCATTTTTGGTTTATCTTATATATAAAAACGGCTGTTGTTTGTGACTTTGTACTAAGGGGTGTGTGTGTTTGTGTGTGTGCATGCGTGTGTGTGTGACATGAATCACCATCAGCTGCTGATTTTGATACTGATGGAAAATCAAGCTTTTTAGCTCCGATCGATCAGAACCCTGTGTTCCTGAGCAGTATCTCTCTCTCTCGCTCTCTCTCTCTCTCACACACACACACACCTGCCTCCACTCCCCGCCTTCCCCTTGTTCCCCCTCTCTTTTTTGGCTCCTCTCTGAATCCATTTCTATGTCACACACCCACTGATCCTGCGGCAGACAGACCAAACCACCAGCCATAATGAAGTGGCACTGCATCATCACAAACACTGCTTTGTGTTTAAATGATGTGGAGAGGAAGTGGGCAGCATCTCCACTTTGTCTCCTAATTATTTACAACAAGCGGAGCATAGGTGAGGAGAGGAGGAAGGGGGTAGAGACGAGAGGAGACAATAAAGCATATACATGTATGACTGTGTGTGTGTGTGTGTGTGTGCGTGCATGCGTGCGTGCGTGTGTGTGTGTGTGTGTTTGTGCGTGCGTGCGTGCGTGCGTGCGTGCCTCCTAACCAGAGAAAGCCTTGGCTCAGCCTGCCTGGCTTTGCAGCTTCTCCCAGCTCTAGAAATGCCAGGCAACATGACTCACACACCCTGCTCAGGGCTAAACACACACAACCTCATGGCAAAAGTGCTCACACACATACACAAATGCACGCACATATATATGCACAAGTAAACACATCACCACATACTCAGACCCGACCAGGTTTGCATATAATCTTGTGTGCAATGAGCTAAACTGCACAAACCAAACCTAGAAAGTTTGGTTTGTTTAATGTTCATCATCACATCTGCTCAGAATAATTTAACAATTATCTTTTTTTCTTTGTTTCTTCACCTATGTTGGCCTGTTTGAAGAGAAAATTAACCACTATAAAAAGCATTTAGTGAGTCACTCAACATTAAATCAGTGGTTTCAGTTCATGATCAATTTCTGACTAATATCGATCATTTGATGCTGGTCCCAGTGTATTTTTTCCAAAGTAAACTGAATAATGTGGACAAGTGCAAGATCACATCACGTTCACTCCAATCTGGACAAAACCTCACATGAAAGAACCATATAAAAACATAATTCATCCTTTATGTGTGTGTGGGTGGGTGAAGAGTTTGGGGCAGCAACAACACTGAGGATGTGCAGAAAAAGAGTAGAAGCAGTAAGTTTACAAAGTGAAGGGAAAATACTTTTATGTTAAGTGAACGTGTTCAAACTGAAAGTTCTTCTTCACGGTGTATCTCACACATTAGCTTTTGTTTTGCTAGTCTCCTGCAGTTACTTCTTCACACTTACACTAACTTCACATCCAGTGCACGCACGCACGCACACACCATGCACACACACACACAGATTCATACACATATACACTTTATTGTCACATTTCATCTTTTCTTCCATTCGTCTCTTTATGGTCTCCTCTCCCTATATCCTCTCCCATCGTCCTCCTCCGCTGACTTCCATTCATTAAATCATTACACAGCCTAACCCTGCACCTAACCATTACCATGAACAATTCATGCCTAACCCTAAGCTTGACCTAACCCCAATTCCCATCTTACCCCTAACATTAAGTAGGACCTGCATTATGTTTTGCCTAGTTAATACTTGGCTTTGGTTTGCTGGAAAAGGCTCGAAAGAGGTAACAGAAAACATGCTCACACACATACTTGCATTTAACCCTCAAACGGCCCTTGGAAAAATTGAGGACTCGCCAAAATGTCCTCTCTTTCATATGCGGTAATATGGGGTCTAGACTCAACTTTGCTTACAAAACACACTTTCTCCGGTGGAGAGAGAAACTTATACTAAGTGCTCAGAAAATAAAGTGCTTCAAACACATCAGCCCTGTGCATCACTTGTAAACACCTACCACGTCTTGACATAGAGAGGGAGACACACAACACAGCATCTGTATGTTGTGTTGTGTGTTTACTTTGTCATTGTCTGCATCATCCACAGAAAAATATAAGAAGACAATAAAACTCATTATAAAACTATATTGCTTACTAATAATGAAACATAACTCATTTTTATTAGAAAGTTTCCATTATGTTTTTATTACAAAGATTATTGCTTTGTGTGTGTGTTCTCTGCAGCCAACCAGCAGAGCAAAGCTTTGTACTGCCTCGGTCTGGACTGAAATATTATTCACTCAACAGATGCCGTCTATTTGTAGCTATGAAAAATACATACACAGTAGTTAATCAATGGAAAGGCAGTGTTGTGTAGACTATTAACAGAAGTTGGATCATTTCCTTTTTTGAAGCTGTTTCCCTTTTGGCTGCCAAGACAGAGAATTAAACACAACTTTCCAAATTTACAAGCCACCGTAGTCCTCTCCTGGTCTTCATCGCTGCCATCCCTCTGTTTATTTCTCCTCGTCTTTACTTCTCTCCCTCTCTGTGTCTCTCACTGTCTCTCCTTCTGTTTGGATGTGTTTGCAGTAAACAATAATTTTGCCTGTGTAAATATATTTTTCTTTGGCAACGCAGAGAGGCACCAGGATGAGTCTGTGAATGCTGGTTGTGTCTATATGTTTTACGGTTATCTTAGAAGGTTGTGTAAAGTTTCTGGCAGTGGTGTACAGTGGTTTTTATATATAGGCAGCAGAGCTGCAGATTACCCCCCCCATCAACCCCTAAAAACTGATTTCAACCATCTGCGTGTGATATATCACGTTTACAAGAACATGTCACCGTGACCTTGACCTTTTATCATCAAAATCTAGTCATTTTATCTCTGAGTCTAAGTGATCATTTGTGCCAAATTTGAAAACACTCCCTTGTGTTCTGAGCCGTTGTGTTTACAAACATAAAAATATGATTTGCAAGGTTATAGTGACCTTCACCTTTGTCCACCAATTTATCACTAGTTAATCCAAATGAACATTTGTAACAAATGTGAAGAAAGGATGTTGTGGTAATTGACGTTGTCACTGGGGTCACCTCACAACAGCCAGAGACAAACCAGTTGCTTTTCAGCATCTTTTTATTTATAACACCGAGCAAACAAAAATTCAAAAACTCAACTTAAACTTGCCAGCAATTTCTGCTGGCGTCTCGGCTTTGCAGCTCAGCTCAGCTCAGTCTCTCTTCACGTCTCTTAGTGTGTCTCTTGTCTCTCTTCCATGTTTCTCCCTGTGGCAGCTCTCCTGCTGCCTTTTTAATCCAGGGAGAGTTGATTGGCCAACTACTCTCATCTGTGCCAATCAACTCTGTTGATTGGAATGTTTGTACTAAATTTGAAGAAATTTCTTCAAGGTGTCCTTGAGATATCGTGTTCATAACAATTGGACAACCCGAAAAACATAATGCTTGCAGCCACTGGCTGTTGCTGGTGTGGAGGTATACAAATTTACCCTTTGACCTGATAATGATGGAAAATCAGAGCATCACTAAAACTATTCATCCTGAGGGGAACATGGATGTGTGCACTCAAGGTAAATTCAGTCAATAGTTGCTGAGATAATCCACTCATATAAACCTCACAGAGGCACTAAGGTAAATGTATCAACCTAAGCCGTAGTAGTCAAGATATATTTCATGTGAGAATAAAAACTTTGACCTCCTAATAGAACAAGAGGAAAAGTCAGTGGATCACCAAAGTCTTTTAGATGAATCTTCAAGGGACTATGAATGCACTATTTAATAAACATTTCAGTCTGTATCAACGTGACAGAAAGGCTGACATTGCCAACAACCATGCTAGTGGCATTAAAAAGACAGTAGGTGGGTAATATATGCATGTAGCTTCAACCAGCAGTTGAAAAACATCATGCAGTGCACAGCACATTATAGTAATTTAGTTTAAGTTTGTTCTCTAATTGAGTATATGTGTTTCTGTTTCTTTCTGGCAGAATGCGGGAACGGGGCCCTTGCATTTGTGGAGTAGGTGTATGGAGTCTACTGCTGTCCCTCTGTCTGGCCTCCCTGACACATGCACACCGGAGCCACACAGGTAGGTACAAGTATGTGTTAATGTCCGCTCATGCGTGTGTATACAGTACATATTCCTGCGTGTGGTTCCACGTTTCAGTGCAGCATTCACAGTATTGGATCTATCCCAGATTACCACTGCAGGCAGTCTCTGCAGCCAATTTCTTTTCACATGTTGTAAAGTTGGAGTGAATAGGCCGTGTGCGACCCGAGGGAATGCAAGGGTCGGATTCACAGTGAAATATGAGTCCACAGAGGCAGGTCACCAGGAAGAACACACACAAAAAAGTTATTTAATAAAAGGAAGAGGAATAAGAGTAATCCAACAGAGAAAGGTCTTCTAAGTTCTGAGACTTTCACGTCTTTGCAGTCCCATCAGGGTGGGGCGACACTTTGAAATTGTCTGTACTTCACAGCACAGACAGCAAGCAGTGAGCCTTATGTGGCATAATCACTAGCATGATTGAGCCCTGAGGCCTCTTTCTGGTTCACAGTTCATTTCTCATGTGAAGGTTGGGTATCTTTGCCTCTCTGGTTAACAATGATCACCTGAGTGAGACACTGAAAATTGCCAACGTCTGGAAAAAAAGCTTAGAGAGAACAGGGTACCTGCTCCGTGCATATGAGAGCTATTTCAGTCCTGCTGTTCAGGTATTAACCTACATGTGGTGGGAATATGAAAATGGACATCTACTTGATGTGTCCCTTTGTGAAGGTGATTAGAGTTACTTTTGTACTAAATTGCATTTTACTTGCGAAATGCACTTAAAAATGTCCAGCCCTATATAGATTCATGCTAAGTTTAATCATGAGTTGTAAGATGATTAGCTCCATCCAACCTACCTACATGGGGTTTTTACTTTAACGTTAAATAGGTGTGGATCTTGTGGTTATGCTATTTTGATGGCTGCAGTTTATGAAATGTTGAATTGAATTACATTATGAATCAGCTTCATATGACAAATCAGGTCAGTAAAGGCGAAACACATGTCGACACCAATGCTAACAGGCTGTACAGCTGTACTTAGCGAAATGCAAATATAGGGATAACAAGATGCTGATCTTTTATAGTATAACAGGCTTATGGAAACTGACAAACCGACCAATAGTAGGTCGGTAGTAAGTCTAAATAAACAGAAATATATCAAATATAGTAGGAGTTGGGCAGGGTCTTGGGGCTGATACTCGGGGGGGTAAACTGCCCATTCCCCAGTTCAGTTGGCTCGGGCCTGGGCAGGAGAGGTTTGCAGGCACATATTGAGGAGATTTACACTGATTGTCGACTGTGTAGCCTTCCATTGGGCTTGTAACTCAAGTTGCATTTACCTTCTATTCCACTTCCTGTCTGTTATCACTATTTTAAAAAATTCACTTCACTATAAGAAACAACAGAAAATTAGAAGCTATGATGAAGATTTGAACTGTATGTCATTTATCATTGTTTTTTGGCATCGTCATTGAAGGGAAGCTAATTTATTGGTGATTGAACGCGTGTAAATGTTTCCTACTAACACTGCAGTATTTCAATGCATATCGGGCTTGGAGCTGTCCAAGGCATTTGTGATTGGTTTAAAGACATTTACAATCAAGTCAAAGCGTCTTCCCTCTACACCAGAATGAATTGGGGAAGCCAGACCAGCACTAACACATTGCTGTGAAAGTAGAACCACCCTGGGTCTGATCTTGGTCCTGAATGAGAGTTGTTGAGGTCGGTGCTTTTTAGGTGAAGCAAAGGAGTTTATATTGAGTCTGTGTGTGTTAACCAGAGCCAGTGGAGGTGTCATTAGATTACACACGTTATATCAGATAATGTGTTCATGTCAACGGGGGTGGATAAAATCAATCTGCTATTGATTCATGAAAGCAGAACCTAAAGTGTTGATTGCATAGGCACCAAATGAACACCAAGAGCTGTGCAGTCCTCCTCCGATTCTGGACTCGTGTGATACTAAAGATCTTTGGAGCTCCACAGGTTTCAAAATCAAGCTTATGTTAAATACATTTTATTTCAAGGCTGCTCCTAAAGATTCGTGGGGCAAAGAACGTACCAAGGCAGGGATGTGACTAACATGATAACAAAACATATCCGACAAAAAAAATGTATTCACAATGACAAGACACACCTGAGGATAAAACCAAGAAGTGACATTAGGGGATTTTGTGTTTGGTTTGGCTACATATGATAAGCAACGATGGCTTGAAAATGTTAAGCTCTGCCTTTGGCTTTCATGCCGACCTTGTGGCGTGCACCAGCTGCCCTTCATCTGAACCGGGCTCCTTTGTTTGTCATTGTTGTTACTGTGTGTCTCACGTCACTGATGCCAAAGATATTTATACTGCAGTCAGTGTACTGTACTGTGTGTCTCAATATCTGCTTTGTACGACTATTCCATTAGCAGATGACCGAAGGGGGAAATGATTGATGAGTTTTTTCTTTGACGCTTTAAAAAGAATGCAGTGTCTAAGACGGCCTGAAAAATTACCATAATGTTATCACTTTGTGGAGACTCTATATTGTTTTATGTGAGTTCATGTATATGTACAGTAAACGACAGCTTTATGAGTGTGTGTGTGTGTGTGCGTGTGTGTACGTTTGACTCTGCCGTTGTCTGGCTGCCAGACATTATCTCCTCCTCTCACAGAGCGTTTCTTGACAAGGCAAGGGCAAACATTTTCATAAATGGCAGGATGGTGAAAAGACATGGAGAAAGGGAAGACGCGCTTCCTTATTGTGGTGCATCACTGGGCTTTCAATGAAGTGCTGAGGTCTGCACAAAGCCATGAAAACACTGAAAACATCAGGTGAGAGAGATGAGAAGCAAAGTCACATAGCAGCTGCAGCTTTGTGTCACTGAGGATTCTGTCGTAGTTATTTTATTATACCCTCCCCCGAAGCCAACTCTATCTCCTAAAGATTACATTTACACAGAACTTATATGCAAATATGTGTTGTAGCTGTAATGAAGACATGTTGTTTATTTCCTTTTTTGGCAAGTTGCAACAATGTTGAAACTAAATTCATCAGTAAAATGATTTCAGACTGCACTGCAATAACCATGTGTACTACCTACTCTAATGTTTAGGCACTCACAGCATTTGGTTACGGTTAAGGAAAGATCATGGTTGAAGACGACAGCAACTAAAACCATAATCTTTCCCGGATCTTAACCAGCATGTTTTTATTTTGACTCTGGCCTCTGCTGTGACAGTCGAATGTGTTGTATGCCTGCTATAGCCCCAACTTCCTCCTTGCAAATTTGGGGTTTGGCGCTTATTTTAGCTCTATTCTTTGGATCTCAGATTAAGGAGCCAATTAGAATTGTGGGGACCAAATGCTGGACCCTGTTGGAGCAGAAAGGGAGCTTACACAGTACACCTACCTTGTTTGGTCCGGACCTTTGGACTTTTCAGTCAAAATAACAGGTGTAAAAGATGCCTCTGTCCAGACCAACAGACCAAAACGTTGCTCAACCCAGAGAGGTGATCTCAGCTTGGATCAAAAGAACAATTGTTTGGATCATTTGCAATGTGAAAAATCATATTTTAATAGCTTGGACATGCAGAGCATTTGCAGGAAGTTGAGAAAGCATTAAACAACTGGACAAGAAAAAGAAGTGGCTTCCGGGAATGCTTGTAATTTTCAACTCTGATGATGTATAGGACACTCATTCTGCTGATAATACCATAATTAAGTGAACAGGTTTATTTATTTTCTCCATTAAAAAAAAACCCTACTTGTTTATATGTATTACATTTTTTCAAATTAAATGCATATTTGTAAATACAATAGGGGATATGAAAACACACCAACGTCAGACTCACCTGTCTACAAACCAATCTGTGTCAAGTATAGGCAGATGCAGCCCAGTTGGTGATGATGACAGGACATACGTATGTCATACAAGTCTTTAGTCTGCTCCCTAAATTGCAACGTGAAACCAAAACTCAATCAATCCAATCAATCAAATTTTATTTGTCTAGAAACCTCAGAGAGAGCCACATGTGAGGGATCCCTCTCCCAGGACGGACAGAAGTGCAGTAGATGCCGCGTGTAACTGAGAAGATCAACAAAATAACAGTATTTACAACATTGATTAGGTGAAACAGTTTGTAACATAATGGAAAAGTGTGTCAATGTTAAAAGTATTGTACATAAGAGGCGTATTGTATGTCAAGCAGTCTTATTGTAATCATAGTCAACGATCAGCTGCCACCACGATCAGGATCCACCACCACAATCAAAACTCACAGGATCAAATGTAAAAAAATGAATCGAAGACATGGACCTTGGTTCAGACCATAGTCCAGACTCTCAGGTGTGAAAACCCTGTAAGACTCAGGACTTGGATAGTCCATTCAGTTGGTTCCATTGGGGTTTGAGTATGGCACTCGGGAATAATGCATTTGTTAATGAAGAGTCCCCACAAAGAAGGTGTACAAGGGTATGTGTGTGTGTATGTATGTGTGTGTGTGGACATGTGTAGCAACTGCGTGCTGCTGTTAATGGGTCATTGATTGTAGAGTAAGTTGTAATCAGGGAGTTACAGTGTTATCCAGTTGCAGGTTGTCTGAGTGGGAAAAAACAGACGAGTAATCAGATAATTACTGAATACAATCCCTTAGGTCACTTCAAGGTTGAGGCTTTCACTCAGACACACACATACGCATTCACTAACACACACACACACACACACACACACACACACACACACACACACACACACACACACACACACACACACACACACACACACACACACACACACACACACACACACACACACACACAGGCAATTAAAGAAAAACTGATTATAATGGGTGGAGGGGCTAAAGACATTCAGTTCTGAGTTAAACTTTTCTGTACTATGTAGATGAGGTAAAACCAAAGATAATGAGCATGTGCATCTACATCATGAATATGAAGTTATAAAAATGTACATAAACACTTTAGTTTTATTCTAAAAAGTGATAGATGGCTTGCAGCTGTAAACACGAAGACACGAATGGTATGACTAGATGAGCATGCTGCTGTTTATGGGATGTGATGAGCCCTGGTTTCTGGCTCTGGTCATCATGAAGTGAATTTCATAGCATCTATGACAGAAACAGACTGAAAACAGAAACTGATCTGAGCTCAGTACGTGTTTGCTGACCAGGTGTTATCTCTTGTTACATGAGGTGAAGCTATGGGAGTTGACTGATCAGTGTGCACACTCTACTTCAGCCAGCCAGCTGTCTGCTGCTATAAGCATGAGGTCATGTCCAGAAACACAAACAGCTGGAGAAAATTCATTAGTGTTCAGACTGGTGGGCTCTGCCTGTGCTGAAACTAACTAACTCTTAACTTAGTAGAAGCATGTGGTACAGACATGGGTACATGGGAAAACTGTTTTAAATGAACAAGAAATCATTAAAAGATAAGATGCCTTAAACATGATATAGTTCTCCTGCATCTTGCAGGGGGAAAAAAATGATTAAAATTGTGACCCATCCCAAGGCTTGAAAGAGATTTTATTATTCACTCTAGCACTAATGTGAGTGTGTGTGTGTGTGTGAGTGTGTGTGTTGTTGCCACCAGTATGTGCTGACAAGACAGCTGTGGTGATGAGAATAGTCAAGATGGCTAAGAAGTAGCAAAAGAGGTCTCAGCGTGTGTGTGTGTGTGTGTGTGTGTGTGTGTGTGTAAGTGTGTGTGTGTGTGTGTGTGTGTGTGTGTGTGTGTGTGTGTGTGTGTGTAAGTGTGTGTGAACTTGTGTGCGTGCCTTCCTAGCTCCTGCTCACCTTCTATTCTACAGATTTTTATCTCTCTGGCCAGAACAGAAAAAAGCTGCCTCTCCTTTGCTGTTGCAGCCTCTCCATCTGTTAAATCATCCATCTTCCTGTCTTTTTCTCTTAGTCACATGCTTTACTATACACATCACAGCAGAACTGTGAGAAAATTACGGGCTTTAAACCTTAGACCATCGAGCTCTAACACTCTTAGTGGACTGCAGATCTCCTGCAATGAAGAGATCTTATTTGCAAGTCTCGGCCTTGGTGAAGTGTCTCAGCGGCTTTGCCAATAGTCTTGGAGAAACCGCTTGGCTTGGATTTTGAAGTTAAGCGGAACAGCAATTATGCTGATCACTTCACCACACACTGTCGAGTCATTGATTCTCAGTCCATACGCTGCAATCTCCATACATCGCCACTGATTAGAAGCCCCTAAGAACTTAACTTGCTCTGAATGACATTCTGTCTGCCGAGAAGGGGGAATGGAGAAGTAAGACAAAGACATATATGGATGCTGAGATGCATGTGCTAAACTGCTCTCACACAAGCTCAGAGGGACATGTGCATCCAGTCAGGCACACAGACAGGCCTGCAGTAAATGCACACACAAACACACGCACACACACACGCACACACACTAACATGCATGCACACTCAAAGAGGCTCTCTAATGTGATGTGCAGAGACAGGCTGTCTGCCCTCCTTAGAGGCTGCTCCACAGTAAAGCTGCACTCCATGCTTGGTGTACAACATGGCTCCATATGGCTTGTGAAAAATTAAAGCGGAAAATTACAAATGTGAAAGTTTTCATGCTAAGAAACAAACCAGCTTTCCCTAACACTTTTAATTCGCAGGTCAATAGATGGAGCGATGGTGTACATGCTCATGAATGTGAGATAGACCAAGAGACCAAATTAATGAAATTAGCAAATTATTATTCATTACAGGCAAGATTGCAATTTATTGTCATTTAGTCATTCATTATGGATAGACCAAGATAGGTTCATATCACGCCTAATGTTTTACGTTGAATGCCAAGGTTCATTGTTAATGCAGACAAGCAGGGTGCCCTTTATGGAAGCAGAAAGTGGTGGATGCGGCTCTAGCTCGTCTGATTTACCTCCAGGAGACTGGAACTAACGTGTAATTAATGTTATAGTAACCACAGTCTTTCATAATATCTTTTTACAATATTGAAAAAAGTGACATAGCGATAGAGAACAAGAACTATAAGAAAAAGTCTTTATTTCACTATTCCTTTAGGAGGTATTGCAGCAAATGCATGAACTCAATAAAACACCAGATGATTACATTTACTTTCAAAAAGGAAAGACCTGATCTGAGGGGGACCCAAGAACAGCTAGATCCAAAAAGACTAGACGATAATTAAACCTGATCCTAAGTGCAGGCGACCAGAATAGAAGGAACACAAACACATAATGAACTAACAGATAGTTTGATCAGTTAACAAGCAGATACTGTGTAAAAGGGCAGCAAGGTAAAAATAAAAATAAAAGATTTAAGTCATAGAAACTAAAACGATTCATTCATAGGCTTCAAAGACAAATTCATATAATTTATACAAAGTGGACCCGTGAAGACTTCTGCCCCGAGGTGCCCTGGTGTGCTGCAAGATTTAGGTGATATCAAGCTAATATTAACTACGTTTTATGTTACATTCCCAAAACCCTTAATACAGCTGAGCAATAAATAAAAAATGACCATATTAAAAGGCGAGCTAAGTATGAAAACCACAGCACGCCACCATTGGTTAAAGAAGGTTTATATGCCGTGCTATGGAATGTGGAAAACATGACACAAAAAGGTAGTTTCATCTTCTGAGCAGGTCAAAACATGTTAGAAAATGAACATTTAGCACATTTTTGCTCATTGTCGGATTAAAATACATCTTTTTTTGTGATACTGATATTCACAGAAGATGGCATTTGCCCCATTGCCTTAAAGCGACCAAGATACCTGTTAATTATGATCTATCCGTTTGCTCATCATTATGGCTGCTACATAGGCCCATGGCTGTCTCTGCCTCTTTTCTCTCCCTCGCTCTACTTGAATTGGTGCTGTTGACAAAATCCAAAGAACGACATTTGCATATACTCACCTTCCTAATCAGCGTGTCCTTGGTAACGCACATGTTTTAACCATGATCTATTCAGTTATTAAGGTGCCAGGAGTGTATTTGTTAACTGGCAACAGGCACTCTGGCCTTTTGAAGTCTATCACAGGATAATCTTGTGTGACACCCAATGCCAGTGAATGTCGTGTATATGTATAACCTTTAAGGACCAGCCATGTGCTGTGCATGAGATGGGCTCATGATCAAAAGGTATCGGTGCATTGTTGGCTTCGATCGACTGTGTCTTCATGGAGCAGACATCTCAGTGTAATAGAATCACAAACTAAAGCTGCCAACATTGCACCATTAAAATAAATAAAAACTTCTCTCAAACAGATTCAATAAAAATTGATTGTCATTTTCATAAATTGAGAATTTATTACAGGTCCGTTGAAGCCTGTCTATGTTTCTAGTGTTATCTAGGTGCATCTGATAAACTGGCAAGTGAGTGTTTGTGTTACAGCAATCAATTTTAATTGGTACTTCGGTCTTCTCTGATCAGGTATCTGACAAATACGGTAATAACTGTTTTTAATATCATAACAGCAGTGAGATGGTAATTAAATGGTGATGATTAGATGGTTTTATACAATAATAAACTATTAATGGGATTACAATCACAGTTTGAATAAGTAATGCAATAGAAAAGACAGTTCAGCTTGTCAGACATTTCACTTAAAGCAAATGTGTCAATCTTCATGGTGGAGCTATGCTGGATCATCAAAGTCTGTAGAATTCATCCTCTGAGGGCCATGAATGAATGTGAGATGGGCCTGCGTCTGATGTCGGTTCGTTGTTAATTCAGTTATTGTATTAGCAAGTGTATTGAAAAAAGGTACTAATGTCATTACGGCATTTGGCAAAATGAACATCCTCTTCATCTAAATATATCATTATGCAAGCAATCATCAAGTCCTAACTGTCCACCAAATGTTCCCATTGCAAACGATCCAAACTATGGTCCATTTGATCGGAACCAAGACCACCTCTTTAGGTCTGACTTAATTTTGGTGCATTGGTCTGGACTGTGGTCTGATCCAGACCAAGCAAGGTGGGTGTGAAAGCTCCCTAAGAGATGCTGTGTAAGTTCAGTCTGAACCAAAGTCAAGCAACAGCCAGCATTGCCATCTCTCGAGCCACAACACTAAAGCCGATAAAAATGGTGATGGAACTTGTATTCTTTATATAAACACACAAACAGGGAGAATTCTTCAGAGAAACCTGCAACCACAGCATTTTATTGACAAACATTTGATCCTTCAATTTTCCTCAAGTGTACAGATATGAGAAACCTGAGGACAGAAATAGCACAAAACGCCGACATAAAGAGTTGAACTCTCAAGGTAAGGAGAGAGAAAAAAGAAGAAAAAAAACTTTACAGTATGAGTCTGGGTGCTATGGTCACTGATTATGTGGTTGTACTAATTTGTGTAAATGGAGAGTTTCCTCTGGCTGCACAGAGAGATTACCTCATTGGGGCCCTCTCATTGCATTCATTAGTGCTAATCGTTACCTGTTAGCTCACCAGCCAACCCAGCATTGACCCAGCCTGGAACATCTCTATGGTTTCTTAAGCAGAACCAAAGCCCCTATCGACTCTCTGCCTTTGGTTAAGCCACTATATGCAGCTGTGATGGTAGGAGATGAAGTGTGGATTAACATTATGGCAAGAGAGCTACAGTGAGATCTTATTAAAATATGAATCATTAATTAGACTTGATTGGAGTTTTTATAAGTCATAAAGTAATCTCATTTCAATTATATCCTTGTATCTGATGGTCTCGCTCCTCTGGCGTTCTGCGACCACTCTATTCCTCTCCTTTGCCCTTTGTTTCATATTCTCTCTTTCTTCCTCTTCCCAAGTTTTACTTTATTTCACAGCTATTAAACCAGGAAATTTCAATCAGGTAGCACAGCGTGAATTTCTGCAGGGGCAGGAGAGAAAGAGTGAACTTTTATTTAATGTAGCCGTTCTTTCTTTTCTCCTCTCCACCTCCATCTCGTTTCTCTTTTCTTCCGCAGCTGAACTCAACCTTGGCTCTTTATAGTTTATGATTCAATTTCCAATTTGTCCTCCAGAGGTATTTGCCTGGTGGGTGGCGCAGTGGTTTTGTTCTTATGTGTTTGTACAATATTCGCCGTTAGTATTCATAGGAACACAGTCTTACGGATACATGCATTTGAATTTCCAATTCTGTGTCTGCAATTCTTTTGGCTTTATTTTACATGAAAGTCACACTGAGATGGGAATCGCCCTTTCAAGTAAGCTCTTGACAAGCAAGGAGAGATGTGCTGAAATATGTATAACCAATACATACCATTTTCTTTCATTAGAGTCAAGGAGTTTACTTTAGGACTTGAAGGTTGTTGGTTAATCTCATGTTCTCAGACAAAAAATAACTACACAATGTGTGCACAAGTGTTCTACTAATTCTACCAACAAATACAAGTGTTCCCCTCTTTCTCTTTCATGGCCCCCTTTGTGCCTGTTTTTCAGGGTGAACATTTTAAAGGTCTCGACCTTACTATGTAAAGTGCCTTGAGATAATGGATATTATGATTTTGCTCTATACAAATAAAATTGAATTGTGCTGCATGAATGTTCTAGGCATGGGATCATTTCACTGCCCCCTGAATTTTCTGGGAATGTTCCTGTTGTCGCATCAGACCCTCACAGTCTCCTGCTGAATTCTTCATGAGTTAGAGGCAAACTCTGGACAGAGACAATAAGCTAATATCCCTGTTTTTATTTGAATGAATAACCTCTTTTGATTAAAAAAAACACACAATTATGAATGACTTCTGAGCTCTGTTTTGTTGAATGTGCAGAAATCAGCACAATATTGACAGTTGTAGTCTTGATGCAAAAAAGAAGAAAGAAATTTATTTATTTTTAACTGTTCAGGGCGGTGAGGGTCTGGAGCCAATCCCATCATGCTTTGGTCAATATGTCCTTGTCTTTGGACAGTGGAAAGAAACCATAACACCAAGGAGCACTTTACAAAGACTATTAGCAGAGCTATATTCTTATTTGCGTAGTTAAGAATTAACACTGAAAAACACGACTCCCTGAATGTTGGTCTATAATTTCAAACAGCCAAGCTCAGAGCACATCAAAGCGATTTGCTCGGCCTCCTCGGGGCCTATTTGCCCCCGTTTTCCCTCCCCTCTCATTCTCCATGTACACTGTTTATGATTTACAGTCTCTGGAGACTCTGCAAATGACCAGATGTTTGGAAAGGAAACAAATGCGTTACCTTTTGAACCATAAGGATATTACAGAAAGGCTTTCGGGAGAAGCAAGGATCCATCCCATGCAATGCGTACCAGGAATTAGATTAAAGCTTTGATATTGTGTATCAAAACCCAGCAACCACCCTCACCACATATTTTAGTTGCATGTCTACGGTTCCCTGGTGTTTGCAGGTCTTCTCTTGGCTGGGTCTGAAGTAGAATAACCTCTTTCCAGAGTTTTCCCAGTAGAGCAGGCACACTTGAAGCAATGTGAATAATGAATGCAGCATACACATCCAAGGAGCTTCACATGTGTTGTTACCATCATATGTGTCGGCTGAAAAGCTGTGGCCGTACATGTTTACGCTGTCGTTTCCCAAAACAATCCATTAGCAGCAGACCCTCAGTCATGTTTCCATTAGGTTCATGCAGAGATAATGGACCACCTGTTACAGTCTTTGTTGACAGCCTTTTATAGGATGTTTTGTCGTTTCATTGTGGCGCAGTCTTCTCCTTTGTCAGTGAAGGCTGATCAACAGAATATTTACTCCTCCCCAGTCAACGCCCCTGATTGTGTGCCTGTGTTTTAGCCTAGTATTCCCAATCCTCAGCTGGTCCCTGGTTCCAGTCACCAATTACAAGCCTGACTGTACGATCGCTCAAGCTGCTTCATGAAATTGCCAGTGGTGGCTGTAATCAGAGCGGTGCAATTAGGCAGTGCGCTAATTTTTGTTTTATTCAGCCACTGTAGTAACCTATTGGGCATTTGGTAGAGCTAAATGGATTTCCATCTGTTTGATTCTGGGTTTTTGGCATCATGCACAGCCCTTTGACTCCATTTACACCTTGTATTAAAATATGTTTTCTATCCAGATTAGCCTTGGACATGATTATAACCTGATTATATTTACAACCGTCAACAACATGCATCTCTAGTGTCCACACTTAGATCTAATTAAGATCTGATCAGTCTGTCCAGCTCATGTCACATTCTCCTCTCGTGGTTGCAGGTCCAAACTTACAGTCAACGACATGTAGATAGGGAGAGTAGAAGATGTTAGCCATCTGTGAAGCTGTGTTACTGTGTCTGCTTGGTCATGTTCACGATATACTTGTGTCTCGATTTATGTGATGACTGAGGGGACATTGTAGCTGCTGCTACATTGGCAATGAATGTGTTCTCCTAATCTGTACTTTCATGTGGTCAAGCTGATGATATCTGATTCAAAACACATTTTAATGTATGGTGTAAATTCTGTATTTGCTCCCCACCTCAACTGACTCTCTTTCATTCTTTCATTTAACAGCTAAATCAAGGGCTTGCAACTTCTTTTTGTGGGTGTGTTAAAGAACTAGAATGGCACTTAGTAGAGCGCATACCTCCACTAAGGCCCAACATTCCCCTTATGAAACCAGTATTTAACTAGATCTTTCACTAGATCTGGGTTTTTATATTTGGATCTGCACCAACTCTACACATTCATAGACATCAATCCTTCTGTTTTTCATTAGTTTGTTTGCTTAATCCTGCTAAAAAACAAACAAACAAATACACAAATACAAAAACATAACCTCCTTGGCTGAGGTAATAAATTACTTTGGTTGTCAGCCAACACTGGCAGTTGCAGCTGCCCTTATTCTTGAACACTTACAGGGTTGTGCCACCATCACGATTACAATAGAGCCACCGATATGGGAGCAATTTGTTACACAGTAAAGATTAATCATGAACAAACCAGTTGTTGTTTGAATACTTTCCAAAAAATGTGTTATACTGAAAAATGAAACGAGTCGAAGCAAAACTTTGACAAAAAGAGGACCTAATACACAATACATGGAAAACTGACATGAAAAATATGACTTGGGGATTTTTTGTTACTTGGTGAAGCATTGTGAACAATCCCTGGCAGAATTTGGTGGATTAAAAGTGCCTCTATTGTGGTCGGTTTCATACTATTGTTGATAAAGTAAACAGTATCTATATGACTGAGCCTTTGTGTGTGTGTGCACACTGTGGGGAGCAGCTTTAGTATTCGTGACGGCAGCTCCGGAGCCATGCACTGATGGATGGGATGCTCTTACTTTACTGATGTACTGTGATCAATGCTGATGCAAGGAAAGAGTATTGGAGAGTGAGAGAGAGAGACAGACAGAGAGGGGGAGAGAGAGAGAGAGGCAATGTGCTGCCTCTGCAAATCGCTCTCTCTCTCTCCGTCTCTCACTTCCACTGTCTCCCTCTCTCTCTCTGTCTTTTTGCATGAATCCTCTCCTCTCACGGTGAGTTTCCCACTCTGTTGATCCTGCCAGTATCTGCATATGCTGCACTCTCAACAACATCATCGCCTTAACTAATATGACAGTGTCTCCGTGAGAAGCATATGCTGCAGAGGGCAACTTTCAGCGGATTACTAGATTATAGATTAAGTACAGAAAGTTGAGTGTGTGGTTAAACGTGTGTGTGTGTGTGTATGCACATCCCTTTCTAGCACAGGTCTTAAAAAAATTAACAGGATACAAACAGCATGTTTGTCTAACTGTCCAGCCTGGCCTCTCATGTTGCCTAAATGTGGTTAAGAGGCTTTTATTTTTAGTCTTTTGCTGTTGTGAGTTAAATAAAACAGCAGTAATGCAGCTTCACTAATCCTCTCACACAACTAATCCTAGCAGAACACCACTGTAAATACTCTGTGGGCTGCATTAAAGCACAAATCACTCAATCCCTCACTGAGTGTTTATTTTGGTTCAGATTAATAGAAATTCTCCCATTTTTTAATCTACAAGAGAGATGTCCCCGGAAATAACTGGGCTTCCTTGTGGACTTTTGATATTTTCTGCATGATATTTGTGTATGTGTGCTTTTTTATACATTTATTTATCAGTATTTTTGTACTGAAGAAAGAGAGACTGCTTGCTTGAGATGGAGAGTCATAGAAGTGCATCGAGATTCAGTGGCAATGACACTGTAGATGGCATTGATTGTTAGACTGTGTATGATGCATCATCTAGGAAGATGATAATGATTTGCATTCCTACCAAAGTGATCATGACATTTTGTCTCCATCTGATCTTCATGTCTCACCTCATTTACTGAGAGCCTCATCTCCATCGTTACCTAAAACAACACTGAACTAATATATCAAAGCAAAGTGACTTTCTCCTTGACTCATGTTGAGGTGTTTGCAAACTTTTCTACAAAAATGTAATTACGAGGACATGCCAAGTAACAAGGTAACCTAATTAATCATAAAATGCCTCCTTAATAATTAAGAAGAACCAGTTGCCTCTTAAATATTTGATCAAGTAGTTGTTCTTGTGGAATTTAAATTAGAGGTACAACTTGAAACTACAAAAGAAAATCACTGTCAGGATTATGTGCTTTTGCTTTCAACCAAAAATCCTGAGGTTAGTTAACAGTGACTTACATGTATGTGTAAATAAAAAGGTTGTCAGGGAGAATATGCAGCCGAGTGCTAAACAGACAACAGAGATGCCGGAATCATTGCTCAGAGCTTTTCCCTGAAGCTCCCGAAGCAGTGTGTGCAGAGTGTACTGCATGTACCTTACTGTAAGTCTGTTGCTAAGAAAAGTGAAGAACCTGTAAAATATGCATCAGATAAATAAGTGTTTGTTTGTATTTTTTTTATCTCAAAATGAAACTGCCACAGGCTTCTTTAATATCTCCTGTGGTGGGTCTAAAGTGAATTATACATGCCGCCTGAAGCAAATATTGCTTTGCTGCCACAACTTAGGTGTGCTTTACTTTAACAAGAAAAAAAAAAATATGTGGGACTGTGCTTGTGAGCAGAAGGGATATGCAAAAAGGAAAGTCGTTTGGGAAACGTCCTGCCCCTTAAGAAGGCTGCACTCACATGGGTGTTAGTCTGTGGATACGACCTCTGTTAGGTGCTGGGCAGTGCTGTGCTACAATTACAAAATCATCCCACTGTGGCCTTTAAATGTCCCATACACCCACACTGGTGTTTTCAAGTAGCCTGGCTAATTAGACCTCCAGACTCAAACAAGAATGATAAACATGTAATTTGTTCTGCCTTCACGGATGCAACAAGCTCAGTGAAAAAGTGAAGGAGATGTCAATTCACAGCAGTTTAATCATGCATACACACAAAAGGTGTGATTCTTAGACTATATATACAGATAGCTGACCCATCTCCACTTCCTCTCACTATCAAGAAATGAAGCCAAAATGTCCAGGATATGAATGCTGCCCCCTCGCCCATTTGGAGCCAGACTCTGCCCAGTATTAGAGAACGGGAGCTGATACAGACCAATTGTAAGTCAGACTGTCAATCATAACATTTCATGATGTTTTTATCAAACAACAAACTCAAATGACAGAAGTCATCTTTAAAAAAACATGTATTTGATGTGGACGACGTTGACTTTTTGATTTCGACCTTGTCCCATCCACCAACGTGGAGGAGGCAAGGTTTATGAACTCTACAATTCTGCTTCACTTTTAGGGAGCAGTCATGTCGTCCATCTTTATATACAGTCTATGGTCTGATCAGGCAACATGTGAAAATGTTTTTATGTTCATGAGAAGAGTCCATTTAATGCCCCCTCCTGTGGTTTTCATAACCTTGGACATTGGAATCTTCTGAAAACTCACAGGTTAGGACGTGTTTGTTTTTTGAAATGACAGCGGCCATGGAAGGTCTTTTTCCGTGAGAAGTTAAGTCAACATATTTAGATTTAAGCCATATGGAGGTTTGCTTGGAAATCTTATTTTACATACATAAATATTGATATTCCTAACAACCTCATTTGTTCCTTCTGTGATTCAGCCTTTACATTTATTGCATTAGATCACCCACCTGCTGGTTGGCTAAACTGTTATCCTATTTGGCATGTAGGGGGCTCACATTATATCATTAATAGAGTCAATTTTGTCGTCAACTAGCAGCATAACGTGTTCACAACCCCCCCTTCGTGACCACAAGCTCATGAGCTCCATTTGAAGGCAACTTGTGATGTGAAGAGGATTTTAATCAGACATTTTGACTGGTTACAGTAGAGAAGGAGCAATTGTTCCTTCTTACATTAACAACGTCTCTGTTTTATTCAATACACTCAGTAATATATTTATTTTTAAAACACCTCTTCTTCTCCTTCTGTGACATGTTGAAATGTCTTCTGTTAAAAGGCCTATAGGAAGAGGAGGTGCTCTGTCATGGACAAATTAAACAGTTAATGAATCTCTCCTGATATATTGCCCCAACGGTGGCAGGCGTACAGGACCTTGGTCGTACTTGTAACAATTATACTGGTACTGGTGTCCTGGTTTATTTAAGCCCAAAAAATGCTTGGTTAGGTTTAGGAAAAGATCATAGTTTGGATTAAAGTAAAGTCCTCCCTTTTAAGATTAGAGAATGTTTATTGTCATGGTTACAATTATACAAGTGCTGTTATGATTGTGGAACGTTCACAAGTAAAAGAAACAACATGGACACAGGAAACGAGCAAATGTGTCCTGTCTGAAATTCTTGTGTTTTGTTGGTCAATCTATCCCGACCTCCACCTAACGAGGACTTTATCGCTCTTTATAGTACGTCACCGGACTAACACCTTTGCTGCTGTGATATTGACTATGGCCACTACAGGGCCTGTAAAAATATGGGTCGTAATGAGCTGCACAGATGTTTTTCTTTTACAAGAGGACACTCACAAATTTAGAGGAGCCATCATAATGAAAGTTAAATGCTTTTGGACATCGGTTACAACCTAAACAATGAAGGACAAAAACTGTGAATGGTCTTCTTTTTTTTTTATTGACACCTAAATAAAAATCTTATATTAATGTAACCAGGCTAGCGGTAAAACGTGAGTTGGATTTTTTTAAATCAAAAGCTGAAATGAACTGACAAGAGTCATGGCACTGAGCAAATGGCTCTTCAGACAGCGTGATTTTAAAAGTCGCAGCAGACAGACTCGGAGCTTAGGTTTATCCTGCTGTGTACTAATAGCTCAACTGTGGTGGTTCTTCAGTTTCCTTTCCCACAGAGTCCTAACAGAGATTAATCATCTATCTGAAACAAAAAGGTTGCCTTAAAATATGGGTGGTAATGTGCTGCAGCACAGATGCCCTATGTTTTATTTTCATTTTATTTTACCAGAGGAAAGCCTCAATGAGGCAATTTAAAAGGAAACATCTGTGTGGTTATAATGGCAGCTACATGATACAGAGGTCCAACACTGATGGACAAAACCCCCAAAAATATTAGTGAACAGGGACACATTTTTGCTTTATTGACTCTGACCCCTAAAAAGTCAATGTAACAAGGCCAGCCGTGAAATGTGAACTGTCAACGGGTTTAAAAGGAGCAAAGATATTTTTTAATCAAAAGCTGAACTGAAGTAGCAAGAGTAATGGCACTGAGCAAGTGGCTCTTCAGACACATTGTTTTCAGTGGGATTTTAAAAGTCGCAGCAGACAAACTCGGAGCTTAGGTTTATCCTGCTGTGTACTAATAGCTCAACTATGGTGGTTCTTCAGTTTCCTTCCCACAGAGTCCTAACAGAGATTAATCATCCCTCCAAAACAAACTCTCCACTTCTTTCACTCCATTTACAGTCAGAACGGGCTGCGCCTTTTCTCCTCCTCCTCCTCCCCCTCCTCCTCTCTCCTCTTACAGCCTTCATCTCCCCTCCCTCTCTCTTCTCATCTTTTCACCTCTGGCTCTGCTACCAGCCAGTTTCAGACTCACCAGGGTTTCCCTTTCATTCGGTAGTGAAGGATGGGATGAGAGACCGAGAGCGGCAAGAGAGGAGAGGAGTGGAAAGATGTAATGCTCTGTCCTGATGAATGCAGTTAGAGAGAAAGTGCTGACACAATGGAAGAGAGGCTTAAAGAAGAGATGAGCTTAGTGCACCAATCACAGAGCTAATCAGATCACCCGTCAATGTTCACTGGCCATTGAAGGTGTTTAAACGATATGTATAAACCATCAACATCATTTTTACCTGATAAATACCTTGTGTAATTAGGTTCCAACATCTTTTAGGGTAAACAGTTTTTGTTTCTACGTTCAGAAAGTAAAATAATTCAAACTTAGATGGCTCGCATCTTCCATTTTGGTCTGCACCTCTGCACTTTTCAGTTTAGCCCGAACTAAAATAATGGTCCAAACTAAAATAAAGGTCTGGACCAACTGACCGGAATTTTATTTGACTAAAAGAAGTGATCTCAGTTCAGATCAAACTTTTGTTGATTGTTTGCACTTTCGACCAATTGTAGGAAGTTGACACAGCCACAACAATAGAAGAATAAAAAGAAGAGGCTTGCGGATTGCTTGCAGACTTCACCTCCGGTGACATAATGTTTGGACAATGAGGATGTTCATTTTGCTGGTATTATTATTATTATTAATAATAATAATAGAGAAAAGTACTAAGCAACTCCAAAACACCAGAAAAGGACAACATATTAAAATATGATCTCTGGGTTTTTAATGAGTAATCCACGATGAATTCATCAGTGTTAAGAACAACCAAAGCGCATTAGTACAATAGAGGAAGTTGGTTTAACAGTGGGTTGTGGGTATTTTCAGCAGAGGGTCTGATAAAGTCTGCAGCTCTTCAGTTCAGTTCCATTTAAAATACTTGATTTGTTCCTCAAGGAGCAATTTGAGGGGAAAGTGAGTTTGCAAACAAAGTGCACAGTGACAATTAAGTAAACACATAAAAACAATCTAAAATGAGAAATAGATGAAATATACAATAATTTATAACAGTGGCAATTACATAGGTGGCCAACACCACAAAGGCACATATTGTGTTCAAATAGAGCATTAATTGGTTTATACACAAGATAAACACACTGGTTCTAGTACTGTGGTTGTTCACAAGTCTAATGGCTAGTGGAGTAAAAGCAGATTTACTTTTATTTGTTTTGCATGCTTGTACTGTACAATGGATTCCTGATGACATGAGCTTTAAGTATTCATAAAGGTCATGTGTGGGGTCATTATTATTGTTTATGTATTTTTAAGGAATTGTTGAGTATTAGGCTGAAGGGATTTTGTGTTTTGCCTTTGACTTTAGAGATGAAGTTTGTAACAACCTTCTTGTCCTTTTAACAAACAAAAGAAAAAACACCAATTAACTGGAAATCTTACCTCCAGTCAAAGAGAAACAAAACATTGTTCTGTTCTAAAAAAGCTGTATTTCACACACAGTGCCGTGCAAATGCTGCTGGGCCTATTTTTCAGAATCGCATCAGACACAGTTCCCAAGGATTTGTAGATCTTTATCTAACCTCTTTATCGCAGCTTCAGATTCTTTCCCTGTTCCCTTTTTTCTAAATGATCACCTGAAAAAAATGTCTGCGTAGAAAGTATCCAATCCCACCAGGGAAGGGACACTGCAGAAACCATTCATGCATCACTGTCCAACAGGCTAGAATCTGGAACTGATTGTGTGTTCCTCTGCAGTCACTTACACATGGTTTTCCTCATGGTAAATTACAAGTTGGTGAAGCACAGCTCATATGAGAGCTTCCGTTGAACGTTCACCACAGCTGAATACAAAAGATGCATGCAGATGTGTTTCAGCTGAGCCAGTGAATCAATTGATCACAATGATACCGTTGGAGTGAGTTTATTTTGGTTTGAAATGTCACAGTTATGACATGGAGCCCTTTAAGAGATCAGACACACCCGCTGCGTTCGGTAAGATTAGAATCTGACGTCAGGAAACTGAGGCAGCTCATTTCTTCATTCATCATTTATCATAGTCATCTGTAGGCCGACAAGCATGTGTCCACCAGTGCAATGTGTCTGTATATTTGTGGGTTACAATGGAATGTGTATTTTCAATGATAGTTTTCCCTTTGACAATTTAAAATCCTCTCTAATGTATCTTCATCCTTTGTGCCAATGCTTATCAACAATAAAATAATCTATTGTTTCCGCAGAACACCCATTTATTGACTCAAAATTTTGATAAACAAGCTCCAGACAAGCTTTGAACATCAGACATACATGGTTTGCAGATGACAGCAGCAGTGAGTTGTGAGCTGTGCGCTAACTGGTCTTGTGTGGTGTAACATATGGGACTGTCCAGTCTTTCACAGAGAGTAAACAGGTTGATAGCACACCATTTATCTAGATCTGCGAAACGACACCTCAACAACACTGTGACATACACAACAACCATAACTCACACGCGGGCACGCACAAACACACGGCAACCTGTTCAAGTGAAATACGCAGAGCTTGACGTTTACGAGAGTCCGTCCTTATTCCTCTGACAGGGAGAGAATTCAGACAGAATGAAATCCTCATCAACATGGCCGCTGTGCTATAGATCTCTCCTCTCAGTTTGCTGACTGACAAAGCCAAAACTGGGGGTGGGAGGGGTGGAGGTGTTTGGACTAAACGCAATCATTGTGTTTCTGTCTCGATACTGGTTTGCCAGAGTGACGGGGAGAAGGAGAAAGAGAGACCGAGGAAGAAAGAGACAGACACCACATATGGAAAGGGGCTGGCATGGCTCTGAGCACAACAATGCACATTAGAAACCGCTGCAGATTGGGAAAGAAGATGCAAACAGTCCCATGTACTGGACAGAAAGAGAGGGAGAGGGAGGGGAAGGCGGGAGCGAACGAGGGAGACAGAAATGCAGATGAGATAGGAGACGTGGACGTCCCCCAAGGGCTTGCAGAAAGTCACCTCCACTCAGCGCTTAACATGGGTTTAAAACACGAGGGCCTCGTGCGCACGCTGCCACGGGTTAATGGTTGACTGGTAATGCTTTGTTAATACATCTGAGCATATTAACAATTTATACCCAATTCACCGCGCTAATATCACGCCTGCAGCACAAATTAGTACAAATCGTCTGCAGTGGGGTGGTAGCGACCGCAGTGGTGGGGTTAGTAATGTGTCAGGACACACCATGTGTCAGCAGGCCCGCTCTGTCGCATGAGCTAATATCTCATATGATGTCGCAGGACGGGGGCGGTGGAGCTGGGGCGGGGGGGGATAATTCCCTTTGTCTGAGCTGCCAGTGACGGGGAACTGCGAGGAGCTGGTGTCTTATCAGTGAGGATGATTAGTGCAGAGTTGGGTTGATGGGTGGTTACTGGTTAGTTAGTGGTGGTGGCGGGAGGCTGTTACAGATGGAGTGGTTCATCAGGCGTCCCGTCACATCCTTATTGACTATTGATTAAGTGTCACTTTGTTAAGTTGGAAGGAAGCCAGTTGCACAACAGAACTGGAGGGGGCGAATGCAATCCAAAAGAAGTATTATGAGTATTTGATGAGGTGGAGGCTGCTTTTTGTTTCTGGTGCAGCCTGACTAAGTGTATCTAAATGGGTCGGGCGATTTTTTTTTGTTTGTTTGTTTTTTGGCAAGGCACATTTTCTGACAGGGATGATCCCCTCTGTGTGGACACCCACGGTATTTTGTTTTTCCCTTTCAAATCAAAATTCTGATGAGCCAGTTCCCAATGTTTCCTGCTCTCTTTTTCAATCTTTATTTATGTCACATCAGGAACAGGAACTGCCGCTGCGAGGAAACACTTTCCAATTGTGGTCACTCACTCTTTCAGTCACTCGGGGACACTGAGCTGAGGGGGGGTGTGTGATAGGGCAAGACTGTGCGTGGACGCTGTGTAGAGAGGCTGCAGTCTGCACTTCTGTGGCTGATGTTTTAATTTTGATTCCACAGTATCTAGTTACTCCAGTTGTTAGTCTATGACATACTAGTTTTATTTGGGATCAAGTCTTTCTATGGACATTCATTTATTCAATGGCAACAATGCCCTCCCTATTATAGCCTCAGAGGTTTTAGCATTTGGCGTAAAACATTTACTAAAGTCTACTTTGCAGAAAATATTGTTTCAATTAGAAGATCAGACGAAAAGCATAATGAGATGTATATCTTCCAAAACTTGAGATTATTGCTCAGAACTGATCCACACACGCTGAGCAGTTTCATCTTCTCTGCCTTTCATGTGTGAGAGGGGAAACGCTCCTCATCAACATACATGAGCATGGAAACGCAGCACAGGTGCAGCGCTAAAATTAGTCCATTAAAAGCTGATAAATTGTCGCCTCCTGCAGTTGTCATGCACCTTCCGGTGATGATGACCGTTATGAAGAGTCGATGAGAAGAAGTTTTCAGCCTTCAGAAAGATTTCAGACATGGTGGAGAATAGAAAACACGGCTGAGGAAAAAACAAAGACGAGTGTTCGTGCCTACCCTTTCTCTCCATGCTAATTTTCTTGGCATACGTTTAAGCAGAATTTTAATTTGCCCTGTGTTTACGAATCGTAACGAATGGCGCCATCTCAGAGGCCAATGTAATCTAATTATTAACAGAAATGCATGGACGTGAATGCACTGATGGGCACACATATGCACAGAGAAACATACGTCGTAATCTAATTAACTTGGCAAGCGTACTGAACTCATTTTCCAATTCAGTATATGCTCTTTCTAAAGAGAACACTATGGGCCTTGGGGAAAGAAATGTGTACATAGTAAATATGTGATTATATAGTGCCTCTATATGTGTCACGAATTGACTCGGTATTCTGAAATTATCCCGATTACATAATATATATTGTGTCTTTTTAATTGACCAACGGTTAAAACCTTTTTTAATAGACAATCTAAAAATGCCAGGCAAATACATTACATTAATTTGAAAAGCAGTTATAAGCATTTTACATGACATTTTGAGGAATTGCTCAATATAACTTGTGCATTATCGAGCATGACCGAGCTTTTCTTTCAGTCAGAGCATTGTGTGTAACCAGCACCTACAAAAACCCACAAAAACTACAGGTTGCGTTTATCTCCATTCATATACCATGGCAGTACAATAATCAGACCTGACGAGGGATTGTCAGCTCCTGATGCTGCGTTGCCAACACAGTCTCTTGGCATTGAAAGTGCATAGACAGTGAGTGTTTGTGTTGTTTTTATGTAAAAAAAAAAAAAAGAGCAGACTTGAACTTCACTGTTTGCAAACTGTCAACACACTGTACGACGAGTACAGAATCCATTCATCGTCTACGCTGTCACTGCCACAACAGCTGCCTTTGCTTCCATAGCAGTTATTTTAGGTGCTGGATGCATTATTGGCTCAGCATAACTCAGGGACAATATCAAATGATGACGACTCCAAAACTGCCGGCTCATTCATTCTGATGAAAGCAGCTAACACAAGACATATGACTAAAACAATTATCCAGCTTTCTTAAGTGTTGAAACACACACACACACACACACACACACACACACACACACACACACACACACACACACACACACACACACACACACACACACACGCTCCACGTGGCTAACTGCCCGAATACAAAAGCAATATCCTGGTGTGTGTCTTTTTTTTACTTTTAGGTATATTTTGAGTATAAGGTAATAGATCTATAAGTTGAGATCAATCAAAGAGAATATTGTGTATAAATGTGTGAGTCCTTAGTTTAATAGCTGTTTCTCTTATATAACGATGTCTCATGAGAACACAGGAATTTTGACCATGAAAACATCAGTGCTGTTTCCAATAATTTGACATAAACCTGCAGTTTTTTTTATATCTTAACATCTTTTAGTAAAACAGTCCCCTTATGGAACCACATTTATATCCAGATTTCAATTTGAATCAGCACTAAATTGTACACATTCATAAAGATCAGTCCCCTTAACATGATTTGCAAGATCCATTAGTCTATGAAAAAAATATTGCAATATTTAAGAAAGTAAAAAATTCCTGGATCTGCCCCAATCAGCTTCCACAGAAACTAATGGTCAACTTCTACAGGAGCACAATAGAGAGCATCATCATCAACTGTGCCAGCTGCACAGCCGCCAAGCGTAGGGACCTGCACCGTGTGGTGAAGGCGGCCCAGAACATTAATGGGATAGAGCTCCCAACCCTGGACACAATCTACGCTGGCCGACTGAGGAAGAAGGCCAGCGGTATTTTCAGGGACCACACACATCCAGGACACTACCTGTTTTATTTAAGATCCTCCACCAACAGACTGAGGAATAATTTTCATCCCAGAGCTGTGACCTCCATCGCATGCCCCCCCTGCCCAAACACACCAAAGACTCACACTTTCAGTGAATGCCGAGTGCACATACTACACACACCAAGGACTTTGACCAACATTCACACGCATCAAGGACTGTGATCAACACACACACACACATCCCACACACACCCCACCCTCAAGGAAGAAGAAGAAAAAATATCTTGTCTGCACTCTTTGTGAATACAATACTAAAATACAGTTACTCTTCCTCCTGTATATAGTTATTAGCTGATTCTGCTAATTTTGTTGTTTTCACACTATTTCTATATTTATTTCTACACCTGTATGTAGTAATATCTTGGAGCGAGAAGCCTCCTACAATTCCATTGTACCTGAGTATGGTGACAATAAGGACCTAGAATCTTGAATCTTCATGGCCAGTGTCCATCCTTCCATCCTTTCATGAAAATCTATACAGTAACAAACAAACAAATTGACAGGGGAGAAATGTACGCACTTGGCTGATGGATGTATGGTACAATATAACAATATAATATTGTTAATGAAAAGAATTACCGACAAACATATAAAGACATACAGAGCCACGGTCCATAGAGAAACTGTTCTGCATCGACCCTTTTACACATTCACAGTTGAAACTGAGAGTAAATTTGATCCAGTTTCTTGCATTAGCTTATTTCTACAGGTTTCAAATGATATATGCACTTGTATGTGTGTCTGTGTCTGTGTGTGTGTGTGTGTGTGTGTGTGTTGTTTGAGAGAGAGAGACAGATCCCCAGTGGTCGGAATGACATTTAAAAGAAGTACCCCGCTGGGACCAAGAAAGCTATCTCAGCATTTCATGTGCATCGGCAAAACACACACACACACACACACACACACACACACACACACACACACACACACACACACACACACACACACACACACACACACACACACACGGCAGCTCGTGGTTGTTCTGATTTGGGGCAATCTGTCCCTCTGCTAGTCTGTCACTAAGTACATCATCCTTAGTAAATGGGGTTAACAGCCACTGCTGTGTTAAGAGAGGCAGGGGTAACAAGTCCTCATGCTATGGAGAGAGATGAGAGGGGGTAGAGACACATCGACAAGGTGAGAGAGGAAGAACACATAATAGATAGTGTAAAAACTGTCTGATTTAGAGCCTGTGATTGAGGATAATGGTCTGCTACCCTGCTGAGTTTGCTGTGCAGAGCTAAGAGCAAGAGCGAGCAGAAGAGAAATGATGCGCTGGAGTGGCTGAGAGAGATTGAGAAAGGAGGGGGTCATTTATGAAATAGTGGTGGGACGACGCGAGATAGATGAAGAAGATGGGAGAGGAGGAGAAACACGAAGGAGAAGGGAGGAGTAGAAATGGATGGATGGATAAAGTGTAGAAAAGAGATCGCAAGGAAGGAAGGAAGCGCTAGTGATGAAACGTAAAAATGGGTACTTTTTTAAAATAAAGCTTTGTTTTTTATCCTTCACACACACTAAAACACACACTATGAGGCAAAGATTTTATAGCTGCAAAGGTTGAAACATTGCTGTCTTCACGTTCACTTTTTATCGTAGCAGAGCGTACACAAATGCCCAGATAGTAAAAAATTGAATTAGTGTACATTTGTGAGTGTCCTCCTGTTTATATCGTGTGGTGAGAATAATGCTTGATTTGGAGGCATATTTATCAGAGTTTATTGGAGTCTTTAGCCCCCGCCCGAGTGGAAAGCCCTGAACAGCAAAACAACTCAACTGATTTATAAAATTAGATATTGCTCTTTTTTTTACGTCATTTTATTGCGAACTGATTTATCCATGTGATGTTCATGTCACCTTCTCTGGTGCAGCATACTGTGGTTTACTATGGTTACCGCAGTGATCTACCCCTGTTTACAGTGAGCCATGCTTCGTGATACCAAAAAAAACAGAGTTAAGCCCTTAAAAGCAGCTGGACAACTCACTAATCTGTTTGTGTTAAAGGCCCCTGGTGGGTATTTGGGATCAGTTAACAGCAACTATCTGCTCTGCATGAAGCTCAGACATAAAGGACATCGCATCCTGACTATCGAATGATGCCAGTTACACATCAACTTTTTCCACTTCCTCTGCAGGGTCCATGTTTTCTATCTCTGCTTGTGTTTTGACTCCAATCACTCCTGATGTGAAATGCCCCTCCACCGTCCTGCAGTGGTGATGTTAAACCATGGCAGGAAATTACACTTTGAAATGATGAGCTATCTCCAGGAGCTTTTCATCATACCCTCCATTTTGTCATTAAAGGATTTGCAGACACAGACATCCCAAAGGTATATTCAGAAAATGTTCAACACATTTAACACAAACACTCGTTTTGAGTGTTGAAAAGTGCAACGAGTTGAACGAGATATATATAAATAAGGAATATATGAAATAATTTCACAGTATGAGCATACAGAGTTTATATACAGCCACTTTCTTCCATTAATTCTAAACTACTTATCATTCAAGGTTTGTGAGAGACTGGAGCCAATCCCAGCTGGCATTTACCTATTTTACACCAACATTAGAGGGTGTACACAGATAAGTACACAACCCAAAATCAAAAGGCAGTTGAGATATACCCTCGATAGGTCATCAGAGTATTTATTACAGGGAGACAAACAGGTGGAAATGAACAACCAATCATGCTCACCTTCACGAATATCCAATCCCAATATGGATTTGCCAAATTTACCTGCATGTCTTTGGACTGTGGGACAAAGCTGGAGAAGAACATGCAAACTCCCCACAGAGGCTAACCACCCTAGTTTACCTCTTATTAAAGATAATTAAAGATAGAATCCGTCATTTGATCAGTCAGTTATAACCACATCCAAACCCCAGGCAGTAATGACTACCACATTTTGTGAAAAACCATGAATAGCAGCAATCAAAGAAATATGGTAATATGACAAATTTGTCAGTGGTGCCTCCGCGCTCAGTTTTTCCATTTCTTCATTTTTGCTGTCTGAGCAACTACGGTACAGAGTCAGTGATATTAAAACCATTAGTGCCACCTGGCAGCAGCAGTGGTTTAAAAGTTGTCAAATTAACTTGTCAGAGCACAAGCTTCAACAGGCAACAATTCAGCTGCAAATTAGAGTCTGCGTAAAACAGAGCAGGACAGTCTGCTGCAGATATCTACATATCAAAATAATCACTCAACCATCCTGTCATACGGCTCCAGCTCATATTTATCTTACCATGTGGTGCAGACTGAGGAAATTTACAGCCCCCTATTAACATTAATATGTGTAATCAAGCCTTAATGAAGTTTTACATTCCTCCAGTAAAAATCTCACCCCTGCCTCCTCATTACTCTTCTGCTCCCGCTCAGCTCAGTGCACTGCCGCTGTTACTAATGCTGAGTCAATTACTACTGCAGGTGCTGAGCCTAAAAATGGGCTAGGGGGTGTGTGTATGTCAGTGGGGGTTGGGATTAGGTGCTGAGTTTGTTGATTTTCCTGAGCTGTGGATCTGCCAACAGGGTTGTCAGGCTAATTTTAAAAGAAAGCAAGTCAATTAGGTTGGTGCAAAGAGGCAGAGAGGGCAAACAGGAGATAACCTATTATCATTAAACAAAGGTAAAGCTCTAAAGGCTACGATTTGCATTTTGACCCATGACACGGGTCCTGCTAATGAAGTGAAATGTGAAATGTTCACCTTTATTTCCACTTTTTCACTGTCACATTAAATCAATTGGCTCTTTTACTATTTTGTCAGCGTGCAGCTTTATTTGACCACTCACACCTGACACTATCCTTTGAAAAGCTTGGTTTCAAGAGCACAAACCCTGTAAAGGCTCATTTATGCTGCCTTTACCCATGAAAAAGAAATGCATCTGTTTCATACGATGTAACCGTCACTTCCAAAATACTTCTATGCTTCCATTTAGAGCTGTAACGATTCCCGAACCGAAATCCTGGTCCAAACGTCCATGGTTTTCGACTTTAGGCTCTATTCTCAGCAAATGTAAGACTTTTTTCTTCGGGGAACACAGACGTACACAGCAAGTGTCCTATATAAAGTTAAATTAAATTTTGGTGTATAGGGGCACATTAGGTGGTCAGAGACTATACACTTTTTTGGAGTGAAAGAACCCAGAGGCATGACCAAGTCGACTGTGGTCAGACAACAAAACACATTTTTGTTGTTTCAGGGAGTACTAAATCAATAGATTTTTAAACACAATAACTGGCAGAATAATC